>NC_085870.1:40169953-40277453 GCF_034702125.1 Engraulis encrasicolus
ATTGTAACGAGGACATATTACCGATTTTTTCCCCTGTAATCAGTTACATTACTGCGTTACTCAAAAAGGTAATGCATTACAGTAATTAGTTACTTTTGTAACGAGTTACTCCCAACACTGGTATAGGCTATATAGTTCGTAGCTGTGGTTTTAACAGTGTGCCTTAGGTTACGAGTGCACTGCACAGTTGAGAGATATTGCAGAGATATTGCTGACTACTTGCACAGTTGCGCGATTACATTTACATGTACGTACTTAATTGTAGTTCACCACTATGACCTGACTGAGGTACATATTTAAACGAGTTCAAAGATGCGCTTGCACAACCAAAAACACCCTGACACACATATCCGCCCACTCACCCACATGAGCTCTTGCGCACAGGGAGAGAAAGAGGGAGAGAAGAGAGAGAGAAAGAGAGATAGAAAGAAAGAGAAAGAGAAAGAGAAAGAGAAGGAGAGAGAGACTCAGGTGAACACAAAAGGGCCACCCTTTCTGTTTTGCTCTGCATCACACACACACACACACACACACAAACACACACACAAACACACACACACACACACACACACACACACACACACACACACACACACACACACACACACACACACACACACACACACACACACACACACACACACACACACACACACACACAATTTTTGTAAACTAACTGGTTCAAGAGCTGTGCAGTGGGAGAAAGATGGCAGCACACATTTCGATAAAAAGTCTCTAGACTAGTCCCAGACAATGTAAAAAACTAAAAATAGTGCACCACGTTTGCCATGCTTCATCCTTGATCACTGCTATTAAAATGTGCAGCACCATAAAACCCATTGCCAATGACCTCATTTTAATTTAGCTCTCGCACACTGGCAGTCACAAAGCAGAATTCAGCCCATAAAAACCTTAAATGGCCGACTAGTCTGTTTGTTTGCTAGAAATCCCATCTGCGAAAATTGTTCAAACTGCGACACCCCAACTAAACAAAAACTGTTTCAAAGCACAACATTTTTTCTTGTAAAGTCTCTACAGGTATGTATTTAGTTAGTTATATTTAGTTTGTATCACTATAGCATTTTTAAAAAAACTTTTTTTGCATAGGCAACTTTTGTAGCCTGCAGTTAAGATTGCTGTTATTTTCCATACATTGCACATTTCACAAGGCGAGTGGTGACCCAGAATTTTCTGTCATAATTTCCTTATGTCTCTGACATTTTTAGAGCACGCACATGCACACGCACACACACACGCACACAGACACACAGACACAGACACAGACACACACACACACACCCACACACACACACACACACAGAGGACAGAACAGGATGAGATGGCGATGACAGCCAGGGCTGGGCTGAGACCAAAAAACAGCCTAGACATTTTTGGCATAGACCTGACCCTCACACCGGCCCCTTCTTTTTCTGCTATATTATGGCTGGCTCCGTCATGTCTATAACACTGCAAAAATGAACCAATGGGCTACCCCATCTAAAAGGTGGGCCAATCTCTAAGAAAATAGACAAAAATCACAAACAACAACAACAACAACAAAAAACAAACAACAGCATTGGCCTCTGAACTCTTGGCCCACCGGGAAAATGCCCTGTATGCCAGTTTACAGGTCCAACCCTGATGACAGCCCTGGGAGAGAAGCGTGCCTGCATTATGTGTGCTACCTCATGCGTGGAACGAGGGAACCATGTTTGCAGAACGGCCATCGTCCGGGCCACCGGGCCCCACTGACAGAAGGTACACTCATCTCATCTCCTGGCGTATCAGCTGTCCAAACATGCCCTGGCTGCATCGTGTACTGACCCTGGGGCAACCAGCTAACATCCAGCCTCCCATCCTCCCTCCCACCCACGCTATCACGCTCTCCCGCACACACACAAAACAAGTCCTTGCAAACACACCTGACTGACTGTCTGACTCTGTGTGTGTGTGTGTGTGTGTGTGTGTGTGTGTGTGTGTGTGTGTGTGTGTGTGTGTGTGTGTGTGTGTGTGTGTGTGTGTGTGTGTGTGTGTGTGTGTGTGTGTGTGTATGTGTGTGTGTGTGTGTGTGTGTGTGTGTGTGTGTGTGTGTGTGTGCGCGCTTGCACGCAGGATACTCATTCCTCATCAAAACAGGATGTACTTTTACAACCGTGTGTACTACCGCCGTGTATTTGTGCGCGTGTGTGTGTTTTGAAAGATTGTTTTTTATGGATGTCAGCAGTTGACTGGTCTTCCTCGAAGGGCTGCCCTGGGACTAGTCAAGACTCCAACCTGACATCTTGTGGTTGACATCGGGGGTTGTACCCACTGAACCTGTGGATTAGTCATCTTTAAAAAAACATGGTCCCCTCTCACCCACAATAACAAAAATGTATGTACATGACAACTGTGTGCAAAAGGGATTATAGCACTGTTATTGGACTTTTTGAGCATTCTGAATTATATTTAACCTTCTTGTGTTTTACCATTCTCCTGTACTTTCAACCGTTCTCAGGGTATGGCAGTGCAATTTTTATCTCCATGTTAGCAGTTAACATTGAGTCCTATGAAAACAGCTCGCGGCTAACTGGTCTCATAGGACTCAATGTTAACAGTTAGCTTAGAGGCAAAATTTGCACTGCCGTACTCAGAGAACGGTTGAAAGTACAGGAGAAAGGTAAAACTCAGTAATCTAACTCGAGGGGAGGTTTAGTATGAGCTTATTTTAAAAAAAATGGGACAGTATCACTTTAAGACTCTTGGTAACGTCATGGCAAAGTTTTTATGATATAAACTTTTTCAGTAAATAGTGCCGGTGTAGCCGGCAATCCCATGCAAAGGGCTACTGGATAAACGGATACCCCAAAACTAATCGTGATTGGGGGAAGGTTCACCATAAATTCAAAGGCCAAAGGTCAAAGCAATCAATGAAAACCTTGCTGCGGTTGCCTACCAACCATTCTGACCATGCTTAAATACACAGCAAAAAATGCAGCCACAAATGTACTGTATTAATAAATGTAATACATGTGTTAATTCAACACTTAGAGAGTCAGTCAGTCAGTCTAGACTGTATTTTGGTTCCAGAGCACTCTCTAAGTGTTGAATTGTATTCACAGTGAAGGCAGGCCTGTGTAGTATAGTTATCACCTGCTATGATATCTGCAATCAGTTTTCGTGACGCACACTGAGTTGCCTGTGTGATATGCTGTGTTTTTTTTGCATTTATATCTGTGAAGCACATTATGTTGCCTACTATGTCTATGAAATGTGCTGAAAACTACAAATACAATTGCCTCAGCTTGCCTTCCCAAAAGCTAGAATATATTGCCATCCATAATATCCGTTATCTCCCTATGTAATAAATCAAGCAGCCTTATCCTAAAAAACAAACAAAAAAACACATTACTTTATTAGGTGTTTATTTGTGTGCGGGTCAGACATGCATGTGTGTGTGTGCGTGTGTGCATGGGTGCGTGTGTGTGTTTATGTTTATGTAATGAGGGGCAATGGTAATCAGGGGACCATCAAGGTCCATTTGAAATGAGGCCAATGAAGAACATACTTTATTGGCCCTCTGTAGCGGATGTGAGATAAGGGCCTTACTTTACGCAGCGTACTGCAGCTAGCTGTGCATAGCCCACTCTCCAAGGTGTCCCTCTTCCCTCCCTCCCTGCCTGCAGGCCGGCGCTAGGCATAGGCAGACAAGGCGGTCGCCTAGGCCGCCAATTGTCTTGGGGCACCAGTAATACCAAAAACTTCCACAAAATTAGAACTTCAAGCAAAATGAAACATTGAACTCACATTAACAATGAATATTCATGGTGAGTCAGTAGGTAATAGCTCAGATGTGCTCTATCAGATGTACAGTGTTGTGTTTACAGATGCCAGTTTCTACGTAAATGCACAAAAAAAGAAAGAGGGAAAGGGACTGCTCGCCTAAGGCACCAAATTGACTAGAACCGGCGCTGCTCCCTCCCTCCCTCCCACCCAGCACAGCACAGAACAGTACAGCACACTGCTCCACAATTGTCTCCCTTCTTATCTAGTGTGCGAGGGATAGGGAGTGGCGCTCTGTGTTTGTGTGAATGTGTGTGTGTGTGTGTGTGAGTGTCCGTGTGCGTGCATGTGTCTGTGTGTGTGTGTCTATCTTTATCATCTAAGAAGAAAACAATCCTACGGCACAGTCTTGCTGGAGGACATGCAGACTTTGCAAAAAATCCATGCATACTATAGGCCTGGTCCTGCAACTGTATGCAAGAACCTTACACATGCACGGCACGCACGCATGCACGCACGCGCACACACACACACACACACACGCACACACACACACACACACACACACACACACACACACACACACACACACACACACCGAACACGCCTCCAGCTCTACTACACCCACGCACACGCCAACACCTTTGGATCCGCCCCCTCGGAGATAAAGATGAGGCAGTAGAATGAGTCTAGAGAAACAACACCAAAGCTGAACACTCTCTCTCTCTCTCTCTCTCTCTCTCTCTCTCTCTCTCTCTCTCTCTCTCTCTCTCATACAGTCCATACAGGCAGTGCATACATAATGCGTACATACATACATACGTACATGCATACTGTACATTCATACATACGTACATACATAAATTCTGTACACACATACATACACACATGCATACATAAAATTACACCTAATGACATACATTCAATACATACTGTGTAGTTACTGTTTTACTTGGAGCTGTCAGGCTTTATATTCCAGCACAGTTCAAGATAACAGCTGCTCACGTCAAGATTGAAGGGGAGATAAGTAGAAAGAATGCTCTCTCTCTCTCTTTCTCTCTCTCTCTCTCTCTCTCTCCCTCTCCCTCTCTCTCACTCTCTCGCTCTCTTTCTCTCTCTCTTTCTCTCTCTCTCCCTATCTCCCACTCTCTATGTCTCTCTCTCTCATCCAGCAAGGCCTACACTAGTTTAAAATTTATAGGACATCTTCAGGAGTTAATTAAGTAACTTGATTATGTTCTGTTTAATTGCAGCACATGGGCTATTCAATCTAAACGATTTGCTAAACTGCACCAACCTCTGTGTGTATGTGACCACTATTTGAATGTCTGTATGGCCGTGTGTGAGAGTACAAATACCATGCTGCCCCCTGGTGGTAAATGTAAAAACTTATGACGATTGAGAATAGCCTTCATGGCCATACAGTCAGTCCCACATTACGCAGGCCAAAATCCAAAATATATATAAATGTATATGTAAAATGTGAATGAAAAGCTGGTAAATAAGCTATAATCACCAGAACAAGTGCAAAACAAGCAGACATACAGTAGCAAAGTCTGTATCTCTCCACAGCATTTCAACCTGCCTTTTGGTCAGCTGCTGCTTTGCCCACAAACTGGGGAAGCGATGGTTGTAGCTCTTGTAGAAGGATATTCAAATTGATATTGATAAACGCCTGTTGATCCTAGTCTGGTTTTATCATCCACTCCTTCTAATGTCATTAATACAGGGGGTCTGGAATGGCCGAATTGAGAAACGTTCAGTGGAGGGATGGGTGAACTCTTGAAATTTGAAATGAAAACCTATTTTATCCAATCGCTAACATTAAAATATGACTTTCAAGAACGATTACAGGCGGGAGGGGAGAACACTGCTGATGTTCGAAATGCACACATCCTCTCCGTCTTCCTAGCGAGTTGCCTGGTAACAACCTCCTCCCAGAGCTCCTGTTCCAGACCATATATTTGAATTAAATCATTATGAGCTGATGTGTTGACCCAGCCTCTGAGACCTTTCTATCTATGTGTTTCTCAAAGTGGGGCGTAAGGGGGGCGGGGGGGCGTGCTTGTGACATCTAATTTTGGGGGTTTTTCCCCCAAAGAAATGATTTCCTGTCTCGCCAATAAGCCAATATGTTTTAAGCATCATATACATAATTATAAACATTATGTTATTAATTCTTATATAAGAAATGAACCTTTTCTTTGATTCTGCACAGCGCAGAGATCTTAAAATCAGTCTGCGCAAGTACTGCTGTTGCTTCGGGGGGGTATTTGTATATTGTGCTCGGAGGCATCCAGAGCCTCCGAAGGGGGGAATGATGGGAAAAGTTTGAGAACCACTGGTGTACACCAGAGCTTGGCCACGGCGCAAGGCCCAGCAAACAGATAATGGTCAGCAGGGCTGGATGGGACTAAAAAAAGGCCCAGGCAAAATTTGTGGGCCAGTCTCTATGAAAATACAAACAATTCCAACAGCATTGGCCCTTGAGGACTGCTGACCCACCAGGAAATGCCTTGGATGCCAGATAACCAGTCCAGGCCTGATGGTGAGCAGAGGTGAGTGATCTGCTATAGTTGGGGTTGAGGGGGTAAAGGCCATTGACAGAGGTCAGATCATGCTCTGATAGACACCTGCAAGTAAACAGCACTTTGGAATTCATACTGAACATTAGTGGATTAGTGCATTGGTACTGCTCTCACTATCTGCTTGAATTACGATTTGGGAGGCAACCTTTCGATTTTAATCGATTCAGTCCAATTCTACGATGCATTGTGATGCATTAAAATTCTGCTGAAAGCAAGGGAAATTTTTCATCAGTCGTGAGGGAATACAAGCAGGCAGATACTGGCCATTCAATCATCATTATCGTGACAGGAGACCTAAAAAGGAACAACTTTTTGCTGTATGTGTTGTGACAGCAAATGAGTGCAAAGGTAGACTGTGAGTTTCAAAATGTGTTGTGGCTTTTTAAAATGAATGCTAATCTTTGGTCAAAAACCTGCCCAACACCGAGTATGCAAAAACATATAGAAGGATGTGTGTATGGGAGCTTGACTCTAGCCCCACTCACTGTAGTGTACCTTGCTGGAAAACACACACAACAACAACATGAAATGTAAGGCACGTAACATAGGAAATACATAAAGAGAATATTTACACAATTCTTAGACAACAGCAAAAGGCAACATTCACAAAGTACGAAGAGACTAAACCTGTCAATAACATGACCAATTGACCTACTTGACCAACTGTCATGATAAACTGTATTCACAACAAAAGATGGGCACACTTGGAACAAAACACCAACGCACATAATGTCCTACTTTGTCTGAAAATGTCATCATATGAAGCTCATCACATATACAGCTCAATATAATACAATTACATACAGCTCAGTGTTATGCAAGTGTGGTTGCTTCCATTAACCATTGGCTGAGAATACCAGTGGCAGTGGAAGTGTAGGTGACGGTGACAGTAAAAGCTTTGTATCCACTAACTGTTTCATCCAATTTGCCTAAACCAAACGTCACAGAGAGAAACAAGCCCCATACAGTTCTGCAGGTTGTGTATCTTAAGTTTCACCAAGAGCTAAAACTTCGTCAAACAAGCAGCCTCTATTCTCCAACGTCAATTTCAGAATTTGTGAGTTGCTTGGAGGTAAGTTTATGATTTTATTTTTTTATTTTAAGAATTGTTTTCTTTTGCTTGGTGAAATACATGAACAACTAGAAATGCACTCTGAGAATGCAGATCTCCACCAAGGAAGCTGTTTCATAGAACATTTGACTATGTTACACCCTAATATTGTTCAAGCCTTTCTGCTTTGTTTTTGTGGAGTTAGAAGGCGGAATGTCCAAATTCTCCCTATCCCACAATGGTGTAGAATCTTTTTTTTTTTTTTTTTAAATTGGATCCGCATCGTGGATCACGACCAAAATTTAACTTCACTTTTTCCTTTTGTCCTGTCTAACAACTGCACAAAATTTCATCCAAATTTGTATTTTGAGTTATCCTGCTGACAAACAGAAAGACAAACAGAAAGACAGACAAATATGTGACCGAAAACATAACCTTGTTGACGGAGGTAATCATGACTTTGTTTCTTCTGCACATCCTTAGGTTCAACAGTTCATTATACAATTCCTTTTTCCCATATTTCACAATTTTTAAGATCATGTACTTGCACTGTACGGGCCTAACAGTAACGCTAACCCTAAGGTACAGTGAGATTATAATGTTGTATATTGTTACCTCATTGATGTGACAGGCACTGAATTACTCTTTGATGCAGCTGTGGCAAGTTAATAGTTTTGTTGTTGTTGACTGGATTCTTTACTAATCAATGTGCTGTATAAAGACGGCCTCTGTAGATTAAAACACAGTTCTTTCCACACATTTTTAAAAACTTTTCCAGGCATTTATTGCACAACTCAGTCTTTCCCTCTTTGTTGTGTCTAGGTAGGATGGTGGCACAGATAACGCTGCTGTTGTTTCTTTGCATGTGTTTCCAGGGCAGAGGTAAGACAGTTATCTCATCTGGTGTACAAGTGAATGATTTGAATGTTCAGCACATGTTTTCTCATTTCAACACAACAGACTATACTGTTTCAAAAGGAAAAAGTTTGCCGCATGAGAGAACCTGATGACGCACAGAGGCGAAACGCGTTGCTCGCTCTGAATAAAAGAGCATAAAGTCAAACAAGTGTGCGGTTAACTTTTTCCTTTTGAAGTATTGCATATATCTGCGTTTACCAGAAGCTGTGCATGGATCTTTGAACTTTCGCAGACTATGTATTGTAGTGCATTAAGTAAGCCTGTCGCGTTTTGACATACTTTAACACATTTCCGGGATATTGGGACATTTTTTTCCGAAGCTGACTGGTTGAAGAATATCAGCACTGACCTCTTCAGATCTTCTGGAGACTTTCTAATTGGGGGCCTCTTCCCTATTAACGAGCTCACTAGTGACCTGAGTGAACGAGAGGAGCCTGATGATTTTGAGTGTAACAGGTAAAGAGAGACATACCACAAGCTCTACTTAAAGAAGAATTCTAACCAATTTCAGCAACAAAAATATTACGTATCTTCAGGTACTGATAAGTCAAAGGTTGTGTGACCTGACGAATAGCACTGCTTGTTGAAATTGGCGGGAATGTCCCTTTAAATACACTTTGGAGCTGATCCTATCCAAACTAGTATGACTTCTCATCATGTCTGCCTTTCCTGCCAGGATCAACAGCAATGGCCTGGCCTTGTCCATGGTTATGAAGTTCTCTGTGGACTACATAAACGCAGACTCAACTATCCTGCCTGGCATAAAGCTGGGCTTTGAGACCTATGACACGTGCGGGCAGCCGGCCGTGATCATGAAGCCCACCCTCCTCTTCCTCAGCGAGGGCTCCACGGAGGAAGTGGCCGTCAAGTGCAACTACACCGACTATGTCACGCGGGTGGTGGCCGTAATCGGCCCATACACCTCAGAAATGGTGGCTGTTGTCAGCAAGCTTCTTGGCTTCTTCCATATGCCACAGGTTTGTTAAAGTTCAAGTGATACTGTATGCTCACCACCATCCCATGACACTGTAGGCAAGCATACATATCCAACAACGTTCTGTAAATGTGTTAAGTCTGGTTCAAAAAATGTGTGAAACCATGCTTATAAGAGCAATATATTCAATGGATCATGCCATCGGTAGGATATAGAACTGTATCATGTTGGGAAATCAATCAATCAATCAATCAATCAATCAATCAATCAATCAATAAGTCTGTCCAATTCCATTTCTTTTTGAACAGATCAGCTTCAGTGCCACTAGCGACAAGTTCAGTGACAAGGATCTCTACCCGTCCTTTATGCGCACTGTACCTACAGACAAACTACAGGTGAAGGCCATCGTGGAGCTTCTGAATAAGTTTAAGTGGAACTGGGTGGCAGTGGTGGCCAGCGAGGACGAGTACGGAAGAAAGGGCCAACGACAACTATCTGAGCTGGCAAAACGGGAGAAGATATGTGTGGCATATGAGGGGATCATTCCGATATACAAGGACCCTGTGTCCACCATGTCCACCATCAAGAACATATTACATCAGATCAAGACCACCAATGTTGGGGTGGTGGTGCTCTTTACACTCGAAGAGCCTGCTAAAAAGTTCTTTGCTGAGGTTAGTCTTACAGAACTAGAGGAAGTGACGTTGAAACTGTACTGAAACACTATACTTCTGCTGTGGTGTGAGGTGTACACGTAGAGTGTGCTAAGTGATCACAGAACACTACTCTTACATGAGGACTTTACTGAAAAGATGATAATGGTCAGTTGAAGAGCACCCAGCGAACAGCTTTCAAAGAGAACTCCATAGCGTAGTCTCATTAATCATACCGTTCCACAAGTGGAATGCCTTGCTATGTGTTTGAAAAACCTTTACTTCTATTCTACTACAGTAACGGTGCTATGGCATTACAAAGGGTGCCTAACGACTATGTCATTGTTATGCTGGAAGCAAAAAAACATGGGCTTTGTCTTAACCCGTTAAAACACAGCTTTATAATTTTGTTGTTACCAGAATGGCGATGACCGAGTCATAGTGCATTACTAAAGGCCCTGTGTTATGTCATAACAGAGTAGTACTATGGTAATTAACCTTTTAATGACTATTACAGCGTGCCTCAGATGTTACGGCGTGCATTAAGGGGCTTAGATTTTCACTGGTGAGCTGGTTTGAGACTTCTGTGTCCCTTCTCAGTAGTATAATGAACTAATGCTTCAACATTTTATTGCTGTGATGTTGAAATGAAATTGGGAAAAATGGTAGGCCTATAATATGGTCTAATAGTAAATGCAATTTATCCAGAGTTCTACACAGGTAAGATAATCTCTAAGCAGTATTCCAAGAAACCACCACTGGGATAAGTAGTAATTTGGATACACTGTGCTTTGCTTTCAGCTACGTCTTTTGGTTAACCGTCCATAAAATAGTACATTTTTGGTCTTCAGATCTTTGTAATGTCATGGGCATTCGGAATCACCGCTAAACTGTTCTGTGTGCACACATACATGACACAGGTGATCAAAGAGAATATGACGATGGTGTGGATAGGTCCCACTTCTTGGTCACTGGATGGTGCCATCGCCACCTTGCCCAACATCCACACTGTAGGCACCATCCTGGGTTTCGCCGACGAGGACCGGCCCTTGCCACAATTTACCGACTACTTCCAGGCCCTCTTCCGCAAGATCCAGCAGGAGAGGCCGACACAGCCTCCCAGCTCCTCCACCCCTTCCCTGGGCAACCCGTGCCCCATGTGCTGGTGGCACCTCTCTCCAGACAACATGAGTCTGGTGGAGGAGGTGGTGCACAGTAGACTTGCCTTCAGCATATATGCTGCGGTCCGCAGCATTGCTCAGGCACTGCATAACCTGCTGGGCTGCGAGACTGCTTCTTCATGCTCACGGATGTCCAAGAAAAGAATCTACCCATGGCAGGTAATTGCCTAAACCAAGGATACATTCCATAGTTTTGTTGTCTGTGTAGCACACTGCTACTGGTACTATTACACTAGAATAGCAGGCCTTTAGGTGCTGAGTAATACCGTTTAATTGGAACAATGCATTAGGGTTATATTGTAGCCACAGCATGTCTATGCTGGACACTATAGTCATAGAAGAAAAATGTCTGTGTTGTCACTTCACTTGAGCTTCAGATTTAATTTGAACTGTTTCAACGGTCATTATAGTTGCTGGAGAAGTTGCGGAAGGTGTCCTTGGACATAAATGGCACTAAATTTGAATTTGATAAGGATGGGAACCCCAGTATGGGCTATGAAGTCTTGGAGTGGTCATGGAACTCATCACACAACCGAATGAATTTTCAACGTATTGGTGACTACCTCGAACAGCTGTCCATTGACGAGACACTTCTTCAGTGGCACACAGAATCCAATGAGGTAACCCTCTTCTCTCTATACATGTACATTGCACACGCACTCTCTTGAAGTGAAAGCCCACCTGGGAAACTCCAATTCCTATTGTCATTGTGACACAGAACTCCACAGCACACAAGTGTTCACTGCACACTGCACACGAAATTGCATTTTATGCCTCACCTATGCAAGAGGGCAGCCCTCAATGGCGCCCCAAGGGAGCAGTGTGGAGGCGGATGGGGGAGAGCACTGGTTAATTACTTGCCTCACCAACCTGGCTGGTCAGGAGTCGGGAGTCTCTTATGCGTAGATTTGCACCACAATGTCCATGTGGGAGTAGCATAGCCTGGCTATCGTGACTACAAAGCTCTGCGAGTGTTGGTCTGGCCAAGTTGTCTTGTACACCTGGAAATTGAGTTCTCTGATGGGATGCTTATGAAATGCCTCTGTTTGCTACTGGTTGAAGCTAGAACCAATCAGACCACTCTTTCATCTGACTTAGCTATGTACCAGCAGAGCCAGAGACAGAACTAATACATCTTTGCAACAAACCTGCCCCGGCCTTAAAGCTGTTGGAAATGTGTGAATTATTGGGACCCAACCAGGGAAGCCGACAGGGGGGACAAAGTGGTCAGCTGTTCCGAGGCCAGAGAGAAGGGGGGCCCAGAAATGGGTTCTCATTATATTGCATATATTGGATGGGGGGTCCATTCAGATGACTTTGTCCTGGGCCCAGCTAATGCTGTCAGTGACAAATCTCACAGGAATGGGCAGTTTAAACTTATGCTATAAGCTTGCGGGAGGTAGCGGCGAAATAAAATATTGTCAATCAGTGAATGACAAGACCTACTTTGAAGCAGCACTGGCTCTCTCGCTCTACAATGTGCTGAAGACTATTTATGCTTGCACAAAATCTCTTTCTCTCTCTTATTCTCTCCATGATAAATAATTGCTTTGGCACCGACTCCTAAATGTACCTAAGTCCTAAATGTATTGAGGTCAGGTTCTATTTCAATAGATAACTAGCCAATAAGCTAACTATTGTCTGCCAAAGGTTCCCAGCTCCAACTGCTCTGGAAAGTGCAGAACTGGAGAAGTTCAGCGTATAAAGGGCTTCCACTCTTGCTGCTATGACTGCCTTCCATGCCACGAAGGAACATTCAAGAACAAATACTGGTACGTATGATACGCTGCATTGAAAGTACACTATGTACAACTGCACAAGAGTGCTCCGGGTTCTAGTGGTGGAACAGTATTAATGCAAACAGCCTATGCTAAAATTAGTAGGCAAGAGGAGAATATCTCGACTGTTCCTGTTGTCTGTGGGCAGAAACCAACTTGCAAAATTTGATGTGTCGACCCGAATCACAAAGTCTGTCTTGGACATTATTGCAAGATTACCTTACACATTCCGTTTCTCGGGGAAGGACGACAAGACTTACTATTTGACAAACGGAAGCTTTTACGAATTTGCCAAGGTGACACCAGGTGTGAAACCTTGATGTCTTGATCAAGCTTTTAGACAGTGTTAGACTGGAAGTTGATTGCAAATCATAATTTATATAACAATTTACCCTTTCAGAAGCTTTTGGTCAAACATGATGAACACACTGTGTTTCACAGATGACATCCAGTGCACCACCTGCCCCGAGGGCCAGTGGTCCATCCAGCGCAGTGACCACTGTGTGTACCCCACATACACCTACCTGGACTGGTACAGCCCTGAGAGCTTTGGCCTGGTGCTGGCAGGGGTGGTGGTGCTCATCTGTGAGATTGTTGTCACTGTGCTCTTCCTGCGCCACTGGGACACTGCGTTGGTGAAGGTATGTGGGTTTCTGCAATACCAGTCAGACAGCAGAAAGAAGCCATTAGACAATTGCTTAATTTCCTTTGGTATCATTGAAGTATCTCTAGTACTTTCCTGTACTACATTGAGTTGATAACCTCAAACCTTAAGTGATGCAAAATTATTTGTGAAACCTTTGTACTTGTACCTTGTAATTGTAAGCCTAATGTAACACAATATCTTTCATATAATTGGAATATGTGTGAATATGTTGTAACACCTTTGCTTGGACCTTGAAGGCGAGCGGAGGGCCCCTGTGTGTCTTGTCCCTGCTGTGCCTGGTGGTGTGTTGTGCCAGCCTGGTGCTCTTCCTGGGCCCTCCGGGGGACATCATGTGCCGCCTGCAGCTGCCATTCAACGCCTTCTTCCCCACTGTCGCCCTGTCCGCTATCTTATCAAGCTCTCTGCAGGTAAGAATAAAATAAAGCACTGATGTCAGGGTCATGTTTTGATCAAATAATTTGACCACTGTTCTTTGCTTTGGGCTCATGAATTGTAACCTACATGTACATGGTACACTGCTAATCAATTCCATTTCACTACAGTGATATATTCATTAGTTTCCTTCAACTTTACATGTATTCATAAATCAATTAAGATTAGGAATATGCAGGAGTTCAGTGCTCTGACGTCATTTTTTTCATTTTCTTCAACGGGAAAAAAGCCTTTTATATTCATCATGGATTAGCTGCTCATGCAGATATCCATTTTCTACTTTTCAGATTGTTTATGTGATCGAGCTCTCAGGAAGAGACACATCTCACCTGCAGACCTTGCGAGGCCCGGGCAGCTGCCTGGTGGTGCTGGCTTGCTGTGGAGTTCAGGCTGGACTGTGCAGCTGGTTCGTCCAGGTTGGTACAGCAGTTAAAAGTAGGATTCCTGCCAACTTCAACATGTCGTTGCACTGCTACTCACGCTAGCCTTTACTTGTCACTTGTCAGTACACAACGAAGCGACAAAAAATGAAAAAAAACGTTTAAAAAAGCCAACTGCATGTTGAAATTGGCAGTAATCCCCCTCTTTAAAGAGTGAGATTTTTAGTTGTTTATTTGCAGAATTCATGCTGCCCATTCACTAATGTTAGCTTTTTCATGAATACTTACCACCACCATCAAGTATTCATTATGACTGGAAAAATCGCACTTTTCATACATGAAAAGGGGGATCTTCTCCATGGTCCGCCATTTTGAATTTCCAAAAATACCATACACCTTGGGCCATACTAGAAAATATTTATTTATTACTTAGTAAACTTTCATGTAAAGATCAAATTTGGCAATAGGCAGACCAGTTTCAATGAGCAGCACAGTTGCAGTATCTTTTTTGACCATTTCCTGCACAGTGTCCCTTTAAAACCCACATTATGAGAATTACGCACATGATTAATCAAGCATGAAACTTGTGTTCCTCGCCTGCGATGGCACTCGCCTGCCATGCGGCTGGCCCGGGTTGAATTCCCGGCCCGGGTCCTTTGCCGACCCCTCCCTGTCTCTCTCCCAATTCGCTTCCTGTCCACCTCTCACACTGTCCCTATCAAATGAAGTCGAAAAAGACCCCCCCAAAAAAATTGTAAAACAAAAAACAAAACTTGTGTTGTTCCTCCAGGTGGCACCTTCCCTATCCACCTTTCGCTCGGAGCTGAAGGTGGCATTTGTGGAGCGGTTTCTCAGATGCCCTGTGACTCCGCTACACAGCTTTATACTCATGCTGGGCTTCAATGGTCTCCTGGCACTTGTCGCCTTCACGTGCACCTTCACAGCTGTGAAGCCAGCCAGGCAGTACAACATGGCGCGTGACATCACCATTTCCACCCTGGCTTACTGCGTGGTGTGGGTGATCTTCGTGCCCATCTACACGGGTTTGGACAACAGGGAAAAGTCCATCGCTCACGTGGCCGTCACCCTGATCAGTCACATGGGGCTGGTGGCAGCCTACTTCTTCCCCAAGTGCCACCTACTGCTGAAGACACCTGAGCTCAACACACCAGAGCACTTCCGCGCCTACCTGGAGGGCAAAACAGCACCAGAGGAGGAGCAGGCTCACTAATGCAATGGAATAATATCAAAATACATTTTATACATATATATATTGTATACATATTTTTGGTAACTCCAATAATTTAGCAATTAGCTGTGTAGTATATAAGACACATGTACTGTATATGTGTGTAGCATAAGAGGTATGTCAGTAGATGAATCAATAGGGGACTAAGTTACTTTTAAAGCCATTTTGGCTGTATTGTTCACTATTTTTGTGATCAATTTGAAACACTTTTTATAATTATTCAAATAAAAGCTATGTGTTTTCATAGCAGAACTGTAGTAGAACTTTTTTGGGCAAAAATGTTTAACACTTTAGAACAGGGTTCACATGTTAGCCACTAATGACAAACGACTGTCTGAATAACTGTCTTATAAGACATGTGTTAAGGGTCTACTAGGTCCTATTTACCATAAAATCAATGATAAAGGGTTATTGGCTGTAAATGAGAAATTTGTGAACACACACCTAACAAATTATTCAGCGGGCTTGCAGAGCAAGGCCCGATTCTAGTAATCTCTAAGTACGTTTATTAAGCGGGCTTGCAGAGCAAGGCCCGATTCTAGTAATCTCTAAGTACGTTTATGCTTGTTTTGTTGCTTCTCTTGTGCAGGGCCTCGTTTCCGAAAGGGCCTTAAGTACTACTTAACGCTACGTGCTACTTAAGTTCACACGTAACACCATTGTAGAGCTCACGGAGCGTTTCCCAAAGCCAACTTAGCAAAGAACCATCGCAGGTTGACACGTAACTCTAAGAGAAATATACGAGTGATCTGGAGTAGTCTTAACGCGCTAAGATTGATCGTAACGGCATGGTACAGTGGAGACACCCACAGGATATGAAGGGGAAAGAAGAAACTTGCGCATTAGATTGCAGTTTTAAGACGCGAGTTGCATGGCACAGTGGAGACACCCACAGGAAAATAGGAAACTTGCGCTTCAAGTTGATGTTTTAAAGGGACACTGTGTGAGATTTTTTGTTGTTTATTTCCAGAATTCATGCTGCCCATTCACTACTGTTACCTTTTTCATGAATACTTGCCACCACCATCAAATTCTAAGTATTCATTATAACTGGAAAAATTGCATTTTTCATACATGAAAAGGGGGATCTTCTCCATGGTCCGCCATTTTGAATTTCCAAAAATAGCCATTTTTAGCTGCAAAAATGACTCTACTTGGATCATACTAGAAAATATTTGTTTATTACTTATTAATCTTTCATGTAAAGATCAAATTTGGCAGTAGGTAGGCCAGTTTCAATGACCAGCATAGTTGCAGTACCTTTTTTGACCATTTCCTGCACAGTGTCCCTTTAAGACGGGAGTGTAAATATCATGACACCACAGTTGACACTGTAACGAAAATAAGAAGGTAACATTAATTGTGTAAGTGTATAAAATAAAAGCAATGTGTTTGGAAAATATTTTACAGGCAGTAAAATAGTTCAGCTGTGTTTGATAAATCAGGGCATTATTACACTGTGATCAATCATAATTTGTGTGGGTGCTTCGTGAACAAGAACAAGGCATCCACACGCAAAATAAATAGGGGGCTTCGGCGACCAGAGACAAGAGTGGTGATGTCGGAAGGGCACTACCAAAACATTAAAAAAAAAAAACGGTCAGCGAGTCGTTGTGCACTCTTTCATTTTCAAGTAGGCCTACCCTAAGAAAGGGAAGACGACGCAGAAAAGACACGACAGTTGTAGGCTAAGGGTAAACTATGACATAAAAAAGGCAGCGAAGGGGATTCGTGTAGATTTTTTGTTTTAATACCAGCAGACTGCCGTGCAAAATGAGGACACAGTTGTTAAAGCCTTGAGTTCGCGGTAGGCCTACTTTGTGCGCCGCTCCCAAAATGCGCATCCCAATTTGGAACTCCTAGGCCTACTTGTCTTCTTAAATATTACGCACGATAGCCAACTGCACGCGCTTTGTTTTAACGGCGTAGCTCATGGTTTTGCATGATTTCATTGTGTGTGTGCTTTTTATTTCATTTCCCAACAATGACTCCTGTCGATAGTTGCAAACTGCTAGAAATGTAGTCCCACCCTTATAGAAAACAACTTTTGATACTGACACACGCCTTACATTTTGTAAATGGTTTAGCAGCATGACGGCGCAGTTCACTCCGAGGACACTTCAGCACCACATATGTGGACAGCGATCCTTAAGAGCGACGCTACGAATGATCTTAGAGGCTGTGCACGCGCGTGCATGTACGAGTGTCTTTGGGAAACAGTCGTAGGAAATCTAAGAACATTCGTAGGATCACTGGTTAACGACACACGTATGGCTAAGAACCATCGTTATCGGGAAACGAGGCCCAGGGCAGTAAAAATAGAAAATGGATCTCCTCCTAGGCCTTTCGAGATAGAGACACCGTTCAAACACTAAAACGACCGGCTCGGCTTGGAGATCATTTGTACTGATATAGTGTGTCCGTGTCTCTTGTCGTTTTTCCGTTTTTGAGGATTTTGTGCAAGTTTGGGTCCCCATTGAAAACAATGGTAGAACCTTCAGGAGACAGTGTTCCGCCACTCTACAGATCAGAGTGTAGGAAGCTTTTTTTGTTTGAAGTTTAGTTGACACATTGTTAGCAAGCTCTATGAGATGTCTCCAAACTGTGAAAGTATCATGTCACAACTCCCATTACGTTTTAAATGGCAGGTGTGTAAAAACGGCAGGGCTGGCCCTATGGCTCTTCCCATTGACTCTTGAAGTGCCTTTTTGAAGAGGTCAGCACATCTTTCACAAGAGGTCCTTTTGTGACGGAACCGTTTAACCTATACACTTCATTCAAAGACTGTTAGAAAGATCACATTTATATGTGTGCGGTGATCCTTCTTTTTCTACTATGGATTACTGATAACTGCACTTCACCAGCACCTGGAACCTGGCTGTGCATAGGAGTTCCAGATCTTTGATCACATTTATGGCTTCAATTGAAGGCCATGTGCCAATTCTTTTTAGTTTTTTAACAACAGCAAGCTAAAGACCTAGAAACTGTTTTTGATTCTGTCCTCTGCCCTAGAGCACCATACTAACTGCCATACAGTCAATCAGAATAGGCGCAGCCAATATAGGGTTCCATCTCAACTGTCACTTTCTCTCAACATTCTATTCTTAACGAGCACCTGCAACTACAGGAAGCAACTTCTGGAAGTCTATTGTTCAGCTCTTCAATGCAATCTGATATTGTCTTGCTGGAACGTTTATGACAGCCAGCTGCTTGGCTCAATGGCAAAGGTGCTGGATTAGAGATATGGAGGTTGGGAGTTCGAATCCCACTCGGACCCATGTTGATTTCCAAAAATTATATCATATGCAGTGTTCCTTAGCCAACTTAAAATACCATGTATGTCATTTAGTATATCCCCAAAGCGCGGAGCTACAACACTTTCAAGATAGTTAGGCATGTGTTAGTGGCTAACATGTGAATCTTAAAATGCTACCAAAAGTTTTCTTTAAAAGTTTCCAAAGCTTATGAGGATACAATAGGCACTGAATCAGCAACCTACATACTGTCAAGATTCTGGAGGAGATAACAGAAAAGAATGTCAAGAATGTCTTGTTAAGTTCAATCATGGCCAAGATACCTCTTGTCTTTCTCTAAATATCTTAGGTTCAGTGCTGGGAAAGTTACTCAAAAACTGTAATGCATTACTGATTACATGTTACTGTCTTTTCAGAATAATCCCTTACAATATTACAATATTTAAAAATGTAAGGCATTACACTGCTTTTGCATTACTTTAATTACTTTCGCCAAAAGAACTGTAGGCCTAAATATGATCTGGAAATTTATAACAGTGTAAATAAAGCTCATGGGTCCCAACTTTTTCACCTCCAACCCAGGAGGAGTTTTTGGCAGCATGCAGACTAAAAACTACCAGGCTCAGGAATAGCTTCTTTCTGACCCACCACACTGAATACCACTAAAATCCAGTTCATTGTAATGCATTTGTAACGTAAGTTATTTTGCATTGTAACTAGATAAATATTACAGATTTTTGCCTTGTAATGCCTTACATTACTGCGAAAAGTAATGCATTACAGTAATTAATTACTTTTGTAATGCATTACCTCCCAACACTGCTTAGGTCCAGATTCGCTTTGAGGTTAGAACACTTTGTCAGCCCCTCACTGTATGTCATATACAATATATTGTATAGGCTACATTGTGTAATGTAAAAAATATATATATATATACATTTGTCATCACTAGCATTAACCTAACTTTTAATAGCTGCATATTTTAGAGAAACAGACATCGCCTAGAGAAACTGGAAGTGCTGCCACACATTCCCTGAAACCATTGATTATGATCAGCTAATAACATCTATTATTACAGTTACCTTAAGTCTTTTATTAGTGAAATGAGCCCAGACAGGAAATATAGGAAGGGACTTTAACTATTTAAATATAGTCTGATAGTCAAGCCTACTGTGGGAACTCTCCCCAGCTAGGATAAATTAAGCCAAACCCCACACCATTTCCTCATGCGACATTGTAATGGAAGAACTGTCTGAAAAGTTGTCAGTGTCTGTATTTTAATTTGTGTTATTTTTTTTTCTTTTCGAATTATATGTCATGGTATGGCTCACTTTCCCTGCTGTATATGTTTTATACCTATCACATCTGTCTGCTTAATAAAAATGTTTATCACAAAAAAAGATAGTCCGTTATAGATTCATTATCCACTTCAGGTGTTTTGTATGGATTGAACAGTTCATGTTCAGTTCAAGTATGCTCTTAGTATGCGAAGCAAAATACTGTAAAGCTTGACATTATACGGCATGGAACCCACAAAACACATCCATTTGCTACATATTATGTGTAAATGTAAATTAGTGAAACAAACATTCAAAACATAATTCAAAACACCATCACCAGCGTCGTGACCATGGCATAGGAGTTACGCATCTTCATGCAAAACTTCACTTGACATTCATGTCAATTTGAACAATGTAGACTACAGTGTTCCGTCCAGAGCCAGAAGTAAAAAAAAGAAAAAAAGGCGCTGGCTTTGCTGTGAAGGCATAAACCAAACCACAATGAAGCAATACTAAACACAGGACTGCATATCTTATTTCACCATGTACTCTTTAGCAGCCAATGGAAATAGCCATAAGTAGCCGAAATAAATAAGCATGCACAACGAGAACCACACCTGATAGGCTGCCAGCGAGACACCTCGGCTGCGAGGTGTGCAAATCAGCTCCCGTGGTTTGCAACATTATGCACTGCCTTCCTTAGAGCCAAACAGTGGCTAACTCCAATGCAAATACAGCACACGAAGAACTACAGCTAACATCTGGTACAAAATGGGATTCTTTGTTTCTCCTACAGCAGCAGAGTATGCAGTCCTTCTGCCAGTGCAATAAACACAGATGATTTCCCTAATTGTCTGATTTGCCTGATCCGTTTATTTGCATGCTCGTGACGTGAATCAGCTGGTTCTGGGGGATGACTGCCTTGGCATGGCAGTGATCGCACAACCCCAGCACATCTTATTCATGATCACAAACCAGTTGTAGTGCTAGTACTATTACTGTAGTAATAGCAGCAGTAGTTCAGTAGCGTAGTAGTAGTGGTAGGAGTAGTAGTAGAACAGAGTTCAAAAAGTGTCCTCTGCCAAACCCAAATACACCATCCACAACACTTGCACAACATCACACAAAAAAAAAAACAACTAACTGCAAATTCCAGATAACTAAATAGTCTACTTGCAAGAAAAAAACAAAAACAAAGAAAACACAATCAAAATCGCAATCAAAATAGACAGCGAAACTCATAAAACAGTTTAACCAAACATAATCAACACTATGCAGACATACATCCAAATGTAGACATTAAAGAAAACAAAAACAACTGCCGACTACACAGCACAACACCTCATCCTTTTTGCTCAGCTGTTTCTGCCATCTATTTATATATATATATATATATTATTTATTTTGAGATATAGAAACAAAGCTACTCTGCAGCTAGCCCATGCCAAAGCTAGCCACCAATTTTGTCTCAGAGGCCTTTCGTTTGTACCTCCCCATATGCGGCTAGCTAGCCTAGCACTCACCACAATAGCTATGGCAGGGGTGTACCAGAGGAAGCGTGATTTTCATAAACTCACAATCAATCATCCCCCTCTCTCCATTGACTGATTTGCCTACAGCTAATTTCACATACACACAGGTGGGTAGGACCATCCTCATGTGACTACCAGGGGCACCCTTCACTCGGGACAGGTTATGGGTAAGGGGAACGCCACTGGTCAATTACACTGAGGGACTCTAGGCAGACTGTATGCTTCCTTGAACTCAACACCTGGTAGTCAACAGCAGGTTAGTTTATCTCCAACACTTTTCTGTGCAAATAAAAATAAAAATAAATATGATCTGGCTAAATAAACCTTAATAATTGCTCTATTGTTTCTCAGGACCTGTGCACACCTGGGCAATTGTTTATGTTGTTAAGAGTATTCTGCTTTTCATTTGTTTTATTTTTTTGTGAAATTGCACGTTTGGTTTTTTTGCTTCTCTTTGTTTGTTTGGTTGGGTTTTTTACATAATGTGTTGTCTTGTTTCTTCATTGTTGTGTCTAGAATGGTGGCACAGGAGAGTGTGTTGCTGTTGTCTTGCTTGTTTTGTCTTGGCAGAGGTAAGAAAACACATGAATGGCTATGCAATACAATGTTTAATTCTTATTTGAACATTACTTTATCTTAATGAAATAGAATACTTAAAGTATAATTATCCAGCGAACATTACTAGCAGTTATTACAATATAACACAAAACAGGCACGGCACGTGTTGACCCATTGCTTTTTACATGTTGACCCATGCTACTTTTACATGTTTTCTGGATGTTGCTAAAGCTGACTGGCTGCAGAATATCAGCACTGACCTCTTCAGATCTTCTGGAGACATTCTAATTGGAGGCCTCTTCCCCATTAACGAGCTCACCAGCGACCTGAGTGAACGAGAGGAGCCTGATGACATTGAGTGTAACAGGTGAAGCAATATGGTGATATTAAAATTAGACTTTGGATCAATACTCAACACAAACGTTTTGGGTCTAAATATACACTTTTTTTCAGTAAACGATTCGATTTTTCTGTCTGCCAAAACCATTTTGACTGTCTTGGTTGTTTATAAAAGTATATGACCTACAATTATATTGCATGTGCATGCATTATTTTGTTTTGTTTTTAATAGTGCCTGATATGATTGTGTTTATAGTGCTTCTAGACTTTGAGGTTCAATACATGAAGAGTTCAGATGCAAAACCCCCTAACTCCATTTCTGAAGACCTAAACTTCTATATTTTTAAAGAACCCTGTTGCTGGTTTGGTTTACAATCATGTACTTGATAATACATATAAATAGTTATTTTACATAAATAAAATAAAAAATATGCAATTTTGATAGCTTTGTATTAAATAAAAATGAATTAAGATTATTTTCTGAAAAGGCACTTAGGGGGTTTTGCATCTGAACTCTTCACATGCTCTCAATGCAAGTATTTTCCCATGTGTTTCCTGTGTGCCTCATCATCAGTATCAACACCTACGGGCTAGGGCTGGCCCTGGTGATGAAGTTTTCTGTAGACCACATCAACGCAGAGCAAAGTGTCCTGCCTGGCATAAAGCTGGGCTTTGAGACCTACGACACGTGCAGGCAGCCGGCCGTGATCATGAAGCCCACCCTCCTCTTCCTCAGCGAGGGCTCCACGGAGGAAGTGGCCGTCAAGTGCAACTACACCGACTATGTCACGCGGGTGGTGGCCGTAATCGGCCCGTACATCTCAGAAATGGTGGGCGTCGTGGGAAAGCTTCTCGGGTTCTTCCTGATACCGCAGGTTGGTGGGTGTTAGACTCAGTGACTCAGTTTACGCACTCTGTATGATTGGAAATAGAACTCTTGGGGGTGGTGTGGTTAAACGCACTTAATGCAACCATCCATGAACAGGTTCAGTGCCAGTGCAGGGGGACACAGGTTCAACTCCAGCCTAGGTCATTTCCCAACTCTACCCCAACTCTCTCTCTCCCAGTTGTTTCCAGTCATTTCTTCCCTGACCTACCCTATGAAGACATTAAAAAACCATGATAAAGGCCCTGCCGTGGCCAACCGGTAGGGTACTCGTCTGCCATGCGGCCGACCTGGGTTCGATGCCCGGCCCGGGTCCTTTGCCAACTCCTGCCCGTCTCTCTCTCCCCATTCACTTCCTGTCCACCTCTCAAAAAACTGTCCAATCATCAATAAAGTCGCAAAAGACAACACAATTAAAAATAAAAACATAATAAAACTCTTTGTCTGTAATGTTCTCTTCTTCTCTTTCACCAGATCAGCTACGGGGCCACCAGCGACAAGTTCAGCGACAAGGACCTGTACCCGTCCTTCATGCGCACCGTGCCCACGGACAAGTGGCAGGTGGAGGCCATCGTGGAGCTGCTCAAGCTGTTCGGGTGGAACTGGGTGGCGGTGGTGGCCAGCGAGGACGAGTACGGGCGGCAGGGCCAGCGGCAGTTCTCCAGCCTGGCGGGAAACGAGGGCATCTGTGTGGCGTACGAGGGCCTGATCCCCATCTACAGCGACCCCCTGCCCACCATCAAGAACATCCTGCAGCACATCAACACCACCAGCACCGGGGTCGTGGTGCTCTTCTCCCTCTCGCAGCCCGCGCTGACGTTTTTCAAAGAGGTTAAGACTGTCTTTCTCTACTGTCCTATACAAATACTAAATGCATAAAAAGACCCCGAAAATATTTGAAAGCCGTTAATATCTGCTGACCTTATCTAGAGCTTTCGATAAGGTTCTACATTGAGAGGTACAGTATCGTACTAGAGACTATTTTCAATGGCTAATTTTATTAATGCATTATCGATATAGACAACTGATGGTAACTGTACTGAACAAACACATTCAACTCTCTCTTTCTCTCTCTCCCTCTCTCTCTCTCTCACACACACACACACACACACACACAAACACACACACACACATACACACACACACAACCAGGTGATCAACCAGAAAATGAAGCTTGTATGGGTCGGCAGCACCGCCTGGGCTCTGCACAACGACATCGCCTCGTTGCCCCAAATCAACACCGTGGGCACCATCCTGGCCTTCGCCGACAAGAGCCGTCCGCTGCCTCTACTGAGCCCCTACTTCCAGGTAGGGGTGTAAATAAAAATCGAAATGTATCGATGCATCATTCCTACAGTCGACAATTTAATCAAATCGCATAGTACCGTGGGGCATCCTTAAGTATCGAAAATGAATGGAATCGCTGGTCCCTGTCCAGTGCCCTAGTTAATAACATATTAGAAGTGGAAAAATGATATGAAAAAAATCGAATCGAATTGCATCCTATCGTATAAAAAATAATTGAATCGCTAAGAAATCGATACCTTGTCGTATCGTCATGGAGGCTGTGATTTACACACCTACTTCCAGGCCCTCTTCTCCAAGATCCAGCAGGAGAGGCAGGAGCAGCCGTCCTCGGAGCCCAGTTCCCTCACCCCCACCATGGGCAACCCCTGCCCTCAGTGCTGGTACTTCTCCCCAGACAACATCACGCTGGTGGACCATACACTCTTGCAGAGGACGGCGTTTAGCGTGTACGCTGCCGTGTACAGCGTGGCCCAGGCACTGCACGACATGCTGGGGTGTAACGCCACCTCATGCCCACCGTTAGGCAAACAGAAGATCTACCCATGGCAGGTACAGTATTGTCTAAAATAGTGTTAGGTAGCCCTCAGTTGCAAATTATTATTATTTTTTTTAATGAATGGTTCTATTTTACTTTTTAAATGTTAAGAGAGGCGTTGGCAAGCTTATGATGAGGTCAACGGGGTGGTTGAGAACCACTGGTCAAAAAGGATGCCTTTCATATTTTTGTCATCCATAGAGTCCACTGTAGAACCTAAAGCTGAAATCACCTAAATCTGAAGACAACTAAAAAAGCTCACCCATGTTTGTGAATTTTGTTTAGTCACCTTTCGAGGACATAGAGGGTGTGAAGGGTAGGCAGTTATGCAGAGTGTTGTTATATCGCTGCTTTATAATGTAATAATCCTAATAATTCCAAAGCTGTATTTGTTAATTATAGTTGCATGTTTGCCATGTTTGTGTTTTTTTTTTTCCAGATGACACCGCATGTTATTGCTTTATTCTCACTGTGGAACTTTGGAATTGTTTGATAATTCATTAACAAATACTGTAGGCCTACATCAAATTCAATTGTATTTCATTGGTTCCCAATGCTATAGTTGCTAGAGGTGCTGAGGAAAGTGTCCTTGGACATCAACGGCACGCACCTTAAGTTTGACAAGGATGGGAACCCCAACATTGGCTATGATGTGATGGTGTGGATCTGGCGGGGGCAGAAAGTGGAGTTCAGGGAAATCGGCAGCTTCCTTGGGAACCTCTCTATCGACAAGACACGCATCGAGTGGCACACAGAATCCAATGAGGTAACCCCCCCACAGACAGATAGACAGACAAACGAATGGACAGATGAGCGGATGGGTGGTAGTAGACAGACAAACATACAGGCAGACACCAAGACACATAAACAGAAAATGCACAAGTAGCGCCTCGTCTTCAACTTTTCGATGCCTTTTACAAAAGGCCGATTGCGAGTGGAAGCGCCAAAATATTTTATCTGAAGGGTCTTTTGTTTAAAAAGCCACCTGGCTGTCGGGCCTGAATACCCAAAAATCCCAAAAAGAAGAGGGACATGAAGGTGTATGGGATGTGAACATGTTTTGGCTTTCTTTTGCCGCCTAGACGGAAATGCAACCCGGGTCGTCTTCAAAACGCAGATTTTTGCGTCTTGAAGCCACCAGATGGCGGGGTCACCACGTAAACAAACTTTTTCTCTCGCAGTCTTCCTCGTATAAATGGCCATAGACAGACAAGCTGACAAGCAGACACATACAGCCACAGTCAAATGAACCAACACAGAGAGAGAGAGAGATAGTTAGAGACAGAGAGACAGATAGAAACCCAGCCAGCTAGACAGAACAATAGGAAGACATCCAACATACAATATTATATATATTTATATATTTATCCAAATAATGCTCACCGTTCCACCAGTGTAACACAGTAACAGTCATTGAAAAGTTAACTACCATAGTACAACACTACTATGACATAACACAGAGCATTTAGTAATGTACTCCGACTTGGTCATTGCCATTCTGGTAAAAGAACATTCATACCACTGTGTTAACAGGCTAAAAATATGTATGTATACAATACCAGTAAATCCACAAGCTCACATGTCGTTGTTTCCAAGGTGCCTACGTCCAGCTGCTCTGCAGACTGTAGGCCCGGACAGGTCCGCCGGGTCAAAGGCTTCCACTCCTGTTGCTTTGACTGCATCACGTGCCTAGAGGGAACTTTCCAGAATAATTCAGGTGAGCTCACTGACATCGAAACACAACCTGAAGTGTCAAACTGTTGGAGGGTATTTTTTGACTTGTCCAAAATAATCTAATCTATGTTAAATTATGGAAGGAATGTCAATATCAACAGACAGGCCCGCTGACACCGGGGAAGGGGGACACAAAAGGGTCAGTTGTCCCGGGCCCAGGGAGAGAGAGTGTCCAGAATTGGGTCCTCATTGCATTGTAGTGTATATGTATTGAGAGGATGGCCCTTTCTGATGATTTTGTCCTGGGCCCAGTCAAACCTGTCAGCAACCCTGTCAGCAGTGCCCTATACTTACAACATCCTCTTTGAATGTTCCTAACAGTTTATATAATATTAATATTAATAACATACTAATAAATAACAATGCAAAGGTTTTCTTTACCGCTTTTCATGACACTCAGTCGCTTATATATTCTCTGTATAGAATCTCTGTTCCTAATGGGCAGACAGTAAATGTCCACGTGTTTCACAGATGACATCCAGTGCACCACCTGCCCCGAGGGCCAGTGGTCCATCCAGCGCAGTAACCACTGTTTGGACCCCACATACACCTACCTGGCCTGGGACAGCCCTGAGAGCCTTGGCCTGGTGCTGGCAGGGGTGGTGGTGCTCATCTGTGAGATCGTTGTCACCGTGCTCTTCCTGCGCCACTGGGACACTGCGTTGGTGAAGGTATGTGGGTTTCTGCAATACCAGAAGTAAATGATAAATGTCCGTAACACTGTTAATGCTCCCAGTTGTTTAATGGCACTACGTTTCTGACCTCAGTCCTTCTTCAAGTGCATTTGTAGGTGCGGGTGCTTGTACAGTATATAGAGTGTATTTGTTCTGTTGAGTGTATTTGGCCCCAGTCTAAATGTTGAATAAACACTGTGCTGTTTATTGCACTGAGCTGACTGCTACAAATCGTGACCTTTGACCCCCTTGAAGGCGAGCGGAGGGCCCCTGTGTGTCTTGTCCCTGCTGTGCCTGGTGGTGTGTTGTGCCAGCCTGGTGCTCTTCCTGGGCCCTCCGGGGGACATCATGTGCCGCCTGCAGCTGCCATTCAACGCCTTCTTCCCCACTGTGGCCCTGTCCGCTATTTTAGCCATCTCTCTACAGGTGAGAAACACAATTCTTCATACAGTATATACATTATAGAATTGTTGCTATTTCCTATTTTTTTCTAAGATTTGCTTAGATTTGCTTTTGGACATAAGATCTTCTAGTTAACAGCATGGGGCAGGAGGAAGAAGAGACCATGGCTGCAACATCATTTTCTTAATTTATCTTTCATTTAGTCCAGTGTTTGGAACACATATCCGGCAGTTGTTTTTATTTTATTTGGTCCATGGGATATAATGTCTTTTATCATATCAGAACCTTTGAACCTCCACAGCGTTCTCTTTTGTCCCCTTCAGATTGTTTGTGTCACTGAGTTCCCAGAGAAGACGTGCCCTCACCTGCAGACCTTGCGAGGCCCGGGCAGCTGCCTGGTGGTGCTGGCCTGCTGTGGAGTTCAGGCTGGACTGTGCGGCTGGTTCGTCCAGGTTGGTACAGCAGTTAAAGGATAACTCCAGCCAATTTCAACATGCAGTTGTAATGCTCACACTAACCTGGACTTTTCAGTAGCTGAACTTTTTTTTCCTCAGCCTTTTCCGAGATCCTGGTCATTGTAATGGGGGCAGGTGTTTGTTTACATTTCAAAAAACATCTTGATTTATTCCCAAAAACATCCAAAAGGTTATGCAACATCAGCAGACAACTAGCAAACAGTGATACCTTTTGGGAAAAAAGTTGGAGTAGGCCTATGTCAAGAATTTTTGAAATGTAAACAAAATCTGAACCCATTAAAATAGCTCAGATCTCGGAAAGGGCTGAGACGAAAAATGCAGCATCACTGGGTACTGACAAGTCAAGGGTAGCGTGAGCAATACAACAGCATATTGAAATTGGCAGAACTGGTCCTTTAACTTCGAGGCGAGTAAGCAATTGAAATTGCACAGTTGGGATTATTGACAGTTAACTTCTCACTTTTACAGTGGCAGTTAATCCCGCTTGAACGTTTAGTGAACGTTCCATGAGCCAGTGGTGAGTAAGTCAGTAAGCAAGAAGCAAGTAAATAGTGGCGACATGGGTGAACGTAGCGTTAGTGTTTTTTGCTATTGTGTTGAGGGAAGGACGAGCAGGTTCAATCCAGTTTATTTTGCATCCTGACATGCTGTAGAAGCTGAAAGAAAGTGAGCTGGTTGGTTAAAGATTAAAGCCCCAGGGTCATGAGAATTGTGCACATGATTATAAAAGCATGAAACTTGTGTCTGTCCAGGTGGCCCCTTCCCTGACCACCTCTCGCGCCAACCTGAAGGTGACCTTTGTGGAGCGGTTTCTCGGATGCCCGGTGGAACCGATGCTGAGCTTTGGCATTGTGCTGGGCTTCAACGGCGCACTAGCTCTGGTCTCCTTCATGTGCACCTTCATGGCCCTGAAGCCAGCCGGGCAGTACAACATGGCACGTGACATCACCATTTCCACCCTGGCTTACTGCGTGGTGTGGGTGATCTTCGTGCCCATCTACACGGGTTTGGACGACAGGGAAAAGTCCATCGCTCACGTGGCCGTCACCCTGATCAGTCACATGGGGCTGGTGGCAGCCTACTTCTTCCCCAAGTGCCACCTACTGCTGAAGACACCTGAGCTCAACACACCAGAGCACTTCCGCGCCTACCTGGAGGGCAAAACAGCACCAGAGGAGGAGCAGGCTCACTAATGCCATGGGATGGGAAAATGGCAACCTGGAGATGAATGGAATTAAAATGTTCTTGAAATGTGATGAATATTAGTGTAAAGAAGAATACAAATAAACCTATGACCTATAATCAAATCGAACATTTTAATATATTGATCTGAGATACCAGAGGGCAAAATGTACTCTGCCTTATACAAGTGTCAAATATATGTGAGTGTATGGTAGCCTCATAATGTGCACTGTTCCACACGTGGAACAATGTATTAGTCATTGAAAATACTTTATTACCATATTACTACACTACTACAGCATTGCACATGGTCTCTTTTAGTAATACATGACAACTTGCTATTGTTAACATATTAGAAAGACCTTGTCTTAGACAACTAGTGCATTAAAGTATACCCCTGAGACTTGATATGGGTGTAGTAGCCTACATTAGTTAAAAAAAAATAAAACTTAAAGGCAACCAGTCAACTGAACAAGATGCAGCAGTTCACCTGTATGGCACTTTTAAAGGTGCACTGTGGAGAATGTGGCCAGAATGGGTACTGCTACTATGCTGCTCGTTGAAACTGTGCTGCCTATTACCAAATTTGATCTTTTCATGAATATTTACAAAATAACAAACCAATATTTACTAGTATAACCAGAGCGCAGTAAGTTTTGCAGCTAAAAATGTACATTTCTGGACATTCAAAATGGCAGACCATGGAGAAGATATCCCTTTTCATGTATGAAAAGTGCAATTTTCCCAGTCATACTGGATACTTTGAATTTGGTGGTGGTGGTATTCATGAAAAAGGTAAAATTTGTGAATGGGCAGCATGAATTCTGGAAATAAACTACAAACTAAAATATTACATGGTGCAACTTTAAAAAACGGTTTGTTTTTCCAGTACTTGCCAGCTGATGTCTAAAGCCAGATGTCTAAGATAAAGATGACGGTACTTAATGTTTCAATAAAGTCTAACAACCATCAATAACTGTCGTGCTACTTTTTATTAATTGAATTCCAAGTGCTGGATAATCATCTCAATATGAGCAAATGTGAGCAAAATGAGCAAAATCATCCGATGTTATAAAAAACATAATGTACATACTGTACATACTACACATACAGTATCAGTGCATGTAAGCTAACTTACATACCACAGACAGACATATAAGATAAAACTACTGTGGCTACATAGAAACTTGTTAATTACTTTATGCACCATTCATCTTAATGAGAACTCACTGAGGAGGGTTTCGTAGATGGTGCTTAGTCAGACAGGGTAGACAAATCAAGTACAAAGAAAACAATCTATGTATTGCAGATACACAGTATATTCAGTCCCTCCAGGATTTTGCACTGGGATTTTGTGATTTTTGCGGTCAAAATGTCTGATTTTGTGGCGGCATTTTCTCATTTTTTGCAAAGATTTTGCGCCCCTTTCTGGGTTTTTTGGTAACTGAAAACCACAATCAGAGGAGGAGGAGTGCATGGCTATGTTTGCTGTTTTATCGGAGATGGGCTCGCGCACGAGAGAGAGAGAGAGCGGATACATCACGTTGCCATGATGATTTTACTGATGATTTTCGCTGAATCGCGAAAAACTGGAGGGACTGTATATTGCAGATACGGCAACATCATCCTGAAAGTCAAGATCAAGCAATATCACCCTTCAGAGTCTCCTCTACAAGTTGTGCCCAGGGGGATATCCAGAAAGGCAGAAATGGCATTTAGCCATTATGCTGCCAAATCCTTTTCAAATTAGAACCAACCAACCAATGAGCACATGATTGCTGGCCCCAACAGTTTCATTTTTTTTTTTTTAAAGGAATTGAAAACAGCTTGATTTTCATCTGCCTTTGGTCAAAGTTAGTATCTTCTCTCTATAATACGTCCTACACTTTCTGCTTTCTACAACATGTTTTCTTCTCTCTTCTCTTTCTTTCCTCTCAAACACATTGATTGACAGTTATGTATGATAATGTGCTATACACATATTTTTATTGCAATTCTTCAGCAGTCAGGTAATGGCAGATATAAAAAATTCTAACCACCTTAGAATGTCTCTGATAATGGCTGGCTTGAAGATTCCAGACCTAGCAAGCAGTGCTGTCACCATAGAAATAGAATCAGATCTGTCACCACGGTTACCAGGATAGTCTATTTGTGGCACTTTTTGAACACATGCTTTTTAGAACTAAATAATAACACAGTCAGATAAGCAAGAAGAAGTTGTGTTGAAGAGGGCACTCACCTGTGGAGCCCCTTTAGGTGGGTTTTAATGTGTAATGACAGCAATAGCTATGTAAAAGAGCAATGCAAATGCAAGTTCAATCCAGTAATTATCAAATAATCCAGGAACTAATTTTAACATAAATTTAACTTAAATGCTCTAAGGGTGCATACATGTAGACTTCTTTCCTAATTTTAACTTTTTTTTACAGGGGCAAAAGAATGATGGACGACTCTATTGAAGACCAGAGAACAGAATTCACGAGTCCCAGCGGCTATACTGTCAAATCAGCTAGAACACAACCTAGGCCACGAAGCGCAAGGAAAGTTGCTTGGAATGAAGACAGCAGTGATAATGCTGGCAGTACTGCCTGTGCCAGTTCTGTATCCAGCATGGACCCTGTTCAAACTCTGACAGATGAGGAGAAGTGGATTAATGACTACGCAAAGGAAGACAAGATCAACGGAGAGGTGAGAGAAAGAGAAAAAACATTGTTAACAGAAGTGCGCTGAAGACCCATCTACTCAAAATAGCATATGGACTTACATTCATTTTCTCTCTCTCTTTCTTTCTCTCTCTCTCTCTCTCTGTCTGTCTCTCTCTCTCTCTCTCCTAATTTCACTTTATGTTTTATTTTTTTTAGTGGTTTTGTTTCTAAGGTAACCTCGGGTGTTTTTAAAAGCGCCATGTAACAAGTAAAATGTATTAATATTTATTCATTAGGCCTATTAGACAGGGGAACATCTGATACAGGAGGAGAGAAGTTTTACAGGTATTAGACAGTGAGAGAAATGTTTAACATTTAACTACCCTACACAGTAAAACACTGATAGAGTGGCAGCTGCAGCCTAGTGGTTAAGGAGATGGATCAGAGGGTTGCAAGTTCAAATCCCACCCTTTCACTCCCTATCTCACCTAACCCCACACTGTCCCAGGGACTGTAACCAATAACTGTAAGCTTTGGATTTTAAATATCAGTTAAGTGTAATGTAATAGAGAAGGTTGTGGCTACTAAAAGGCAAGCCGAGTACTACTTTGTATAAAAATTACAGAATACCTCAATGATCTGATCATTACATTACATTACATTGCATTTGGCAGACGCTTTATAACCAAAGCGACTTTCAAAAGAGGATCATAGGCATGCATAAGGTGGCGCGAACATGTGCCTTATATAACCAAATATTCTCTATTCTAATTAGCATTTAAACCGTCTCTGGTATAACCTTATAAGTTAAATGTGTCATCTTTATTAACTAAACAGCATGTTCTAAAATGTATTCACCATTAAAATCACTGGAAAGTATGTGTTAATGAAGATTAATGTAATTTTCTAAATTGCGGACTATCGTTTTGTCACCACCTATTCTCAAGAAATTCATATCCATCCTGGTTTCAGGCACTTGGCATTTTTGTGTATTCACTGTCAATGCAGATTTTGTAGCAGAAACTATAGATATCAGTTCAAATTACATGAAGGAATGATTACATGAATGATTTATATGTTTTAAATGGTTTGTGGACACCCAGTAAGTTATTATAAAACATATTTGCTATACAGTAACTAAATTATATAATATTCATACTATAAAATAATATCTTAGTATTTTTCAAGTTTTAATGTAATATATATATATATTACTCACTGAACAAGGACTACAATTAATTTCTTGGTACTTGCTACAATGACAAAGAAAAATACTTTGTATCCCATTCTATATTTTATGCTGATGCTGTACATGGTTTTCCTCGCATTACAGAAAAGGCAGAGGAGGGTGACAGAGAGACCGAGGTCAGGCCAAACCATATGGCAAAGTAACAATGACGTACCTCTGAGCAGCACTGACAAGCCATCTGACGTGAGAGGACAAAAAGAAGATCACACTGAGGTGCAAGAACTGGATGACACAGAGTTGGCATCCACAGAATGTCTGTCGGTGCGGCCGGGTGGCAGTGAGAATGGGAGGGAAACACGCCCGCCGAACGCGACGAAGAACGGGAGCAGTACAGCTGAAACCATTCCGTCCACGACAATTGGGGAAGAACAGCAGCCCCAGGTGTCACCACAGAAAGCCCAAGAGCCAATCAAACGGGTGTGGGTGAAAGGCAAGGAGATTATCATGGACGAAGCGTATCATAAAAGAGATGAAGAAAAAATGAAGGAGTTGATGGAAAGGATCCGCTACCCACATGGTAGGATTAGAATGCCACCAGGAAATTGTCTCGTGTGTGGCACTCATGGAAATCCACTGGATAATCCAGAAGTTCAGAAGGATAAAGAACTATATCAACTGTGTTTAGAAAGGGAAAACTATAAAAAGACCAGGGAAGCCGAGAGGGCATTAACAAAAAGGTATGCATTGGAGATAGAGGCCGCATTGGGTTCGAAGGCCATGTCATACCAGGTAGAAGATGCAGAGGGAAACTTCAGGCCAGCTGATCAAGAAATCAACAGTCACCCCCATTCACAGGAAGCAGGTACCATGACAGAGAGCACGATCCTACAAAGGGTTGTGAGTAAGGTGAGGAGTCTGGTAGGAGGGGACCCGAGAGAGTCTGATCAAAATGTTGAAACAGACTCACAGTGCAAAGAAGGCGAAGGTAAAGAAAAAGCAGAGAGAAGCCTGGACGCTCAAGAGTCCGAGAAGCTCGCGAGAGAGCTGAGCGAATGCAACATAAGCCGAGAGCATGACACAGGTTCCGAGTGCAGCGATGAACTTCCCAACAGAGAGAGAAGTGTGAGGAGAAGGTTTCTTGGATGGGTCAATGACAGCATGAAGAAGAGGTACCACGACAAGATTGCCAGAAGTCACCAGAGGGAGACTCAAGAGGGACAATCAGTGTATGTCTCAGGCAAGTTTGCAAAACCTCATGATCTTATAATCGTGGCTATGGTCATTCTTATAAATCTTGTTACTATATAAATGCAGAGTAATATTAACCCCTTTACGCAGAGCCTTTGTTATAACCTTACTGTCACCAAAATGTAATGGCCATGTCTTAATCTGTTACTTAAGACTCTCTGTACTGTCATGGCAATGTTGTTATAATGTAGTTGAGCATTTTCAGCAAGTGAATAGGCCCGCCGGCGACCCCATCTGCACTAAGAGGCTACGGCATATGAGATACGGGATACAAGTGCTCTATTGTCATATAGGCATAAACATGCATTTATGAAGAATGACAAAAATTATTGTGAGGACTTTGTTTTGAATTAGTGGCAAACCGTTTTGCCTATTTGACCCCTGCAGGCTTTCTTGGCAGGACTTCCCTGTATTTGGGTCTGAGTAGGATTTCCACGCGGGCTGAACGGGAGCAGGAGAAACGGGCCAACCTCTTCAAGGCGGAGGCCAGGCGAAAGGGCATGGAGTCCAGGTGGTTTCGATGGGAGAGAGAGAGGCGCCAAAGGAAAGAGGAGAGGCTGGAAAAAGAGAGGGAGGAGCAGAGTCAGTCCCAGCTGGCCTGGGTTCTGCAGCAGAACGAGAAGGCGGATAAGAACCTGGATAACTACAACGGCTCTCAGGAATACGTCACCGAAAACAGACTCCTGAGGAAGGAGATGATTGGCTGGAGTAGGTCATCGGAGTGAGGGAGAGAATAAACATATTGAGGGTGTGTGGGATGAGATAGATCTAATTATTCAACGTTTCATTATCAGGCTGGTCACCTCTAAAAGATGCATTGCGGCATCAATCTTTCAAAATAAAATTTTCATTGAAAGCTGCAGAATGGGTCTCGTGTTCTCAAATGTGTTGATGTGATTATGAATACATGAAGACGTCTTGCGCATTTGGACATTATCTGAAAAGTAGGGCTAGGACTTATTAACATGATTAATTTCTATTAATTAACTACACAAACATTAACATGATTAAAAAATAATGCATTTTAATCACACTATAATATAGTTAGGCCTACATAGTTCTGGATTAAACCAGTGGAAAGCAGCATTGCGCCTAATGCTGTACAGCCTGCTGAAATTGATTTGATTTCTTTTTTGTAATGAACTTTTGATAACTCAACATTCCAATAGCCTCTGAAGCAACAGAGAAGTTTTGTAATAATCAGGGTTATAATGTTCGAAATGTCCTTAAAAGCATTGTGTTTTACAAAAAAAAAAAAAAACACACACACACAAAAAAAACTATGTTATAGTTACAGGTTTACCCATAGGCTACCTAAACAATGCACTGGTCTGTTCATCTTGAAAACTCTAACTTTGAAAAAAAAATAAAAAAAATTTTTTTATTTTATTCAGTCTTGATATATATTTCAGATTGGATAAAATGTATGGCCTATTACAACAGGCATTCTTACAATACTGCCCTATCTTGACCTTCAACCTGACCACAATTTCCTGTTCAATATGGCACATTCATTTCTACCTATTCATTGCCATGCCAGGTTGTCCTATCTCCTGCCAACTGATTTAGCCTACACATCTTCAAGACACATGCATTTGTTATTTATTTTACTTACCTTTCACTCCCATCTTGATAACTCCAGGGGATGGCCTATTATTCGCCAAGAAGAAGAAGAAGAAGAAGAAGAAGAAGAAGAAGAAGAAGAAGAAGAAGAAGAAGAAGAAGAAGAAGAAGAAACATGAAAACACATAGGCCTAGGCATTTTCTTCATCAAAATAGCCTAAATAAGCAAATAAGGAGACGACGATAGGCTATAGGAATAGGCCCTAGTTGTAAACTATGGGGGGATGCTAGAAATCCACACCATTTACGTCCTTTGTTCTTTCTGTAGGCCTACATGGTAAGGAAAACGCACGAGCTTCCTCGCGCCACGTTTCTCTAGACTGCTGCTCACAACAAAGCAGCAGGTGCCAATTCTACCATTTAATTCCGGCTGCATGTTGTAGGGCCGAAGTATTAGCCGGTCTCACAAATGGGCTATGCTTTTGGCGTAGGTAGACAACTGAAATATAAAATGATTTACATATTCAGTCAACATTATGCAATAAGTCAAATAGAACTTTCATTGTAGGCCTACCTGCCGCCGCTGCCACCAGGGTGCCACCAACAATTTGGCGTCCCTCTTCACACCATGCGTCTCGGTGATGATGGGTTTGGTTTTGGTGTCTGTGTGGGTTAGGATTTGGTGCCCCCCAATGGTCTGACTTGTGGCCTACTTACCGTATTCCCACTTGGTTACTGTTGCTAACAACTTCAAGAACAGAGTACCAACACACAACAATCATACACACAACTCACCTCGAAGGTAAGATACTTCAGTTTGCTGCCTATATTCCCGCTGGATTTCAGATAGGCGACTCCAGTTCGCGTTTCTGAGCACTCCGTCTGCGCGTCCCCTTTTGGAATTTTAGTAACGCACAAAATGCCTCGAGGACGCTCAGCCACAAGTATCCGCTCTGACAGCAGCGATATGGATGTCGACGGCGTTGGTATGCTAAAATTCCTGATTCTGCACCACAGTGTTTTCAGATACGAGTCGTAAACCAATGTCTCGCTGGTATTTATTGATATGCTATACTGCAAGAGTTATCTCATAAATATTCTTTGCAAGTGTTTGGTGTCATTTGGTGTGCCTTACAGCTGACACTGAGATGGTGAAACTACAGAGACAATTTCGCATCATGGAGGGAGACCGACAGGCCTACAGCATCCAGTCACAAGAGCTTATACGCAAGCAACGGTAAATGGCACTCAAGCTGTTGAGATCAATTGGCACCTGTTGCACCTCACCTGATCCATTATATTAGCCTATTTCTCCACGTCTTCAAACCATTGTGAAAACTCCTGCTTTGTACTGAAGTATCAAAACTTCAGTTTACAGTACTAAACTGTAGTACCCTCTACTTTGCATAGGCCTACAGCAAATTTGCAACAGAACTATTTGGACAGGACAAGAAGAAACTCAGTAATGCACTTTGCTGCTGCATTGCACCGCATAATTTCGTGCTGAAACGCAATAGGCCTATTGAAGTGGGGGGGAAATATTCACAGGAGTAGTAGAGTTTCCCATGTCAACATGCACAAAATGCTTAATTGTGCACAGGCTGGAGATTGAGCACCTTCGTAAGGAGCAGGATGACCTGCAGAGGAGTCTGCGTGCGTCGGAGAGCGGCTCCCGGCGTCAGCAGGACAGTGGAGATGCATTGCAGCTGCGCTCTCTGCTCACACACAAGGACGACATAGACCAACAGATGGAGAAACAGAGGCAGACTCAAGCAGAGCTGGAGCAAGAGGTGGTGTTACACACAACGCACACACACACACACACACACACACACACACACACACACACACACACACACACACACACACACACACACACACAATCAGCCGACAGGGGGGCGGCAATCAGGTCAGTTGTCCCAGGCTCAGGTAGAGAGGGGCGCATAATATATTGGGGGCCCTCAATATATTGGGGGGTGGGGTGACAGATGACTTCGTGCTTGACCCAACCAAAGTTGTCAGCGACCCTACATGCACCCAGACACGCAAACACTGTAATCCTCTTCCTTCAGCAGATTTTCACACACATCACTATGCATGCAGACACATTCAAAATCTCCCTTTAGCATCACAACATGTGCATTGTGTAATAGATACAGTATACGTATACTGTATATACTCTATATATGTGTGTACTGTATATACTGTATATATACGTGTGTATGTGTGTGTATATATATATATATATACACACACACACATGTATATATAATATACAGTATATATAATATGTATATAAAGTCTTGTGTCTGATGTGCTGTGTGGTGTCCTGGGGTCCCCCAGATCGTGGAGATGCAGAGGAAGCTGGAGGATGTGAGGAGAGGAGAGGTGACCATGGCTCAGGCTATCACCGACCAGACTCAACACACACACAAGGCCACGCGCACGCTGGAGAACAAACTGGACCGGGTGAGGATTGAACAACACTACAGAGTCTTTGAGGCATGATTATAGCTTGGTCTGACCAAGAGCATAGCAACTAACATTCTCAAACGGCATGGTTGGTTGACCCACCTCCCTTGGTTTGCTAGAAATTGCTACTGGTGGAGGTTTAAGTTTAAATCAAGTTTAAGCCAAACATTTTCTTAGTCCCAATAGAACGCCTCTGCTGTGGGGGAACCCGCAAGTACCTCAACAAACAGTTTTCCTGAGCTAGTGTAGCAGAGCCAAAGGTGTTGCGTCACTGCGAGGGCGGAGCCTGGGTAGAAGAACAACATTACAGAGAGTCTTTGAGGCATGATTATAGGCCCAGTGCAGCAGCAGCAATACCCTTTTCAGCATAGATGTAATGAGTGATGAAAATGTAATTACGATGATAATTCAATATACAACTGATGCATACAATACACAAGGCTTTCTGCACCCCTCTCTCCATGTGTGAGAGTTGCATTTCATACGTACTGTCTGTCCTTGTGTTGTTCGTAGGCCCTCACTCGCTTCAGCGATCAGCTGACCAGAAATGGGCATCTCAGGGAGGAGCTGGAGACTCTTCGCGTGGAGCGTCTCCGTTTCCAGCAGCTGCATCGACGACTGGAGAAGGTCAGGGGTGACAGCCTAGCCAATCGTAGCTGTGCACACAGTAAAACTGCCAGTGTTGATGTAACTCTTACAGATTTGAAATGAACCCATTTCCTATAACATCTTATCTGGTCCCTCTTTAATTTTACTCTGTTGTCAGTGAGTTAATTCAACTCAATGTTATGTAACTATTACAAGCTGCAGAGCTGAAATGACTCCGACCACCTGCAGATTTTATACTGACTTTTCACTCCACTGTTAAAGTCATTTGAGTTTTACAGTGTTGTAATAATATTACATTTGGATTTATGTTAAATTACACTGAAACTTTAATGCCCCGTTTTTTTTTTACTGTGAATGACTGTACACACAATTATGGTCAGCAGCACACACAGAGCTTCTTTTCGTTGCGTTTCTATTTTGTTTGTGAAGGAGCTGCTGGATATTCGCAAGGGAGTTGGGGATGTCATCAGCACGTCCACGTCTGCGTATGACGCCAGGTAAAGAAGTCACCTTGATACATGGGTAAGCGCCACGGTGAGGGCGTCAGACTTGTAGCCCAAATGTTGCTGGTTCGACTCCCAACCCGCCAGGTTGGTGGGGGGAGTAATTAGTGCTCTCCCTCATCCTCCTCCATGACTGAGGTACACTGAGCATGGTACCGCCCCGCCGCACTGCTCCATTGGGGCGCCATTGTGGGCTGCCCCCTTGCATGGGTGAGACACAAAATTTTGTTGTGTGCAGTGTGCAGTCAACACTTGTGTGCTGTGTCACAATGACATTGGGAGTTGGAGTTTCCCAGGTGGGCTGGCTTTTATAGAAGTGAACTTGGTGAAGCCCTCTTTTCACTCAATATCAATATTTCCCTCTATTAATTCCCTCAATTCTAACAAAAGTTGAGCAAAAAAAAATCAACTAGTGAACCAAAGCAAAGTCGGCACTGCAGGTGCAATTTCTAAACACTATCTCATGACTGTGTGCTAGCTTGTGTTTGGACCTCAGGCTGAAGGGAGGCCCAGTCAAAGAGATGACCTCTCTGTGTCAAGAGTTGAACCTGTAAACCTAAAAAAAGGCTGCATTTCCAACTATTGCGCTCCGCAGTGTCAGCCCCTGTCCTGAACCGCTATGCCATGACTGATTGTGTCCCTGCCTGTTCCCCCAAGGGTGGGTCGGAGCCAGTCAAAGGCTATCTCTCTGTGGCAGGATTGAACCTGTGAACCTAGAAAAGGCTTCAGGTTCAGCTCTTGGTCTCTGCAGGTCCCAACCAATGGCCCGTGACTGATTGAGTCTTGAGTGTGCTTGCTTTTGCCATCAGGTTGAAAGATTCAAAGATGACCTCTCTGTGTCAGGAACTGCACCTGTGAACCTAGAAAAAGCTTAAGGTTCAGCTCTCCCATGAGTGATTGTGATCAGATCCAATGACTGATTGTGTGCGCCTGTGTTTGCCTGCAGGTTGGAGGTCCAGTTGAAGATTACCATGTTAAAGGAACTTACTCTCTGCAAGTCCCAACCGCTATCCCATGCCTCAGTTTGGCCCCAAGGTCAGGCTCAGTCACAGATGACCATGGCAGATTATTTGCACAATACTATATCCCACTTTATTATCCACGGTTCCAACGGCGCTGCCATTACTGTTTGGGTAGCAGTTGCTAGTCCTAAATTATTCAGAAAGGCTATGGGCAGCCCAACAGGAACTAGCAGACCAGAAATCATGTGGTAGCATGATTGACCTTTATATGGCTGGTGTAATTAGATGGATTGTTTACATGGTTATGCCTGCCTTTGCCCCCAGGATGGACACAGTCTAAGACGACCTCGCTGAAGGAACTTGTAGACTTTTTTGCAACTTTAATGAATTACATAACATCGAAAAAACACAGGCATCATTTGTTGGCCTTGTTTTTGTGCCTGTGTTTGAGCGTCATGGAGGAGGCCCAGTCTAAGATGACCATGCTGAAGAAACTTGTTGACTTTTTTCCACTTTAATTTAATTTATTAGACCAGACTTACCACAGCAGTCATTGGGTTTATCTTGTTTTTGTATGTCTGTCAGTCTAAGACGAGACGACCCTCAAGGAACTTGTAGACGCTATCCCTGGCGCTATCCTATGGCCTCAGACAGTCACAACTGGACTTAGTTGATGTGTGTGCCTTGTCTTCATTCATCTCCTCAGGGTGGAGGCGCAGTCCAAGATGACGCTGCTGAAGGAGAAGGCTGTGAAGGACCTGGCGCAGTACAGTGCGGAGATGAAGGAGCTGGAGAGGGTGATCGCCCACGAACGCCGCCTCAAGGAGTTCATGACCACCAAGTGCAACGAGAGGAGCGGCCAGGACGAGGGCCAGGCCATGGGCAGCAAGCAGGGTGAGAGGAGGGGAGTGGGTTTTTGTTTATCTGTGTGTGTGTGTGTGTGTGTGTGTGTGTATGTGTGTGTGTGTGTGTGTGTGTGTGTGTGTGTGTGTGTGTGTGTGTGTGTGTGTGTGTGTGTGTGTGTGTGCATGTGTGGGCATTTGTGTGTGTGTGTGTGAGACACAGGTTTGTGTGTGTGTGTGTGTGTGTGTGTGTGTGTGTGTGTGTGTGTGTGTGTGTGTGTGTGTGTGTGTGTGTGTGTGTGAGAGAGAGAGAGAGAGAGAGAGAGAGAGAGAGAGAGAGAGAGAGAGAGAGAGAGAGAGAGAGAAAATGTTGGAATGCTTGCATTTGGCTTTTAACAGACATACACTGTCTAGCGATTCTCTGTCGCTTCAGCTTGTCTCGGCCGGTCTATTTGCCCGCTGAGGGTTCAGGTGTGTGTGTGTTATGGTGTGTGTGAGAGACAGGCCTTTCTCACGGGCACTTCAGGGTGATATGGGATTCAAGCCTGCAACCTTCTGATTCCAAGGCCAACTTGCTAACCATTAGACTATGGCTGCTCATGTTTTGGGGCAGAGGCGCGTGACCAGAGGAGGTCGGAGTCAGGAGAGGAGAGTGCTGAGACTCTTGAGGAGGCCTTCCACAAGATCCAGAGTGTGACTGGAGAGGATGACCTGGACGTGCTGGTGACAAAGTTCATTCAAGGTCAGGGTCACATGAGTATTACTTCTATCACAGTTACTATTTTTGTTTCAAACTTTTGCACTATTTTTTAGGTTGCATGTTTTTTTTTTATAGCGAGAGCTCTTTTCCAAAACACTGTATACATACAGGTATCTATATAAAAAAAGGACTTGTTTTTATTATGTGTCTCAGTTAAAGTTTAAGTTAAGTCACTGTTTTGTTGTTTGAATTTGGTAAGCAATAATCAGATTATGTGAACTCAGCCCCATTACATTGCACATTATTTTGGCATGTTGAAAATAACATGTGGCCTGTTGTGAAGAAAATTAACCACTAGGTGGCACCACTGTTATTCCATTCACACCACAATGGGTTACTAACTACAGTATGCATTCCCTCGAAGCAATGTAGTGTTCATAATTAACTGTTCATCTGTTCTTAGTGGAAGACAGGAACTTTGCTCTCTTCAACTATGTGAACGAGCAAAACAACCAGGCTGAATCTCTCAGAGATGAAATTAATCAGGTCGGTCACTACATCACTACGTGCATACTAAGTATTAAGTACTAAATAAGGTCATATGTTATGTGTATGAAATCTCTATTAGACTTTGTAATGAAATTTATCTTTGGGTTGTTCATTGCCACAACAAAATCATGTAATATGGTGTTTCTCAACGGGGGCTCTACAGTCCCGTAGGGGGCATTAGGGAGGCCTCTGGTGGTGGTGAGAAATAAACGGTTGTGAAAGGGAGGCATTAGTCTATTTTTTGTTTTTTGGGTTGGGGGGGGGTCAGCACTTGGCAGACTTACGAGGTCAGGGGGATGTTTGCTCACTGATGTAATACATTCATACATTTTCATTTCACCATATCATTTAAATTAAATTAGTGTGTGTGTGTGTGTGTGTGTGTGTGTGTGTGTGTGTGTGTGTGTGTGTGTGTCGTGTGTGCGTCTCTGTGTCAGACCCAGGAGGAGCTGCGTCTGTTTGGGGTGGCGAGTGAGGAGCAGGAGCGTGAGCACCGGGCCTTGCTGAGCCAGCTGGAGGAGCAGCAGAGGGAGGCTCAGTACCAGGCTCAGCAGCACGAGACCCAGGCTGCAGCCATCAGCAAGACCCTCGACCAGATCAAGACCGGTACACAGTAGTGTGGCATTGCATGCACAGCCTACAGCAGGCATACATAAGGCATTCATAACAGACATCAAAACACCAAACACAGCTGACATACTAGACATTGATGACAGTCACATAGTAGATACATACCCACTCAGACATTTACAGACAGCACAGAACACAACATAATGACAGACACTATATACACTCCAAGAGGGTCAGATGCAGGGGGTCACTATGGGATGTTGTTGGTGTGTGTGTGTGTGTGTGAGAGTGTGTGTGTGTGTGTGTGTGTGTGTGTGTGTGTGTGTGAGAGAGAGAGAGAGAGAGGGGGGGAGAGGGAGATAGGGGGGGGGGGTTGGGTTGTCCAGGCCCATCAGTAAGACCCTAAACCTGATCAAGACAGGTAAGTGCCAACCGTGGTTCCCAAACTGGGGTTCCGCACTCTTAACACAGTGAAAGCGTGGAAGGGCCGTTCACTTCCTATCTCGGTGTCCTTGACTGAAACAAGTTGCAAAACTCCACACTTCCGAAACCTTTGCGATCGGCACTACAGTGATTGTTATCAGAAGGCTTGTGCCTACGCATAGACATGGACCCTTAAATTACAAACATTAGCGAACATTGAAAAAAGATCAGACAACGACCGTCGGGTAGCATGCTCATGAAAGCGACAGGGGAGAGTGGAGAAGTTCCGCAAACATGTAGCCTAACGTAAGATGTTTGCTACTGTGCGACAGTACCGCCACTATTTCATGACTGCATACACTTCTTCGTCATGGATAAATGGGCAACAATACTTTTTCCACCCAGGATTGCACTGAAAAGTAGGCTACTGCTGTTTAAAAAAAGGTCATGAGTGTGCAGCACCGACGCCTGCGTGTATGTGTGAGGGAGGGGAGGAGAGACACGGAACAGCTGAGATGAGGGTCGCGACTTCCGAAATAGCAGGCAATTCTTTTTCAATGTTTCAGTGACATATTAACAAAAATGCTTCGTATTGGTTTTCGTCTCCGGTGGTATTGTAGTCACATTTTTATTTTTTTGACGAAAATATAAATCAATAAACTCCACAGAATGTTGAAATTTTGCGGGAAAAATGCGGCTTTACAGGAATTACGCGGCATCGTGAAATTATGCGGAATATCGTTGAATTTGCATGAATCCACGCGATCGCTGAATCGCGAAAAACTGGAGGGACTGTGTAATGACTGATTTACCTGGCTAGCTACTACTAGGCCCCAGGTGTGAATGGCCATTCATGCTGTCTATTGTCTTTTAAAATGGCGTTTGTCTTGCATTTAATCTCATGTAATACTTGACCAAAAAGAAACTGATGTTGTACCATCTAATTATGCCCCAACTTTTAGAAGTAGGCTACTAGTGGAATATTACGTTTTACATAGCCAGCTGGTTAGCTTTGTGATTCATTCTAGGGACTGGGCTCAACTGAATGAGTTAGTTCGCCCCCTGTTGTCACGGAGGTGAATTGACGTCATTAAATTCTCAGGGGGGAAAAAAACACCACGCCCTTTCCTCTATGCGCACGCAGGGCGACTATGAGGAATACACATCCCGCTGACAGTACGTCCATGCTGTACCCCAAGTCAGCACAGCATGACTATGTATCAGGCTTTACTGCAATAAAGTCTTGCGAATCCATGTAACCATGCACACAACCATGTCAACGAGAGCGTGTATGCCATCACAACTTTGCATCAAGCAAATAATATGCAACAGCTTGCAATACGAGCACGAGAGAGAGAGAGAGAGAGAGAGAGAGAGAGAGAGAGAGAGAGAGACGCGTCTTCCAACAGGTGACATTGTAACGCTTGCATACAGCCTGGCTACTGTAGGCTACCCCGCGACGCTCTTCATTAGGTCTAGTGGTTGGCTATACCCACAAGTATTTTTTCATAAAGCGCTGTCCCGTTTTCCCCCGAAGTCGTTCTAAAATATCGACAGAGATTATGAGTGTCGCGGCCATGATTTGTTTTTACACATTGGACGCACTGGCTAATAAGACGCTCTGACAGCTTTTGACAATATTTTATTATTCTATTATATAGGAAGTGTGTTTCTGAATCTCTCTCTCTTTTGTCTTAAGCCTGCTTAGACTGATTGTGGTTTTCAGTTACCAAAAAAACCCAGAAAGGGATGCAAAATCTTTGCAAAAAATGAGAAAATGCCGCAAAATCTTTGCAAAAAATGAGAAAATGCCGCCACAAAATCAGGCATTTTGACCGCAAAAATCACAAAATCCCAGTGCAAAATCCTGGAGGGACTGATTACAAACTCAAAGCTAGTTGACTAGCCACCTGAAACGTAATTCTACCACTAACAAAGAGGCTTCTTGCTATTAATTTAAAAAGTTGTGGCGTAATTAGACATGAATGATCGCATACAAGATTCTTTCTTTATTCATTTTACAGTCCAGGTGATTAAAATGCCAAACAAAAGCCGTGTTTAAATACAATACATCTAATGACCATATTAACAGCTAGCTTAGCAACTGTCAGCCAAACCCATTCAAACTCTACAGGACATTAGCGAACCCTGTTTTAGAAGCTAGCTAGCCACACTACAAATCAACAAAGAGGCTTCTTGCTATTAATTTAAAAAGTTGTGGCGTAATTAGACATGAATGATAGCATACAAGATTCTCTCTTTATTCATGTTTTACAGTTGAGGTGGTTAAATGAAACAAAAGCCATTTTTAAATACAATAGATAGCCTATCTAATTAACAGCTAGCTTAGCAACTGTCAGCCAAACCCATTCAAACTCTACAGGACATTAGCGAACCCTGTTTTAGAAGCTAGCTGCCACACTACAAATCAACAAAGAGGCTTATTGCTATTAATTTTAAAAGTTGTGGCGTAATTAGACATGAATGATAGCATACAAGATTCTCTCTTTATTCATGTTTTACAGTTGAGGTGGTTAAATGAAACAAAAGCCATTTTTAAATACAATAGATGGCCTATCTAATTAACAGCTAGCTTAGCAACTGTCAGCCAAACCCATTCAAACTCTACAGGACATTAGCGAACCCTGTTTTAATGAGCTAGCTGCCACACTACAAAAGAACAAAGAGGCTTGCTACTACCACACTACAAACATATCATTTTCATGATGGCCTTTTATGGATATTTCTAATTGATTTTTTGGAAGTTGTACTACTGAAATAAAAAACAGTTTCTCTTCTCCCTGTCAAGTAAACTCCAGTGATTTCCTGCCAAGTCAACTGCATCGTGTTTTTCGTTTTCCTTCAAACCTCTGCGGTAGGGTAGAAGAATAGAACACAACTGACCTATCAGGGCTGAGTTCCCCCCGGACTGCCGTAAGCGCATTGACCAATCACCGTCTTCAAGCATAGCTCAGCTCACGGACATTTCAGCCTGGGAGAAACATGCGTGTACTGCAGCCAGGGGTCGTTTTGTCGCTGCACAGGGGGGCGCGGTGGCTGCTTCTCTGTGCAGAACCTCCGTGAACGCGCGACTCTGAATCCCCCTTTAGAGCGGTCACAGAGGTACTGAAGGGGCCGTCGCGAACAGAAGGGACTGTTTGCATAAAACTTGAATATATGCTTGCTTTTATAACCTTTCCATACATTGTTAGTAACAATATTAACTTCAATGAGTAATAGATTTGTTTATTTACCTTTACTGTGATTTAGCACATTAAAGTTTATCAAAAATATGTTTTACCATTAGCAAAATGGGAGGTGGGGGGTCCCAAAAATATTCTTAGGTCCAAAAAGGGGTCCCAGCTGAAAAAGTTTGAGAACCGTTGGGTTAGAACTAGTGGAACATGGCATGCAGGGCAATTCAGGTTATGCATGTTTGCCACTGGACAGTCAGACAGTCATTCAACATTTCTATTAGCCACAGTTTTGTTGTCAGTTTTGTTTCTTTTTTGACCATGGTACAGCTAAAGTCAGATGAAGTGCTATTACCTCAGCTTCCTACATGAAAATAAATTAGCCCAGAAGACTAGAGGACATAGGCCCGAGCTCTCAGCAAGATCCTGGACCAGATCAAAAATGGTTAGCGTGACATGGCATTGCATAACAGCATGGCGCGACTCATAGAACACATACAGGCCATGATAACGCACACACACATACACACACACACGCGCGGGCAGGGCAAGACCTCTCGCGCATACACACACACACATAGAGGCCAAGACAGCACAGACCTTTCCAGATTCACATTTGTGTCTTACTGTGCAGATAATTACTAGTTTGACCTTGCCATTGTGTGTGTGTGTGCGTGTGTGCGTCTGTCAGTGCCTCTGATTACTTTTTTCAGTTCCAATTGCAGGCGAGATGATTTTGTTACAACACAATTATAACCATGCTGTTTAATACCGTATTATCATTTTTACATTTTATGAAAGTATTTACTTACAAAAATGAGTGAACCACCTTACACAGTGAATTTCACTTAGACAGTTGGACCAAAAGAGTGGTACATTTTAGTGTCTAAAAAGGTTTTCAATTAACACTGCTCAATTTGCTGTGTATCTTTGTTGTAATCACAATTTTGGACAGCCTATTCCAGAAGGACTTTTCATACCCTACTCATGTCAACTACGTCCGTATTTCCATCTGTACGTTCTACTGAAAAATGAGAAAATGTCGCACTATGCATAGGTTTCTTTATTATTACTATTACTATAATAAAGAAACCTATGCATGGTGCAACCTTTTCTCATTTTTCAGTTTTACAACATTTTGGTCAGCACTCTTAAAAGAAGAAAAACTTGTTGGGTGAAGGCTGCTCCAAACTTTATGAACATCCGTATGTTCTACCCAATAATATCTGTACTATTCTACATCCTTAAAGGAACAGTCCCTCTTTTTCAGGAAATTGCTTATATTTAGTTAAGCCCTGGTGATATATGACAGTATAGGATTTTTTTTCTCTATGTGTTTGCAATGCCTAGTTTGAAAGCAGAGCCATATGAAGCGCAGTAATGGAAATCTATAGTACCAGATAAAACATCATCAAATGTACTTATAAACCACTTTAAAATGAATGTAAAACAGCTATTTAATTTTGTCCAGTGAACACTTGTGGCTTGATACTATTGGTGCCATTTACATCCAGTGATTGTGCTCAGCTATGCTAATAATGTCAATCTAAGCACTGAACATACTGAGAAGAAAATCATACGCACATTCTTGTGTATTTCTTGGAAATACTGAAAAGATGTGAAAATCAAAAAAGGGTGGACTGTTCCTTTAAACTCTTAAAACAAGGCCCTGTTATACAGTATATCACTGAAGTGAATACACTCCTCGCAGTTTTTGCAGATTTTTGAGTATATCTTTTCATAGGAAAGCATTACAGAAATTTCACTTTGACACAATGATTAGTGACCTTTTAACAACTTATTTAACCGCTTAAATTTCTTGTTCACTCGGAAAAAAACAAAATACAGCCATTAATGTTTGAACATGTACTCACAAAAGTGAGTACACCCCAGATGAAAATCCGATAGAGAAGGGGCTGTTTTGGCTCGAATCGTCTCGAAATGAAACGAAATGAAAAGGGATGAAAAGGGAGGTCTTCAGTGTGCATTTCAAACTTTCTTTACATTGAACTTTTACATTTTGAGTCTGCATGATAAATAGATTGGTGTGAGATTTGAATGCAATCCTATGGAGAATATCATGATCTGCTTCAGTAGTCACAGTGCATGTTGACATGCATGTTTCTTTTAGGTGTATTTCAGATTACCAATGTTGACAGCATCCATGCATCCCCAAACCATGTCAGTCCCACTACCATGCTTGGCTTTTGATAGGATACACTTAAAAAAAAAAAAAAAACTCACTTGTTTACCACCACACATGCTTGACACCATCTAAAGTATATTTGTTTATCTTGGTCTCTTCAGATCACACGACATGGTTCCAGTGATCCATATCCTTGGTCTGTTCATCTCTCTTGAGACCAAGATAAACAAATTTGCTTTAGATGGTGTCAAGCATGTGTGGTGGTAAACAAGTGAGTTTTACAAAAGAAATGTATCCTCTCAATAGCCAAGCATGGTAGTGGGACTGACATGGTTTGGGGATGCATGAATGCTGTCAACATTGGCAATCTGAAATACACCTAAAAGAAACATGCATGTCAACATGCACTGTGACTACTGAAGCAGATCATGATATTCTCCATAGGATTGCATTCAAATCTCACACCAATCTATTTAAGACAGATGCAGACTCAAAATGTAAAAGTTCAATGCAAAGAAAGGTTGAAACGCACACTGATGACCTCCCTTTTCCTTCCGTTTAATTTCATTTCATTTCGAGATGATTCGAGCCAAAACAGCCCCTTCTCTATCGGATTTTCATCTGGGGTGTACTCACTTTTGTGAGTACATGTTCAAACATTAATGGCTGTATTTTGTTTTTTTCTGAGTGAACAAGAAATTTAAGCGGTTAAATAAGTTGTTAAAAGGTCACTAATCATTGTGTCAAAGTGACATTTCTGTAATGCTTTCCTATGAAAAGATATGCTCAGAAATCTGCAAAAACTGTGAGGGGTGTATTCACTTTCGTGATATACTGTAAATAAGATGTTACCAGAATGGCAGTGACCAAGTCATGGTGTGTTTCTCAAGGCTCTGTGGAATGCCATAGTAGTGTAGAACTAATTGTAGTTTCGTTTTTTCAATGACTTATACAGCGTTCCACTGGCAAAGGCTACAGTAGGAAAACACTTCGCACTCCACACATACTTAACCACACATGGGCTATCAATCTGCCTTCATCCTTATTCTAATGATAATTTTGTGTGTCAGGAGTGAACGCCTTGTTCCAGAAGGTGGAGTGTGACCGTGGGGTGCTGGAGGAGCTCCTGGGCTCGTCGTCGGCCATCAGGGAGAGCAACATCATGACCTACCTGGGGCAGGTGGAGCACAGGGCCAACGAGCTGCTCACCCTGCAGGCCTTCAGCAACTCCAAGGTCAGCCAGGGACAATGTGCCATTCATTTAATGTATTCTATTGCTCTGTCCACCAGAAGTCATATTGTTCCATTTGGCTTAGTAGAATACCATGAGTGTCACTTCCCCTTCGACATCAAATGAAGGAATTAAAATGAATTACAAAATGAATCCAGAAAATTGCACTCAACTTATTTTATTTATTTATGTATTTATTAATGTATGTGTGTATTTATTTTAGGATTTGGAGCAAGAGTATAACCCGAAGGAGGTGGCTCAGGTTCTGCTGGGTCAGAACCCAGAACTGCAGAAGCAAAGTGTCTCCATCATGCCGCCAGTAACCGGGTATGTTCTGCCAGGAGAAAAAATCAGAAGGAAAAAAAGCAATTCTGTGCCAGTTCGGGAGGAAAACAGTCTTGTTTGTGCCGCTTTGGCCTGTGTGAACGGTTTTAAGATAGAAATGATATTGCATATGCAGAGATTTTAATCAGGAATGCATGCATTGGTTTTCAGTTAGGCAGACATGTCACTCTGCAAAAGTAAGTTCAGGGACTCAACATTTTACGTTTTGACAGTTTTACTTTTATTTATCATGCTACGCTATCCTTGTCACGCATGCCCATGTCTTTCTTGCTGGGAAATTTTTAGATACTTCTTCAGTGCATGTGTCAAAGATTGAAATAACTTTGCATATGCCCACATTTTAATCAGGAATGTGTGCGTTGCTTTTCAGTTCATCTTTTCAGTCTGGAAAAGTCACTTCAGGGATTCAACATTTAACATTTTGACAGTTTTATTGTCATGTATCATGATACACTATCCCTGTGAAGCCCAATGAATGCTCGGGGCGCCCATGCCCATGTGTTGCTTGTTCCAGATTCTGAGTCACTTTTTTGGGCACTCATGCGCACTTCAAGGACTGCTGAGAGAGTTGAGATGTCTGTAATATACAGTAGAACTACAAAGTGTGTGTCTGTGAAGATTCTTATTTGTTCAGGTTATCATAGTCCAGATGATTTAGCTATAGGGAGCAGGGTTTTTGAAGATGTTTGGTGTTCTAATTCTGATGGGGGAGTCAGAACTTCAGAGGGTATTTATCAGTGGAGAGCAAAGGTGTCAAAAGTAAAAGTAGAAAAAAAAGAAACACTGTTTTCTTCCAACACAGTTAACTTACTTGAGTAACCAGACGACCTGTGTACTGACTCTGCACTAGTTGGATCAAGTTTGTGGTGGGTCTTTGTAAGATGCTCAGTGGTTTTCAGTAACAACACTGTCTATGGATAAATGAGTAAATGGTGTAACAGCTATGTAATATTGTGTGCTAGAGTACTTACACCATGAATTTACTTTCACTTTTACTTTTGAGGACCTCTGATGAAGAGTTTGACTTGTAGTTCAACTCTTTTCCACAAGACAAGGATCACACACCGATGTGTGAAATGGCCTGACAGTTGTTGAGGTGCTCACAAAGTGTGTGTATCTGTACTGTTTCTCAGAGATGACTATGACACAGAGGATTCTCCACTTACCGATGAAGAGGAGAGGCCTTTGACCCAGGAAGAACTTCGCCAGCGCATTCTGAAAGGGGTGAGGAAGAAGTAATGTACCACACACACACACACACACACACCTCATCAAAGACCCAACAACGAAATGAGAAAATTATTATTATAATGTTGATATACCGGTAAGTTCTGCTGTTGTGGGCTGTGGGCATTTTAGAGGTGAGCACGGATTGTGCTTTATTAAAAAAGAACACACACTACACCCATCTTCCACCCACTTACCAAAGAAATCTCAATGTTTACTGTACGTTCTGCTAGTCACATTCCATTCTTGTTGTTGTGGGTTGTGGCCATTTTGAAGCGGGTGAGCCGTGTGAATCTCGCTCAGCAGATAAGGAAAGCACAGTCCCATAACCTTCTCCTCCTCATACTAAGGAAACTAACTCACAAATGTTATGAAGTTGATATTTGAAGCTCAGCTGCTCAAATGTTCTTGTCGCTGTGGACTAGGCCTTTCGAGAGGGGGTCTGTTCAGCAGACAGAACTTGCACATACTTTTTAGTCCCACAACCTCATCTAGGACCTACTAAGGAAATCTCAGTAATATGGTTGTTGACATAAGTTGTAGTGCTTAGGCGGCCATGTTTGTTGCTGTGGGCTGTTTTCCATGACGCCACTGCTGTGTTGTGTTGTGTCTGTGTCTTAAGGTTCTGCGCAGGGAGGGGGGCCAGCGCAGCAGTGGCGGGGGAGGAGGAGGAGGAGGAGGTGGAGGGGGGAGGGATACCAAGACCTCCCGGATCAGCACCGGGCCCAGCAGTCGCCTGCGGGTCATCTCCGAATCCTAGAGCCTGGGATGATTCTTGAAACGTAGTATCTTGCCGTCCGTGCATGCGGTCAGTACCGGCAGTCGTTATTCTTGAAGAGTCTAAGGTCAGCCAACTCTTATTATGGAACCAGGATCTTTTTTTTTTTGGCGGGAGACCAAAGACTTAGACAGACTGATGCCCAAAAATGTATTCCCAATCCACTGAGGACAATAGGATCATGGTCTTTTGTGCCGCACGGCAGGACCACATTTTTAAAACGTTTGGAGCGTTTCATCTTTTCTTTCTTTTGTTCCAAATACGTTTCTCTGGTTCATCAACTTGTAACAGAGGGATAGATATCGAATTACCTTTGCCTACCAGCATAGGCTGTACCTCTCTATATTCAAAAAAATGGCAATTTTGCTTCCAACCTGTAGGGTGTCAACCAGGATGAAAACTACTTAGTGTTGCTTTAAAGACATCTGTTAAATATTTTAAAGGGTAAATGACTGCATCTCCTAACCACACCAACGTGACGTTTGTTTTGAAAAACTTTTTATACATAATTTTGGGGAGCCCGGTGAATAGATTTAGAAAGTTTACAATGTTAGTTTGAACCCACCTCACCATGTTTGAGATGATCTTAACTGTAGCTAATGTGAAACTTGAATAAATCATCTCCTCGAATAAATCATCAACTCACCTCAATCCATCAATGTTGTCTATCTGTCAGAATTAATGTTTTTGATGTCTATCATTGACCAATCTTTGGAAATTACGAACATCAGCTGTTGTTCAGCAATGAGTAAATTAAAGATTAGGGCAATCATCAAACACAAAGTCCTTTGTTCAGTAAGTCAGCATCTGGTCTTTTGATGTCTTTTTTTTGCCATCTGGCATACGCTTACATGTGTATTAAACACAGTCAGTGTGTGTAGCCCGTCGTCACGGCTATGCTGCAATTCATCTGTAGAGGGCAGCATAACCCAACCGAATGTAATCATCTTTATCAACAAAAAGCCCCTAAATTCTTGGTAACTGGATGTATCATGTTTTCGTCTCTGATGTTTTTAGCAGAGCAAGGGTTTTACAGTAGTCATAACTGTTTTCAGACAGTCATACTCTTTTTTTCACATTTGATTCAGACATGTTTTGTTTGACTTAACTGACTGATCCCTCATGCATACACCAGATATGTACACCAGAATTACCTGGAACCATCAGGTTACTCAAATGCAGATGCTCTTCAGCTGAAATGATTCAGCTTCAGTATGAATAAAAAAGCAGAGACTTTGCACATGGCCAATGCTCATTTTCATACTGTTGCTTACCAGCACAGGCCAAACTGAAACAATACTGTTGTGAATATGGCCGTTTTTTATAACAAGTCAGTAGTTTGGGAAAAAAGAGAAGAAAACTGTCCATATTTATGTGGTGTCACAGTAGTTGTAGTTGTAACCGTGTGTGCTTCAGTAGACAAAGGAACTCGAACCTCGTGGGAGAAAAGCTGTGAGGCAGGCTATTATGAATCAGGAAGTTGTTAGTGTTTCTTTCATTTTCTCTCTCTCTCCCCCACCTCTCCCTCTCTCTCTCTCTCTCTCTCTCTCTCTCTCTCTCTCTCTCTCTCTCTCTCTCTCTCTCATACACATCCTCTGTGTCTTCATAATTCACACAATCAATATGGGGGGGATGACACAGAATGTGACTGTTTAAATGGGGAAGCGAAACTCCATTGATGGTTGTACGCATAGAGAGAGAGAAAAACTGTTTCTAAAAACAGATTATGACAAAATGGGAGGAGTGAGAGTGAGAGTCGCTCTTTGAAATTTGACCCTCGTATAACCCCCACCACCACACCACTTTACAGCGGCAGAAGGTTCCTCCTGCGAGCAGGGCCCTCGCTCTGCGCGTCGCCATAGCAACCGGGCCTTTTTAATCACAACACAGCTTCATTTCCTCATCCTGACAACGGCGGCAGGCAAGGCCAGGCAAGGCTAGGCAAGGCAAGGCAAGGCAGCTAGCACCAGAAATGTTGCCCACGCCGTGTAGGCTAGTCTCCCAGACTCACCCTAACCAAGGTTGCACCTCCTTTTCTCGTACACACTAACTCACTCGCTCACACACCCTCCCCTTCCCGGCCCTCATTATCTTCTCTCTGTCTCTCTCTCTCTCACTCCCACACTCTCTCTTCTGCTCGCTCAGTCTGTTTTGTCTTTGTCTCTCTGCCTCTCTTTCACTCTGTCTCTCTTTCTCTGTCTCTCTCTGTCTGCATTTGCTTCTTTCTTTCTTTCTTTCTTTCTTTCTTTCTTTCTTTCTTTCTTTCTTTCTTTCTTTCTTTCTTTCTTTCTTTCTTTCTTTCTTTCCACTCTGTCTCTCTATGCATCTATTTCCCTCTCTTTCTAAAGTATCTCCTGCTGTTTGGGTCTCTTATTTCTTGTCTTTCTTCCCCTCTCCACTCATTCCTCTCTGTCTCTTTCTTTGTTGACTCTCCTTTTCTCAAATGTCTCTCCTTCCCTCTGTCTTTCATTCATTGGTCTCTTTGCACCCCCCCCCCCCCCCCCCCATAACAGACTGCTTGTCCTTCTGTCTCTCTTGTATACTGTGTTGTTAACCTTTCAAATCTGTCTCACATTCGGCCTTGTTGTTCCTCCCTCTTGCTGTCTCTCTTCCTCTTTCTCTTGCTTTCCCTCCACTACACCCCCTGTCTCCCTCCCTTCCTGCCTTGTCTTCTGTCTAGCTGTCTGTCTTCCCCTCTGCTCTCTGCTCACACCACACACTCCCTGCCCATGCCTGCCTTATTTTCTCAGACCTCAGTATGTCCCTCCCCTTTCACTACCTCATCTCTCTCTCTCTCTCTCTCTCTCTCTCTCTCTCTCTCTCTCTCTCTATCTGTCTCTCTCTCTCTCTCTGTCTCTCTAGTGGAACCTTCTTATCTCCTTCTCAGTTACCTGATTTTTTTTCCTTCTCAAAGCCAAATTTTAGGCCCCATATTCTACTTGTTTTTGTCCCCTGTGTTTTTCGTTGGCTCCCTCGTTTGTTCTTTGTTTGTTTATTTTTTTAGACAGCGTTTACACGGTTTTGTATAATTAGACATGTTTTACGACATTTACACTCTTGGACAAATGTGTTTTCAGCTTGTGGTTGAATTCTTCAACAAGTGCGGATAACTTTCTGTTTTTTTTTTTCTTTTCTGTTCATTTCTGTCCTTGGCTGACATGCGCATTATGCTCGCAGACCCAGACACATGCGCTGCTGAAACATTAACTTTTCGTATCCAGGCATGCGCACACGCACATTTCTACCCACACACTGTTATCTCTCTCACTCTGCAAGTCGGCACATATCCTGTTCATTTGTTCGCTCTCTATCTCAACCGTGCTCTTATCCTCCCTCACACTCTGTATCCGGCGCAGGTCTCTCGCTGACACACTTTTTTTTTCTTTTCTTCCTTTTTTTTGGGCAAGTATCTCATCTCACATTTCCTATTTGTTTCTTTTTCAGTGCATTTTTTCTTCATTTATTAGCCTATTTGCTTTTACTTTTTTTTATCACTGCATACCGGTAAATGCCACGACCCAGTAAAAATCACAGGTCACATTTCTTCTCTTTCTCTCCTCTCTCTCTCTCTCTCTCTCTCTCTCTCTCTCTCTCTCTCTCTCTCTCTCTCTCATATAGCCACAACACTTTGCACACATACACCCTAGCTTATTCACCACACATCACATCTCTTTTTGGCCTCTATATCTCTCTGGCTATTACTCAGTGTGGCTGTCAGAAGGCTTATTTGGACATGTTTTGTGGCTTTCCCCTCCTGCTTCACCTCAGCTCCAGAGTGTGGGCCCTGTAGAGAGTTTATTTACCCAGCCATTCTGCTACCCCTCTTTAACGAGATGTTAGGGGTGGGGGGGGGTCCTGTGGGAGGGGGCTTGTCTTGAGGAGGAGTGGGGGGATGGGGGTGTTGGTCTGGAGTGGGTATGTGTTGTGTTGTGAGTGAGATTTTGAGAAATTCCTTGACCAATCACGGCAGAGTGTTTATTTTCAAACAGGTGGTCAGTCAGAAGGACAAAAAACTCACACAAAAAAATTAGCGAAAGCTACCTAAATATAACCATAAATGCAGAATTCAGCTTTCCGCACATCCATTGTCATCACCAGTTAATGTTTTATTGTGAATTATATACAGAGTTGCTATTATTGGCCGTGAGGCCAGGAGGGTAAACAAAGGCTGGCAAGCTTCTCTTCCTCAGAAACACTTTCCCCTCCCCTTACCGACATCCCTCTCTTTATCCCTGATCTTCACCATGCTGGCTGTTTTCCTCTCTGCCACTAAATGATGGCGGTAACAATATCACTGTCTATATTATAAATGTCATTGGTCGTTGCTAGGCAGGCTCTGTTATCGCGCTTTCTTCATTGCCTGTTTTTCATCATCACTACATCCAAAACATATCAGGGCCTGTGCCCAACGAGCGTGAAAAAAAAATCCAACTGCAGTAACCGGTCAGATCTGTTCTTTCCAAATAATTTGCCCAACTGTAGGATGTTTGTGTGTCCTTTTGTTTGCGGGATGTTTGTTTATTCATGGGGCGTTTGTGTGTCCTGTGATTGCCGGGCCTTGCAAACTTTTGCACAACACAGTTATAAAATGAATTAAATTTAGAAATGTGCGTCCACTTGAGTCAAAAATCCACACTTTCGTCATACGATTCAGGCATGCCTTGGCCTTCGTATAAATATCTTCAAGGATGTCAACATTTAGTTCCGGCTCGATGGCTGAGGTGCTGTGGTTGAGGTTCAGGAAAGGGTTAATTATAGTTTTGCCTGGCTTTTGTGTGCGTTTTAATTTTAACCCACGACGTGCACAGGAAATGTGTCTTTGAGTGATTGTGGGCTGGCTGGCTACCCTGCCCCTCCTGTTGCAAACCAACCCTCTCTCTCCAAGGGCCTGCTACGCTTTCCCAGGCCAGCTGCGCCTCGAGGGCAGTTGATTTCACCTCACATAGCCCTCCCCATGTCATCTCAGGTTTTTTTTTTATTCTTCCACTCTAAACGTTTCTTTCACAACCCCCCACCCGCCGGTCTGCCCTCCCTCTCTCTCTATTTTGCTTGCTTGCTTGCTCCCCACACGGCTTGTGCATGTGTCCTCTCACTCACTCACTCACGCTAGGTCTTCCTCCTCTCTGGCTGGGGCCTTCTCCTCATCTCTTCCCTCCCCCACCTTGTCTTTCTTCTTCTTCTTCTTCTTCTTCTGTGTGTGTGTGTGTGTGTGTGTCTCTCTCTCTCTCTCCCACTCTCTCTCTCTCTCTCTCTCTCTCTCTCTCTCTCTCTCTCTCTCTCTCTCTGGTTTCTGCTCAGCTTGCTGTGTGCAGATGGCTCTTTGTTGGTCCCTCACAATGGCGGTGTGAAGTCAGCCTTGCCTCGCCACAGAAGCAGACAAACACCACACACCACACACACACGCTTCCAGTTCCACTACTGCAGACACCAAATGCTTGATCTCATTCAGCTGTCTGGAGGTGGATCTCTGCCATGCATGATGCATCATCCACGCCACAACTGGCCCGGGTCTGGCTGACTCCCAGCAGCGCCACTTTGCTGCTGTCTGACTATGCTAACAGTGTTCTGTCATACGTAACTCTGTCTGTGTGCACGTATGTGTTTGAATGGGGTTCTTTTTTAAGTATTTTTGGGGGGCTTTAAGCCTTTGTTAGTTTTCATGAAATAGGGCAGTGAAGATTGTGACAGGACACAAGTTGAGAGAGAGAGACTGGGAAGTGTCTGCAAAGGACCCGAGCCGGAATCAAACCTGGGTAGACCACGTAATAGACGAGTACCCTACTGTTAGCACCACGGTAGGGCCGTGTGTGAATGGTTCTGAGGCCCATTCAAATCAAATGGCATACGTCTAACATAATTACAGATTTCCTCATATCTTTAGAATGTGTATAAAATATGGGTCTGGACTCACTCAACCCATAATTTTACTTGTCTTCATTTCCACAGTCCTATCTGCATCAGAATGCTTGATTATGTGGCTGTGTCTTACTGAGAGACATTAGGGGTTTTTCGTGGTTGCAGGGGGGGGGGGACTGGAATATTGAGAAATTGCTTCATTGCTACAATGAAATGTGTGGGCTAATTCATCATAGCAAGACGATGAAGGTTATGTGGTTTATTGTAATCGAGAAGATTGAGAAATGCAGATTTGCGAGATGGGGTTGGGGTTGGGGGCATCAGATGGAGCGCCTCTCTCTCTCTCTCTCTCTCTCTCTCTCTCTCTCTCTCTCTCTCTCTCTCTCTCTCTCTCTCTCTCTCTCTCACTAGCTGAGGGAAATGGTAATTTGCCATCTGGATTACTGGGCTGTCTGCTAATTCCCTTGTGCAAACCCATCAGCTTCCTGGAGTGAAAGCTATCAGACTGCAATCAGTGCGGCCTCCAGCACCATCCACCAGCATCTCAGCATTCAAGTCCAACCCCTTTCAAAACACACACGCACGCACGCGCGCGCTCGGGCGTGCAACCCACACACTTCACATGAAATGAAATGAATGAAATAATCTGTTGGCGTGACGCTGGCTACGTCAAACGCCCGACCTACAGGGAATGATATAATTCAAGGCTTTCTTTTTTTTAATGCCCACAGAAACCCCATTCTTCATAAAGAGTTGTTTTTGTTCTTTCTTCTGGCGTTAATCCCCCTGCTGCTGTTAGTAGGCAATGGAAGTGTGGAAAACTGGATTTAACTCAGCTGTGTGTTGAAAGAGACTTTCCCCCTCCTTTTTTATAGAAAATCAAGTGAGTGATCAAACATTGGTTCCTGTAACTGAAACGGCAACTAAAAGAGAGGTGTGACAGGGAAAATGCCAGGTCTGCACTGAAATAAAATTTTTGCACATTTTTTTTTTTTTGTTGTATTTCAAAGGCTCAGGGAACAATGTCTTTGTTTTTGGTCTGTATTTAATTTGGTGAAAGCTGCCCCTCTCTCTGTTTCCTTTCATGGTATACAGAACAGGGACTCCCTAGAGTTCTTTGCATTTTAAGGTCCAAATTACACTATTTTTTTGGCAGTCAGGGCAGGCGCATGTTGGGTCCTGCAGGGCCTTGAAACTAAAGCTTGTCAGAGGGAGACAGGCAGCATAAAGAAAAATACAATTATGGCCAGTGGGAGGGTCTAGAGGTGAGATCAGAGCAACAAGTTACGCAGACTGGCTCTCTCACTCCTACTGCACAGGTAAAGGAGCGAGAGAGAGAGAGAGAGAGAGAGAGAGAGAGAGAGAGAGAGAGAGAGAGAGAGGGTGGGCATAACTTGCAGAGGACCCTCCCTGCAGCAAAGGAGTGGAAATTTCCATCGAGAAGAGAGAGGGGGTCATGTAGCAAGGATTACTAGTCACTCAAATGCAGGAGTATTTGTCAGACACAGACCAGGGCATCTCTCTTTCTTTCAGGTTCATCTTCTTGGGTTTCGTGTTTCATCTCTTTCTCTCTCTCTCTCTCTCTCTCTCTCTCTCTCTCTCTCTCTCTCTCTCTCGCTCTCTCTCGCTCTCTCTCTCTCTCTGTGTTTCATCATTCACTAATTTGTTTGCAAAATTGCCCTGGGATGATGTTTCCTAGCAACATCATGCATCAATATTGGTATAACACTTGCCTGCACCTCAGTCAAAAGTTACACGAGGTCACACCTCCATTCCAACTCCACTAATTGCTGCTAGAATGCATTCAAATCATGTGCAACACCTTGCAGGTCAGTCAGGGTCTGTACAGTCAAAGTCTGGAAAGGGGCCAGTGTTGGAATGGCATTACACTGCTTACGGTGTTACACTAAAGCCCCACGCTGGGTCATTGTCATGCGCTGCTTCCTGAGTCGTGCCCATTGTCATGTGTGTGTGTTGTGTGAAGCGGTGGTACAGTAGATTAGATTTCTTGAATGGGATTGGCTTTTACAATCTGGATTATGGGTGGTTCGCTCAGGTCCATGAGAAACCTATTCATGCCATGCAGACCCCTACTGTTGGGAACAAAAGGGCACAGTGAGCCTGCTGAGAACTCCCCCCTGATTTCTTCCAATTACGGTGACCCCCTTTTCCGCCTAATCCTGACCTTTGATCTAAACCAATCCCGACTCATTCTTGTTCCAAACCCCAACATTCCACAGGTCAGGTTACACTCCTTTGTCTCCCGCAAATCAGGTGTTATGTGTTTGAGTGACTTCCTACCCCCTGCAGACCCTTCTTGGCTCTGCATGTCATTGAGCCTTCTTCAGGTAAAGCTTTGGGTTTTTGCATAATAATAATGGTATTTTTTTTTCACTTTTTGCGCACTGTATATGCACAAAGCTCCTACCACTAGATAATTTCTTTATTGCAAGAACATGATTGCCTTGGACCATATTTCTGGGAAGGAACACACATGTACTAATGAAAAGGAAAAATAAATATTTGCAGAATTTACGCCATTACGTCCACTACTTTGTAGCATTTACGGAGTAATAATGTTAACCTCCTGTCATTCTTTTCCTTGAACTAATCCATTCATCCATTTGCAAAAGCTCTCTACAATCAAATTACCCTCTCCAACCAACCAGAGGGCCATTTTTGGACGACTTCCAATAACCATGGAAACAAATGGAGGTAGTATAGGTTCTGTGTAGAGAGCAGTTCTGGGCACAGGAAATGACCTCACAAAGGCAAAGACTGCCTCCACTCTCTCCCTCTCTCCGATTGCACTCATTTTCCAGTTGCCGGGAGTGAGTAATCCTTGGACAAGATGCATGTTTTTTTTTTTTTTCGTCATGCTGGTCTTGGTCTCTGAAAGCTACTTGTCTGGATCTGAGCTTGTAGGCATGGCGGTGGCCTCCTGGTGGAGACTGGGGACTGCGAGAGACGACTCTGTGGTCTGCACATGGACCTAATTTGCTAAATGAAAGGGCCCCTCTGTATACGGGGTTCCTGTCCATTTGTGTCTAAATGAAAACAGAAGTTTTAAGAGATTTCATTTATCTTCTGCTCTACGCTGTTACTCCTCTCCTTACGAGAATGAGAACACATATGCACATGCTCGCACATACACACGTGCATTTACAAGTATACATTTTCCACACACTTTCTTTCAATTCTTTCTTTCATTCTCTCTCTCTCTCGCTCTGTCTCTCCCCATCCGTCTTTCCCTCCCTCTCTTACCACACCAACACCCCTGCAAACACTAAACCGCAAGAGCCCAATACTGTGAACTCATCACGTCCTGTTATCTCTTATGTAATTAGAGTGACTCTTCACAACTCCTAATTACATATGGTGGAAACTTAAATGTGATTACTACTTCGTTTGGGAACTTCAATGGACTAGACTGGTTTAATCATGGTTGTAGTTTAAGCGTAAAATGAAAATTTCCACCAAGTGCACAGGCTTCACTCGTTCTTCTCACAAGAATGATTTGCATTATTCATGAGCCAACCATTTCGATCACATTCTACTCAATTTTACATATCTCTAGTTTTACTCTTCTGAGCATAAATGCAACATGACAAAATAGGTATTATTACACAAATATTACACACTTACAAGATAATGAAGGCCTCAGGCCAACAGAATACAGATTCTGGTTGGATGCTTGGGTTTTTTTCTGGTCTTTCATTTAGTTTAATGTAGCAATTGTAAAACAAATGTACACTATGTGTATCTTCAGTTAAATCATATTCAAAAGTCTGAGTTACTGAAGCAAGCAACAACAACAAAAAACTAAAATAGATGTTCATCCTTATCTTCATTCTGTTCAAACACCTTAATTCAATTGTAAAGCAAATATTCTTTCATCTTCTGTATCTACAAGAAACTGAGTTACTGGACCAAATCTTAGCTGTAAGAAGGTCACATTTCAGTCTACACCACATCCAGGACCACCAGAAAAGCCTTTTGTCACCACAACTTCTTTGTAAATCTACCAAGATGCTTGAAGGAGATAGTTCTTATCTCCTCTCTGTGCACCTGGAGTGACGTGAATGTGAAAGGTTCCAACCCCTGCTGGTTGGGAATGCGAGGCTGCAGAGTGTCAATGCAAAGCACCTCCATTTTGATGCCCCAACATAGATTGTAGATCACTGATAACTTTTTTTGTAACATCCAACCCAGGCCCACTCCCCTACTCTAGCAATCATTGTGCAGATTCCTAAAAACATTACCGGGATGTATACTGTACGTGTATTCCTTGTAAGATAACCATCGGGCACTGTACTGTATACGCAGACAGGGGCGTATAGTAGGAAATGGAAAGTAAGGCTGACCTTAAATGGCCTCATCAAGTGGGAACTAGGTTAATCATTACAGCACTGTAACTCTCTTACGGAGAGCTGTTCCCAGGTGGGCACAAATCACATCTGTCACATCCTCACACGGCTTTAACGTCAGGCATGAGTAGAGTAGAGTATCATTTATTAATCCTGAGGGAAATGGAAGTACTTTATCCAAGCTTGTTGCACGGGCAGAATATGTACCTTTTTAATACGGTGTGGGCCACCTTTTGTGGTGGGGTGCAAAATTCTACCCCCATCACATTCAAAAACGTCTTTTTCCAGAGGCTACCAAAAATATCCTTCATGATTCCATGTCTTCTTAGAAGGTAGGTGTTTTTCAAAAACATACTGCCATTGTAACAAGCTTAGGCACAGAGTACAGGGTAGTACTTCAATTTCTTTGTGCAGAGTCAGACAGACCTAGGTTAGAAACATATTTTTCTGCCATGTGACATGATAATGTTATAGGACGCGTAAATATGACCATGTCCACAATAAGTTATTGCCAGGCCTTTGTGATTTTTTTTCGGAGGACCAAATTGTATATGGGGGGTTGGTTGTTATCATGTGCATCAGCTTTGTGCTGAATGAAACAGCTGCCCAGTGTGTCTCCATCTGCGATACAATGGCCTCCACACAACATGGTAATGAAACAGTGGCCTGTAAACAAAGAGCCCAAAGTGGTCCTCTCGGCACGTGTGCCTTCAGAGCCAGAGAGTCTTGCTCTGCTCCCACACAACCATATGGCACGGATTGCCAGCTATCTTGGCCCAAGAAGCTATTTCATGATGATATCATATACACACACATATTCGCTCAAACATTAAGTAGTATGCCCCATGTTGATGAGAGCAAAGATGCTCTAACATTGGGGTAGGCTACTATGAAGAGTTGAAGACGGTTTGGCCTGTGCCGAATTTGTTGCCTGCCTGCCTGCCACACTAGTATATTGTTGTACAAAAACACTTTGGAGGAGCTATATTTTAAGCGGACAGCATTATAGTAACTGGACAGGCTTATTTTCCCTCCCATTTCCTTAGGCCTTTGTCTTTCAAACAAGCACACCAGCCAAAGACAGATTAATTGCTGACCTTGTGACCTGTACTTGCACATTCAGAATAAATGGCAGTGTGGATTTTACACTGTTGGCTTTGGCTAATATAACATATAACAAGGTGAAGACCACTTATTGTGAGCTAACTAGGGTAGGCCCATCTATTATCTTATGTGACATACTATGTTCTATATTAGACTGAAAGATTAATAGTCTATCTACACTTAACTTGAATAATTGGTATATGCTACGGTGATTTGAAGTGGAAACTGGAAATATTCATGGCAGTTTCAAGTGAGTATACTATAAACCCAGATTTCTATCGCCATATCCTTATTGTAAACGTAATTAGATAGTCTCCTATTCCCAAATGCTCTCACCATCACCAAGCATCACTGGTAGTGGGAGGAGTCATACGGGCGGGACGTGTACTAGATGACAGTGATTTCACCAATGGCACAGCGCTTCAAAGCTTCAGAATTTTCCGTTGTCCAATCCCGTGTTAGCTTGACGGCAAAGTCGCGTTCACTATTTAAGTTGTAGTTAGTTTGATTCATTTCTCCTCAGCTGCAAGACGTTTTGTCTGCCCCTCCGGCCACATCAGCCCAAGGATAAAATTATTCTCCTTTTCTATCTCTAAATATTCTAACATCAACTATGGCTGATACCGCAGTAGACACCACCACTACCACCCCCAAGGAGATCACCGCTAAGGTAAGTCCAGGAAAAAATGAGTTTCTTACCTCAAGTGAACAATGCACATTGACGCTAACTTGCATCCTCAGGTAAATCGTATCATAAAAGTCATTTGAACGGTTCTTACATTATCTTCGACGAAAAGGAGTACACTGCCATGACATGTATCTTGGCGTACTTTTAAAAGAAAGTCGAAGAAAAGTTTAAATGATTTTACTTGTCAGGCATCTCTCCGGACTTACGTGAAAATTTCCGTGATACCAGTCTCGCAAACCTAGTGTGAACGTTTTAGATTCCCGTTGCCTGTCGCTAAACCGTTGATTTATTAGTTATCTTTTCTTGTGGAAATCATTGTGCCAAAGTAAATGGCTATAGATTGTGGGGAAAGGCTTTTAACATTAACCGTCAAAGTTCATGTTAGGTGATGAAAATACGTTGGTCGGATGCTGCCGGTCGTTTCTGTGAGGGAACTGAGCTGACTGGAGAAGTGTGAAACAAGTATTTGTGATGTACGGTGTGAAATTATACTGTATGTTCACGGGAGATGTTTGTACGCATTTGACGATGACGATGTATGTTTTTTATTTTATACACCACCGGGGTAAAGATCTTACCATAATCTTGCATAGGGAAGAATCCGACAATGAATAGGCGGGAAGAGCTTCACATCAGTAAACCTCACCGTGCGCGCGCTAAGATTTGGTCCACTAGTAGCAGCAGCCTTTCTTTTGTCCTCAGCAGGAGCGCGCTTCGTCGGTGAGGGAGGGAGGAGGGGTTGACGAAGCACAGCCGTCAACTTTAGGCTAAAGACACGTTTTAATTACTGTGCTTTAAAAATGTTTTTAACATAAACGTAAGCCATGTTTCTACAGCATTACGGTTATCAGAAGCTGTGTACGGATATAATACAAATAGGAGCAAAATTAAGTAGACTGTGAAACTGTTTATCCTGAGGTAACATTGGTCGAAAGATGATTAAATGTATCGCTAACGACATGTGTCCTCACTTGTAATGGATATTACGGTTTAATTAGTATTTCTAAACCGTGATAACAAACTTAACTTCACATACCTGTACTTTTACCGTGGGCAACCGCTAAAAGTTCACATTAACTGTAAAATGAATTGCTTGAAGCAAAATTACTTTCTTTTTACAACAGACGTGTCGCAAAGTTACTTTCAGTTGATTTACGAATCTGCAAGATGCCTCAAAGTTTCCAAGTATCACGGAAAGTGTTGGTGTTCAGCTAAAATGAAGTGTTCAAACCGTTTCTTTTTTTCACCCCACAGGACCTGAAGGAAAAGAAGGAGGTGACGGAAGAAGTTGAGGTGGAGAAAGAGAACGGCAGCGGAGACGCACCTGCCAATGGCAATGGAACAGTGAGTAACGTGGGGGGCAGGCTTCCCAGGAGGCCATCTTTAGCTTTTGTTTCCTTCGTAGTCGATGTGCAGGTGTTTGAAGTTTCCCCTCCCCCTCCATAGACCTCATTGTTGCGAGTGACAGGGGAACAGATGTAAACCGGGGTAAAACCCCCACTTAGGAGAAAAGAGATCCACAATCCAACATCTCTTTGAATTGCATCAGCAGTTTGAGTTAAAACTGATATTCAATTATGAGTGTATCATCTTTTTAAAGTTACAACTTTTTTTTCCCTTTCAGACAAATGGAAAGTCACACGATGAAGAGCATGATGAGAAGAAGGCAGAGAAGAAGGAAGAGAAAGTAGAAGAGAAGGAAGGTAAAGTCATGGTTGCAAACATTAAAGCATAAGCCTATGTTTTAAGATAGCATAAACATGTGAATATGACCTGATCATTTAAAAATGTGATTAACCAGTAGAGTATATTAATTTATTCATATTTGTCTCCATTCTTTCCAACTCTAGCTGAGGCTGCTGCTCCTGCAGAGGAGGAGAAGAAGAATGGCACAGAAGAGGAGAAGAACGGCAAAGAGGAGGTTGATGGCCAGGCAGTAAAACGTGCAGCTGAGGAGGAGGTACGTGTGAGGGTTTTATATAGTGTATACAAGGAAGTTGACGGGGACAAAGAGGTCCGTTGTCCCGGGCCCAGGGAGAGAGGGAGCTCAGAATTGGGTTCTCATTACATAGTACGTTGGGTGGGGGGGCCTTACTGATGGCTTTGTCCTGGGCCCAGCAAAATCTGTCAGCACGTGTGTGTGTGTGTGTATATATATATTATTACATTACTATTGGCTTTCATGTTGCAGATGCTGTAAGAAGGTTGCTGTTATGCCCCCAAATAACTGATTCGAATCTCTCTCTGTCTATGTTTAATTTGTTTTAGGAGAAGGTCGAGACAAAGAAACAGAAAACAGATGAAGCAGCAGAGCCCACAGAAGCTGAAGTGGAGGCCTAGGCGACATCACACCCCTGTTTCATAGCTGTCTGCGTGGTCAACTTGACCTAGTAGAGTTTGTGCTTTCATGTATATTTTACTCGTTTTCTTTTAACCACGGATTATATTCTTCTTTTTGTTTTTGCACTGGAGTCCCATAACATCATGGCCCACTTTTTCTTTCTTTTCTTTTTTTATGAAATGTTATTTATTGGTTCAGAGTGACATTCTGTAACAAAGGAGAAAAACAAAAGAAAAAAAGTATTTTGTACGTATGAGTTCAAAGCACAGTTTCTACTGCCTGTTCCGATCAGTTGATTCACACAAGCATCTGCACCCTCCTCTCACAAGGTTATGACATTTTCACGAGTGACCTCTGACTCACTGATGAAGACCAAAGATAAGTTTTAAGCAAGGGGCTAATGCGTGCTTCTGAAATCCCTTTTGTTTGTGCTGCTAGTAGTTAATCCTTTTGCTTGGCTGGTCTGTGTACACAGCAGATGGCACTTACCAATGAAGGGGTCTCGTGGAGCCCAATCAAAACTGAAGAAAGACTTGCTTGCTTGCCTCCTCCTCTTCAGTGGAGGGGTGCTTGCATGTCTTGTCACGCGTCAGCCCCTGGGTCTTAAATCTTCTAGGTTTTGGTCATTTTTCGTTTACTATCCGTTTTTGGTAACATTCCAGCCTTTGACATCCAATGTACAGTTTTGTCTTGGGTTACTTTTCCTGTTGCAAGTTACATCTGAGTATTGATGTAAGAAATATACAGAAGCCACAGTGGTCTTAAGCTGAATAATATGTCGGGTCTGGTGCTCTCTCAGTCTATTTTTCAAGCAGTTTTTTGTATGGATTGTGTCTTGGTTGCTTTGACCACTGCTTTGTATATTCTGGTTCTGGATTATAAATAAATCAGTCTTGTCTTTTTAATTTGGTGTGGGTGTTTTATTATTGCATGTTGACACATTACACAGTACTTACATTTCATAGCAGTATGTCACCTTTTGATGGACAGTAATTTGAGAAACAATAATCTTATGTGCTGCATAGGAGCAAAATTAAAGTTGTTCATGCTGTAAAATGTCCCAGAAAGCACCTGGTAAGTGGTATGAGCATGCAGCATTAATGATTTTTACCCAGTTATGTGCTTACTTTACACTGGGGTTTTTTTGTATGCTCCTAAAACAAGTTTGTGTTGCTAATGATTCGTATATTTTGGTCAACATTGCTACTGTAATCAGTGGCTGTTAACCTCTGAATTGGTAAGTAAGTGGATAAAAAAATAAAACCTGACTGCACTTTTCGTAGCTTTTACATCTTTGTGCAAAAGGAAAAAAAATATTAAACTGTCCCTTACCGCCACCTAGTGGTAATATCTGGTAACATCCAGTCAAATACGTTTGGTTTACATTCAGTGTTTGAGAATTATTTAGTATTTTTTGCCTGAGCCTGAATTGTTGGGCAAGTAGTAAATTCCCATGAGATTATAATACATTCCCATCACCAAACCTGAACAATTCTGCACGTTGAACATGTAGTTAAAACTATAGTCTTTGAAACGTAGGCCTAGGTTTTGTAATACAGATAGTCCCTCCATTCAGGATAACACATAATGTAAATAAATAAATCAACCCTGAATAAGCTTTTACCATGTGATGGTGTTGAATTTTATGCCTAGTCTACATTGCTGTTGTAACATTGATTAACTCATGTGCTTGCCCTCAATCAGGAAATAAAGTTTGACCCTTGTGCACTCACTCATCAACAGTATCTGGCAGCCACAGCACATCTAGGCCTCATATGATGACAAAAAATAAATAGATGAATAACACTTTGAGAAGTGCAGTCCCCCATACAACAATGCTGATGTGAGGAGAACTTGAGGATGGCTTTAAATCTTGGATATTATTACAAGGGGGGGAAATGCAGCATCCAACAGCATTACCAAGCTCACCAAATTCAATAATTCCATTGTCCAAAAATGCCAAAAGTAGTGCATCATTATTTCCCTGCTTATGACATAGTCCATAAGCGAGCTACTGGACATTGTTAACACACTCTGACACTTGTTCATAGGCTGGCCTTCTGGTGATGACAAGAGATGACAAAGTTTAATGCTTCGCAGCAAGAGAGGTGAACACCTCTTGAACAGAGCGAAAGAGAGAGGACAACAAAAATGTGAACTCTCAAAGTATTCCTTCCATCTCTATTCTCAGGAGTTATCATGCACAGATTCCTGATGCTTTTTCTTTCCTTGGGGCAAAAACAGTTTGTGGATTTTCATGTTTGCTTGTTCGCTGAGGTTCATGAGTTGTTGTTTTTTTTTCGCCCCTTAAGTGTTTATGTTTGTCTTTTATCGGTTCCTCCTTGGGCTTTGGTCGGCCTCCGCACTCACAGCTCAGTCAGTCACACCCCAGTCTCAACTTCAACTCTGCCTGATGACAACAAGAACCACTGTCACTACAGAAAAAAATCAACAATCATGACAGACCCTGGTGGGTTGGACCAGGGCTGGAGAGATAGAGCACTCCACAGTACAGTGGTGGGGAGTGGGGGGCGAGTGAGGAGGAGAGGAGAGAGGGAAGATAGGAACGGAGAGGAGGTGGTACAGGGGTCCATGTGATGGGTTGGTGGCGCATGTCTGTGGCAGCGTAAAGATGCCACAAACTGGAGATGGTTGAAAATGGTGATATGGTATGGGGAACGACACTGAGACCACGCAGCAGTTTTTGTTTGTTTGTTTCTTTCTGTAAATCATGTAACTTTGGGTTGTAATTGTTTTAGTAAGTTCTTCATGTGGGACACTACACTACAGCATTGGTTTCGTAAGCGTACACAGACTAATAATTTACAACTCAAACATCAGATCTACTGTACCAAGTAGTGTTTACTGTTTAGTGTCCAGTTTTGTCCCAACTCTGTACTGCACTGTGTCAATGTCTGAACAAGTAGAAGATACACACAGCGATACATACATTTGTTTCAATAATACAGTTAAATAACAAGTGACATCAGGTTCTTCATCGTGACCTGATGTGACCTTTGGTAAATCCAATGTAATTTAGCATATATGACACGTATATAGCCAAGATATAAAAGCCTACAAAGTGCCCCAATGCCTTTAACAAAAACCTAAACCAGGGACACCCTGGGTGAGAGGCTACAGGCTGCATGTTAAGCCCATTCGCCCTGAATGCTACAGAGAGGCAGAGATTTGGTTTCTGGATTAAATATCAAGGACAGGCTTCAAATGTGGCTCCTGTGCCTAGACTATCACGACTTCAAGTTCTGCAAGCATTGAGTTTGTGAAAACTTGTGCAGCATCACATTTAGTATTGGTGGGTCCGGGCTATCCTGTGTCGTTTTAAAAAAAAGCTGAAACAAATGTTTGTGTGTATGTGTGCGTGCATCTAGTTAGTTGTGTGGCTAAGAAGACAGTGGCAAATTTCTCATGGAACACTCCCATATATGACGAGAGACACTCACAAAAAGACTACTTACTACGGATACCACTCATGCTCTATACTTGTTTTGAGGAATCCATTTTTTTCTCTTTAAACTATGGTAATACAAAGCTGATATTGTCATTGATCTCTGATTGATAATCCATCAACACCCTCCATTGAGGTACAGCAACTGACATAGACTCTGGCCCCAGTGTGTGCGTTTGATGGGGGAGGAATCATCATGTATCAAACCAGGCATCAACATTTTCACCCAAAGAAAGTTCAAATGTTGAGAGAAGAGAAGCATGCCTTATCACATGGTGCAGAAGACAAGCACATTGACACAGTCATCATCCTCATCGACATTATCATTACCATCATCATCTTCATCCTCGACACTGACACACACACACCAGACACTCACAAACCAGCATTCCAATCGCAATGGTCATCTCACAAAGAGCTTTTGGTAAATGCACTGATGCAAATGTACATGTATATGGATAAAAGAACAGAGTATAGTCTCTAATCTTATAGCCCTATATTCTTCTGTCTGTGTGAGCTGAGCAAAAAAATACACTTTTTTTACTGGCCAGAAGTAGACTGTTACTGATAATCTTATTAGAAAAATGTAGAGCAAACAAATGTTGCAAAGAAAAAAAAAGATTTGGCTTCTCCAAAAGAATACAAAGTGCCGTTGGCAATCGTAAAGCCATCGTGGATGTAGTAATATAGTTTCTCACTGAGGACCATGAAGCAGTAGAGGTGGGGGTGGATATGGCACCATCATGATAAGCAGAATGGATAATGAGAGAAGATGATGAATTGACGTGTGTGTGTGTGTGTGTTGGTGTGTTCATGTGTTTGAGTTGTCTTTGTGTGTGAGAGTGTGAGCCATAATGTGTGTGTGTGTGTGTGAGAGAGAGAGAGAGAGTGTGTATGTCGGTGGGTGGGTGGGAACATGTGTTTGAGCAATACCATGTGAATGTGTGTGAGTATGACCAAGTGTGTGAGTGTCGTCATTGCGTGCGAGTGTGCGCCAGAGCGTATGTGTGTGTGAGAGAGTGAGCGTGTGTGCATACGTGCAGTGCGGCATTGTTTCCTCAGCCCAGGGGGTGAATGGGGGTTTGGATTGTGGGGGTGCAACACAGGGTGATGGCTAGATGGTGGAGGAGGGTGTATGGATTGAGTGGAGTGGAGCGGTGTGGTGTGGGAGATGGGTGGTCTTTGTGGTGGTGGTGGTGGTGGTGGTGGTGGTGGGGGAGATGGTGTATGGATTGAGTGGAGTGGTGTGGTGTGAATGGTGGATGGTCTTTGTGGTGGTGATGGTGGTGGTGGAGAAGGATGTATGGATTGACTGGAGTAGAGTGGTGGATGGTCTTTGCTGTGGTGGTGATGGTGATGGTGGTGTTTTTTTGTGGGTTTTTTTTTTATTCAAATGTGCACCAGAAGCGGCTGGGCCTCGTTCGGGGCCGGCTGCTCACCCTCTGGCGGCGGCAGCTGGTAGACCACGCACAGCGAGGAGTACGCGCAGCCCACGAAGGACATCAGGCTGGCAAAGTACATCACGCCCTGCGCCCCGCCCACCAGCGACGTCAGCGGCCCCATGGCCACCGACACCAGCAGCTGGGCCAGGAAGTACTGGCAGCTGAGCAGCGAGATGTCCACGCCCATCCCCCGCCGCGTCCCCTCCTCCGACGAGCCACAGAACTGGGGAGGTGGAGAGAGAAAGAGAGACAGGGGCACACACACACACACACACACACACACACACACACACACACACACACACACACACACACACACACACACACACACACACACACACACACACACACACACACACACACACACACACACACACACACACACACACACACACACACACACACACACACACACACACAAAGAGAGAAAGGACATGAATGAGGGAACTATTTACGAGTTTGTGAAAGTATTTAAACTTTTTTTCATTCCACCAGGAGCACCAGGACTGAAGAAAGAGACACACACAAGAAGAGGGAGTCAGCCGGCCCAGGACATGAACGAAGCGACTATTTCTGTCCAACTGAGTCTGTCCAAGTATTTCAACTTTTTTCATCTCAACAGTTCAACAGCTCCATCGCTGTTCTTTATGAGAGACAATGCTGCTCCTGGCATATAGGGTGGCTGAAGACAAAAATGATGTGTCACCGTTATAAAAATTAGACATAGTCTAAATTCATTTCATAGGAATGGGTGGTTAGAAAAAAAGAATGAATTGCAATGAATGTGCATTGGTCTCACCAGTGGGCTCTGATAGTAGTCACAGAGCAGCAAGTAAGAAAGTCTCAATCATGCCAATGTATTATACCACTGTAAAATGGTTTGTCATGTGAATAAGTTATTAGTCACAGAGCAGAGAGTCAAGAAGTCTCTACGTCAGAAATACATATTATGGTCATGAGTATCAAATGAAGTGTGTGATGTTATGGGAGCAGGCTATGTTATGTGCGCTGGTCTCACCTGTGGGCTCTGGTAGTATTCACAGAGCAGAGAGTAAAGAAGTCTCAAAGTCAGAATTACTGTCATGAGTATCAGGTGAGTATGTTATGTTACAGGAGTAGGTTATGTTATGTGCACTGGTCTCACCTGTGTGCTGTGGTAGTATTCACAGAGCAGAGAGTAAAGAAGTCTCAAAGTCAGAATATAATATTATTGTCATGAGTATCAGGTGAATATGTTATGTTACAGGAGTAGGTTATGTTATGTGTGCTGATCTCACCTGTGGGCTCTGGTAGTATTCGCAGAGCAGCGAGTAAGGCAAGGTGCAGAGGGAGGAGAAGAGCACGCCGTAGGTGACGCAGAGGGAGAGCACCACGTAGAGGTTGGTGGAGAGGGTGGCCAGCCCTGTGCCCAGCCCAAACGCCAGGTAGGCGAAGAAGTAGAGCGAGCGCAGCGAGAAGCGCTCCTCCAGCTTCTCCAGGATGGCTGTGGAGGACCAGGAGGGGGAGGGAGAAGAGGAGATGACAACATGTGTTTACATTACACTTAGCTGACGCTTTTATCCAAAGCCACTTATGCTGCTTTTCCACTGCCGGGTTTCTGGTAGGCCTACAGCTTGACACAGTGAGACCCGGCCGCCACTTTTTGCTATACTATTGGGCTGTGTCGTGCCTATTCGAAAAGCAAAAAGTGGCTGCCGAGTCGCAATTTTTTTGAACTGTAAGCCCACCAGTAAAACCGGCAGTGGAAAAGCACCCTTACAGATAGATATCTACAGGGTAATGGTTACAGTCCCTGGAGCAGTATAGGCCTACCTCAGCCATGAAGTGCAGAAGGGAGTGGAAGGGTGGGATTCGAACCTGCAACCCTCTGATGAAAAGCATATCTCCTTAACCATTACGCCACGGCTGCCATGGCACGCATGTCAGTTCATAATAAAACTATTCCTTCGTCCTAGCACGAGTTATTCTGTTCACCCACCCCTAGCACGCACACACATACTCTAAACTCCTCTCATCTCAGATACTGTGTTGCTGTACCCTGTTCCTCCCCACACTTCCTTGCTGTATTTGTCCCCCTTTGGAAGTCTCCTGGGATGAAAGGATCAAACCACTCAATATTTCAACACTATCTGGTACCACTAGACAACTGGGTGTTGTCTTCTGGTATTTTTCTTTCAAGCTGCCAAATCATCAAACGCGTGTTATTTATAGTGCCTTTCAGAACTTCCACTGACACTTCACAAAGGTAATGAAAGCAATTTGAGTGGTAATGGCATATTTGTTGAGTACACCTTATTTATGTCCACATTTCGATGCTTCTAGCATTATTGCACAACAATACGCACCTTTGTGTAATTCTGCTGTCTGTCTTGAACTGGTTATGTGATGTCTCATGAGCTACACCCTTTTCATGGAACATGCTAACCAAATAGGGAATTAAATTTTTTGTAAAAGCCAACATCAGAACAGGAAATTCCAGGAAAACACGAAACAATGAAACAGTGAACTGTCCAAGCACATATTTTTGGCCTACTACATAAAATTGTATTATAATAGGACAGTGTGATGGACAATTCTGATCAAAAGTGCAGCTCCTGCTCTGATACTTTCCTGCCGTTTTCAGCTGATGCTGCAGCCACAAACAGAGTGACACCAATGACGAGCCATTGTGCTGACTGAGCGAAGCACTCAAGGTCATGTGTACTGTGTATCTAGGACTCTGTGGTTCTGTATCACCAGGGGGAAGGGCACTGATGAACACATCATTAAGCCTTCATCTACTCACACAGCAAACTATTAGTTGTTTTTTGCAGCGCAGTACATCTTGCAGTGTTATTTCAATACTTTAAGAGTAAGAGTTTTAACATGCAAGCAACAGACTTTTACGTATTTTCAATGTCAAGAAACTGAGAGGCCTACATACATATGCCTACAGTTTGTTAAGCTTAATCCAAATCAGTATATCATTCATTTGGAATTTATTTATGTCAAAATAGCATTCATTGCATTTCCTTGCTAGAGGTAAGATTGGGAAAATATGATGTATAACACAGAACAATAGTTGTGCATATGAAAATCACAGAAAACATCCTCAGATTGTTGCATAAGTGCCTTAGCAGATGGGACGATGGGAGATTAGCGTTGCACCAGCGGTAAAATGACAGCTGTAAACCCATCATAGTATATTCAGGTACACTAGAGCCTTATAAAATACATGTACTCTAGCTTGCTTTTGAAGAACGAAAGATGTTTAGGTCCCTGCCGGGACTTAATACCCTTGTTTGGCATTGCGCTTCCATATGCTACAACAAATAAAAACACTTTAGTTTAGGAATACATTTAACAACACCTGTTTAATCTCTCACTGTAGTGACTAAACTGTGTATCAAACAATACATGCATATTCACAACTAAACCCTCAAAAGAACATTTATCCTCTACGGATTTAACTAATCAACTGATCTATGTGGGGAAAGAGCTGTGCAAATCAAGATCAGCCGTCTGATCAGCAAATCGACCAAAACAAACGTGTCAGGACTTAAACTGTGCTGACCTGGAAGGACCAATCTGCACACTAGTACACTGTAAATCTTGCAGTGCTTATCCAACACTTCAGCGTTACACTTGAGTGTCAATGTTCAATGTCAGCATCTTAGGGTATTTTCAGATCTAGTCAGTCCCCTTAAAGTGAAGCAAGTTCAGTCATTTTTACGTAAGTGGACCAAACAGTGAACCACCAGCAAAATGACTCAATTATGTTTCTGCTCATAAAGAATCGGCTGCTCCTTCTGGTCCAATTAGGCTTTTGTGATGTGTCTTTCCTCTCTTTGATCACACCCAGTCCTCAAGAGCTCTACTGTACTGAGACCACATCAATTAAGGTCTCAGTACACTTCACTTCCAAGGTGTCTGGGTACACTTTGGGCATGTGTGCAGAAAATGCTGAGTCAAAGGTCTTGCTTAAATGGCAGAAAGGGAGGTGTGAAAACATCCTAAGTATTGAATTAACACTGCAAAATGTAGGTGAAGTGCACGATGTGTGTGCGTGCGAGCGGTGCTGACCTGAGTAGAAGGCAGCACTGAATGCATAGATGCACATGCCCCAGCAGCCCATGCTGACCCCCGCGTTGTAGCGCTGGTAGGCCTCAGAGTCATGGGGCGCCTTGGGGTCCCCCCCAAACACCACCTCTCCCATGAAGTCAGTGTAGAACAGCAGCATGCCCTCGAACGACAACCAACCTAGAGGGAGAGAGAGAGAGAGAGAGAGAGAGAGATAAAGAGGAGTGTGAGAGAAAGCAAGAGAGACAGAGAGGGGGCAGACAGACAGAGAGAGAGGAGAGGAGAGGGGAGAGAGGATGAGAGAAAGAGAGTCAAAGACAGAAAGAGTAAGAGAAAGAAACACAGATAGAGGGATGAGTGAGAGAAAGAGAAAGAAAGACACAGACAAACACAGAGATACAAATGGAGCAAGTCAAGTTAATTTGACCTGACACATAGTCACTTTCAGAGATATTCCGCAGTCCAGTAAAAAGGCGTTTTGGCCAATGGCAGAATGCTGTTGTCGAGGACAGAAATAGTGGCGTGAAGAGTTTCTTAATTTGGACTCGACCATGACACAAACACAAGGGCATGAAGAGGAGAGAGATGCATCCCGCTACGTGCTCACCCAAAAAGTGGTTGGTGCACAGGCTGCGCAGTGAGGGGGGCATCCTGTAGATGGCGATGCAGAGCAGCTTGAGGGACATCTGGTTATCCGCAGCCTCTGGCCTGTCGCTCAGGTCACTGTCATACCGCACGCCGTTGAGCAAAATATTTGCCACCTGGAGTGTCAAAGTAAAGTCATATTTTAAAGTGACACTGAGTTGTTTTTGACTATGTTAAACCTATAGGTATAACAGTGGTGTAGTCTACTTTTTATGGTGGGTATACTGTATATTTGAGCAATTTTGAAGTGGGTATACTGTATACATTTGTGCTATTCAAAACAATGGATCAATCTATTTTAAGTGGGTATACTGAAATCCCTGAAATTCAGAAGTAGGTATACTCCGTATACCCGCGTTCTACGTAGACTACACCACTGAGGTATAAAGCAGTTTTTTAGGAAGAGAGGAAATCCGCACACTGTTACTGCTCACCGATATATTTGATATACATCTGACGAAGACCGCCTGAGGTCGAAACTTTGTGTTCAAATAAATCGGTGAGCAGTAACAGTGTGCGGATTTCCTCTCTTCCTTTACGCACGTTTGTTTGATCCAGCACCTGTTTTACTGGATGTGCGCGCATCACCCACACTTCTTTCATAAAGCAGTTTTTTCTCATTCAAACAACATTGGGCGCTCCTCGAAACATACTTAGTGCAGTTATTATAGTCCATGAGGAACGGCAAACAAACTCAGAAGGGCCTCTCAAGCTATTATTAGTTTGAAGAACCACTGAAATGATTTTGTATTTAACTCTAAGCTTGAAACAATGACTTTATCTGAATCTAGATAAACAGTCAAAGTCCGATGGACAGCTGAACCTAGTGCATTTTATTCGTAGAAAGCTCCATAACAAATACCAATAATATTGAACCCAGGATGCAACATCTGTGTGCACTTTGTAGTCGCTAAATGTAATAATGACATGTGTCCCCACCTGCTGGCTGAAAGTGACAGTGCGCCTGCGGCCGTGCTCCCCTGTGCTGGGCGGCAGTAGCGTCTCCTCTGTGAGAGCCAGGCTTTGGGGCCTCTTCAGGATGCTGCCCCTCTTGGAGCCCCCGCCACCAGCGTGATTGGGCTCCCCACCACCGTTCCCACTAGGTTGCATTCCCTCCGTCACCAACACCACCTCGCCACCCCCATTCACTTGCTGCTGCTGCTGCTGTGTCCCATCAGCTGGATTCGACCCCTCGGTCGTCTGCTCCCCTTCCTGGGGTCGTGGCACCGGCTGCTCCCTTCCTCCTCCAACCGGCTCTTGGCCCTCTCCACCCGGCTGGGTCTCCACGCCTGGCTGCGGGGCCACTTGGGGCACCAGAGGGAGCGGTAGGGGAGGCAGGGGAGATTGTGAGTGTGGCGGCGGGGCAGGCGGAGGAGGGGTGTCCCCCGCGTTCATCTGCGGTGGGGCCGGATAGGGGGGCTGCTGCTCATGCTCCAGCAGGCCCGTGGGCGTGGGCTGGCCCGTGTAGCAGTCGATGAGCACGCTGTCGATATAGGACGTACCCAGCGAGGAGGCGAACTCGTTGATGCCCGTCAGGGAGTTGTCGCGGCTGATGAAGCTGCCGTACTTGGGCGTGAGCGGGCTGAGCGGTGATATGGGGCTGCTCAGGCCGGCGCAGAGGCGCGCGTTGGCGCTGCATGAATGGCCCAGAGGGTCCGTGTAGCGCCGCTGCGGATTCGACGACTGGTAGCCGTATAAACCGTCCTCCTCGTCCTCCTCCTCCAGCCCTGGGCCTCCTCCTCCTCCGCCTAACGGTGGGGCGGGCGGGGAGGGTGGCAGGGGGAGGCTGGGGCTCTTGAGGGCGCTCCTGGGGGCCCGCTGCCCCTGCTGCGAGTGCTGGGACTGGGGTAAAGGGCGCTCGGGGATGCTGGTCAGGGTCATAGCGGTGGCGGCCACCAGGGTGACGCTGGTGAACATGTAGATGACGCGCAGCTGGCCCCCCATGGCCCGGCCGAACTCCGTGTGGTCCCAGTTGATGCCCCCCACGATGTAACCGAAGCCGCCGCCCAGTCCTAGCGCATGGTGTAATGATAAACAATACCATCAATCAGTAAACTTTATCACAATAACTAACCAAGCCCAGTCCTAGTGCATGGTGTAATGATAAACAATACCATCAATCAGTAAGCTTTATCACAATAACTAACCAAGCCCAGTCCTAGTGCATGGTGTAATGATAAACAATACCATCAATCAGTAAGCTTTATCACAATAACTAACCAAGCCCAGTCCTAGTGCATGGTGTAATGATACATAAACAACACCATCAATCAGTGAACTTTATCACAATAACTAACTGAAGCGGGTGCCTTCTCCTGTACACACCATAATGATAAACAATGCCATCAGTAAGCTTTATCACAAAAAACATCCAAATACAACGCCCAGTTCTGCGCACGGCGTCATGACAATCAATTCCTAAGTAAGCTTTATCATATCATGAACAAGAACAGTAAGTATCCATCTAGTGTAGTAGGGCAGCTTGTTGGGCTGACCCCTGGTACAGATGGAGAGTAAGTGCAGTCTGTCTGTGTGCACTGCACTGTGTGCTGCATCACAATGACAATGGGATATTCCCACTGGGATTTTCACTTTGACTTTCATGAAGAGCAAGGCAATACATTGAGTGCAGTGTTTTTGCACTTGGATGTTTTTTTTAAAGCTCAGCTCTGTTTTAGGTTTTCCAGAGTAAATCATTTTAGAAGATGTTTCATATGTGTTATATTTACAAGGCAATGACACCGCCATATAGACATACTAGCAAATATTCGCTTATGGGATCTGTCGAAAGTACTAATTTAGCCAATTTTTTCTACACTAGAATCTAGATCTACACTACAGAAGATAAGTAAGGGCAGTTTGGTCTCTCTTTCACATTGATGTGGACTTAGTTCGACTTAGATATCATAACATTAAGTGAAAGCGAAAGCCCAACTGGGAAACTCCAACTCTCATTGTCATTGTGACACAGAACTCAAATGCACACTGCCCACAACGGAATTACATTTATGCCTCATCCCGGCAAGGGATCAGCCGCCAATGGTGCCCGAAATGGAGCAGTGTGGGACAGTACCATGCTCAGGGTACTTGAGTCATGGAGGAGAATGGGGGAGAGCACTGGTTTGGGGGAGAGCACTGGTTAATTAATCCGCCCACCAAACTGGCGGGTCGGGAGTCAAACTGGCAACCTTTGGGTTACAAGTCTGACGCCCTAACCCATGACTGCCCAGGCTATGTAACAAAAACATATGATTTGATTGAAGCCCACTGCACACCTGCGAGCAGTGCGTGGATGTTGAGACCTCGGTCCTGGTCCTCGGGACCACAGACGTCCATCATGTAGGCGTGGCTCGGGTTGTCTGCCGAGTCAGCGCTGAAGTCCATGAGAACCACCCCGCAAATCGTCAACACAATGCCCCACTTGTGACTGACAGCCGTGTCAGCCACTGCCGCGCCGATATCTCTCCCATTCAGAACCAGCGTCAAGCCAAAAAGTGCACCTGTACAAGGTAAAGGCAGGACAGACAGTGATTCAAACAACACCATATCAGGGTGTTTTCACACCGGATCCCTTTCGGTAATTTAAGCAAATTTATACCTGTGAAGCATTTTCTGCACATGTGAATGCTCCAACGTGTACCCAGACCCCTGGGAAATGAACTATACTGAACCCTTTGTTGACATGGTCTCAGTATGGTACGCTTATGAGTCCTGTCAAGTTACACTTGTGACTAGGTGTAATCACTTGAGGAGAGCTCTAGAGGACTGGGTGATATCAAAAAAGAATAAAGTCATAAAAGCCTAACGGGACCAGACAGAGAAGCCGGTTCTTTTTGTAATACACTCATAATATGAACAAAAACACTGAACTGAGCCCTTTTGCTGTCGGTTCACTTTTTGGTGCACATAAAGAGGACTGAGTTTGGTTTACTTAAAGGGGATTGGGTGTGAAAATACCCTTAGATTTCCTGAGGCTAGGGGCTACACTGGATGTATTATGTTACGTTAAGTCAATTTGCATCAAAAATACATTGAAAAGAATGGGCTACTTTTTATAATGCTTGCTGCGCTGCCATGTCTGGTATAGCCAGTTCCATTGATTATAATGGAAGCTTAATTGTTGCAGCAGATAGGTCTTTGACTTAACACATTCAATGTAGCCCTGGGCTTTCAGAAAAGTAAACGGTTGTTTTTTGCTCCCTACATTTAATACTAAACAGCTGGCAAATGGTTCAGTTGGCCAATAAAAGTGATTGGGATGATTTACCTCGCTTCCCCACCGTGACATATTTACTGCAAGATCTCATAAAGCACAGCATCTTCAGTTCTGCTGTCTGGCCGTTAATCAATTTGTTGAAGTGTGTGTGTGTGTGTGTGTGTGTATGTGTGTGTGTGTGTGTGTGTGTGTGTGTGTGTGTGTGTGTGCGTGCATGTGTGTACATACATACGTACATGTGTGTGAATTTGCGAATTTGAGTCTGCATGAGTATGCCTATGCCTATCAACACTGAAAGGAAAATGAACGTGTTTAGAAGCCAAATGAAAAGGCCCATCTTACCCAGGGCCAAGGCGAAGATGAACGGCCTCCTCCGACCAAAGCGTGACGTGCAGCGATCACTCCAGGCTCCAAGGATGGGCTGCAGTAAGAAGCCTGCGGTGGAGAGAAACATGGAAACACAGGGAGGGCTTAGGTACGTACACACTGACCTATGGCAGTAATGTGTAAAGAAAAAGCTAAAAGGGCCATTGGAAGGTGCAATTAAGGGACTTTGAGGAGAACTTTTCGATTGCCTATTACAATATTCAAACATTATTTAACAATGAGAGAAAAGGGGGCATTTCTAAACATTGTTCCTATGGAGGGAAGTAACTTTACACTTCAGTTACACTTCAGGTTCCTGTACCAATGTCATACAACACAACAACAGCTATACAACACATGAAGAAATACAAGCATGCGATGTCCCCTTTTTTAAATCACTCACAAACAAAAGTCACTAGGAATTCAAATAAAGCTGGCAAACATGGCAAGGCTGCAGTGGTGTAACTTTGGGTTGACTATAGCAATATATTAATCACAATGTTATTATTGGGGCTATATTGTCTGGATATGATTATTGAGTGAAGTGAAGTGAAGTGAAAGCCCATTGGGAAACTCCAGCTCCCATTGTCACTGTGATACAGCATTCCACAGCACACAAGTGAACACTGCACACAACAAAAATGTATTTATGCCTCACCCGTGCAAGGTGGCAGCCCTCAATGGCGCCCCTAAGGAGCAGTGCGGCGGGACGGTACCATGCTCAGGGTACCTCAGTCATGGAGGAGGATGGGGGAGAGTACTGATTGATTACTCCCCCCACCAACCTGGCGGGTCGGGAGCCGAATCGGCAACCTTTGGGCTACAAATCTGACGCCCTAACCGCTTACCCATAACTGCTCTGGGAGGGGAACCAAGTACCTCAAAGTACCTAGAATGGGACTGATGAACCAAACCAAGCTGTAGAACTGGTCCGGCAGGCCCATCTGCAGGAGCACGGGGGTCACGTATGCGGTCTCCATGGCGTAGCTGAACTCGATGCCAAACAGGACGCAGCCGTTGAACACCAGCTCTGAGAAGGTCCGGCGCGGGGGGAGCTCCGTCAGGTCCAGCTGGTCCAGGGGGCAGGGGGTGTTGGGGGGCGGAGGGGGGGACGGCCTGATGAGTTTCCGCCTCTTGGGGTGCCTCTGGAAGTTGTTGGCTCGGTGGCTGAGGTGGCGCGTGCTGGACGTGGCGGGGAAGCTGGAGGTCTTGGGCAGGGAGGGCCTGCAGGAGGCATCGTGGATGGAGGAGCCCGCCCTGCCCCCCAGCCCTGGGCTGGAGAGTAAGGGGTCACTCAGGGTGCCCATGCCTGGAGACGACATCCCTCCTTTAGTCTCTACCTGCGGGACTCTGTACCCAAAGCAAACACAAACACAGACGAGCCCCCAAAAAGTCATAAAGGGAGTGAGAACTCAACACACATCCATGCAGTTATCCCAATGAAGAAGGGACAGAGCAAAAGGATCACGGAAAAAACACTGACACCAACAAAACTCCATGCCGCCCGCCGGGCTAGTGGGAACAGAGTAGCATAATGACACTTAGAGGACACGAGGAGGGTAAAAACAATCACCATGACACACCTAGCCAAGGCGCGAGATGTTATACATTAAAGAATATGGACAATCAACAAAAACATACCAACACGAATGCGGCATCGGGAACCGCCATTGCCAAACCGTAAGAAGTGATATGACATTTCACCTCGTGTGCACGAAACACTGCAAACCACTGCGCAGGTTCGTGAGGAGAGGAGAGAGATGCGCATAGCCCATGTGCTCTGAAGCCGATTCTAGCGGAAAGGATGCTGCATCCCCCTCTTTACGCTGCCTTTATAACGATACATCCGCGCGTTGTTTATGTAGCCTGTTGTATTTTCTTAAGAATAAATGTACTATATAATTGGATCATATAGAAAACGGATGTTTTCGCATGCTGTCGTGTTGCTTGGGCTGGATTTGTGGCTAAGGCATGGGGATGCGGTAATAATAAGGGGCTGAAGACAGCAGCTGAATATGCCTTAGTGAATTTTAATGAGTGTCTAATAATAGGTGGGTAGGAGATTAGTGACTTGTCAGTGGGCTCCAAGTGGGGGATCAATACAGGCTAGCTCCAAATCGTTTCAAGCCGTCTGTTCGCTTTCTCATGCCGGGCAAGGCGTGCAAATGGAAAACGTGAAAAAATATTACCTTCTCGGGGATTCTTGTCATTTTTACTGCGGTGTTTTCAGTGTCAATAAACACGGCCATGATTTTGGCCATGTAGATTTAGGGTTTTGAGTTTAAAAATCCATATTATTTTCCAAGTCCGCTTTCTTTGGTGCAGTCATTTCTCAGCTATCCTCCTTCAACCTTCCCCCCACTCGCTTCCCTCCCCTCCCTAGCTATATGCTACGTGGTGACGTCAGGGTACCCCTGCGCCCCATCATTCGCCGCACGCCTGCAGCATCAGCACCACTATCACACCTGCTGGTGGTTGTGGGCTCAAGCCAATGATCACCGCGGAGAGAATAACACGGAGGTGAAAGACCATACAACTGAGATATAAAGTCACAACATAGGCCTATTTCACATGTGATCCAAGTTACATCCATTCTGCAGGCCAACGTATGGAGGGAAGACGGCATTATGCCCTGACTGCATTATAAAGACTGTCGCTTTAAGTTATTGCATTTAGGCCCTACTGCAAATAGGCCCACACAACTTGTTCCAAAACATCGGTGAAGTGGATATTGCTGAATTGGGCTTATCAAAGTTCATTTGAAAACTCATTCGAGTCGCTCCTAGCGAGGAGGCTCCATAGGATCCCCGTTAACCTTTGAGCTGACAAGTGCCGCTCCCAGATTTACCTTATGAAACTCAGGTGCACGTGGGTGACTGAGTCCACAATAAGGATGAAGTAGACTATAGATGTATATTTAGGCCTATTTACTGGATGGAATTATTTTGTGTGTTTCAAACAGGAGATTAGCATTAGTTTTCCATCAGAATTGTCTTCACTTGAAAGATTAAAAATAAAGTTTATGCAACTAAACACGCCTACTACAAGGAATTGCGTGTGTTTTGTAATGTGATAGGTCCAGCCGTAGTGATTTCAGGTTACATAGCAGTGGGCGTGGTTAAATCATAGAAATTATTATTACACAGCATGGGATTACTTTAATAGAAGCTTTGCACGTTGGTAGAACTAATTGAAACTGGGAAATTCGACACAAGGGCATATCATAACATGGCACCTGTAGATGTTGGAAAGGTCAGCTCAAATGTATTAAAAAATGCCGCGTCTGGAGAGGTAAGTCCACAGAAGTTGACAGATGAATAGCGCGTATAGCGTTGAATGCAGAATGCCACTTGAATGTCGGCAACAGTAAACATAGCATACTTTAGGAGGGTATTCGTCTGCAGTTTTGTTTTTAAAAGTTGAATGTCTTAGCCAACAGGTTTGTCACTCTTTAATAGAAAATCTTGTGTAATGTTTGCGCGTTGGTACGGTGTCATTTCCTGGTGTGACTGCAGTTGATCAAACTGAGGCACACATGGTTATTCGCCCCTGTCAAATAGACTGCCTTTGGAACCTTAGTCATTTCAGTGCTAAGCCCTTGGGGAATGTTAATCTTGTTGCTAACCTTCCATGCATATAGATAGCACGCTGTGCGTAATTGTTTGAATAATTACAGTGCACCTGAGCTTTGAAACCAGCTCTATTGCTATTTGCCTCCATTCACACTTAAAATTGCTGTACACTGTAGGCTACATGGCAAGCTGATGTTATTGGTGGTCTTGAGCATTGTGTGCGCTTCAACTGCTCATTCACCTTAGGTCGCCTCAGCTTTCTTTACTACTCACTGTGGGTTGAGGTGAGGAGTTAAAGTTTAAGCCACTTCTGATATGCTATTGGTTGTCTGACATTTAATTGAACCAGGGGCAGACATAGGTCTACCTACTGACACACCCTTTTAACCATTCCTGCTGTGTAAAAAAGGTTACAGTCTTTTATATTGTGGTTATTGCGAATGGCAGTTAACCAAAAAAAAAAAAAAGAGAGAGAGATAGAGAGAGAGAGAGAGAGAGAGAGAGAGAGAGAGAGAGAGAGAGAGAGAGAGAGAGAGGTTCCTCACACACATCTACACATCTCTTGTAATTTCAGCAAGTGGAGCTGGGTTCCCTGTGGAAGGATCAGGCCGTGGTGATGTTCTTTCTGCGGCGGTTCGGGTGTCAGATCTGCAGGTGGATGGCCACGGAGGTCAGCAAGCTGGAGCCCAGCCTGAAGGCCAATGGGGTGGCCCTGGTCGGGGTCGGGCCTGAGGAGCTGGGGTTGGAAGAGTTCAAGACAGGAGGATTCTTCAAGGGAGGTAATAAGGACGGATGACCGGTGTTCACTATCTTTGTTAACCCTTTCATGGAGAGTCCCCATTATCAAGTCAGTTTTATTGTCAATTTCTTTTCATGCACTAGTCATACAAAGAATTGAAATTACGTTTCTTACTTTACCATGCAGACATAGACAGACTTTAGGAGTGGACACAGACAATTAGACATAGACAGTACACATACATTGCTTGCACCTAGAGTGCCTATACAATACCCTCACAGATATGACGACTGGGCAACAGCAGACATACATAGAACGTATATTAAATTTGCATTTGCATTTCCAATTATGTCCTATTTTGACGATTCTGACATGGTGATAGTAGCATTGTGAAGCACAATATTAAATAAAAAGTAAGCAATTGTAATGCAATATTTACAACTAGTTGGTAGTTGCTTTTCCAGTACAGTCATTCAAGTAACAGGCATGAAGCAGCAGCAACATGTGTGTGTGTGCATGTGTGTGCTTTTGAGTTAGTTCTGTGTGTGTGTGTGTGTGTGTGTGTGTGTGTGTGTGTGTGTGTGTGTGTGTGTGTGTGTGTGTGTGTGTGTGTGTGTGCTTGTGCGCATTTGAGTCAGTGTAGTGTGTGTGTGTTTGTGTGTGTGTGTTTGTGTGTGTATGTGTGTGTGCGCTTTAGAGTCAGTGTAGTGTGTGTCTGTGCGCTTTTGAGTCAGTGTAGTGTGTGTGTTTTGAGTTAGTGCATTGCATTATAAGATGGCTGTTACCAAAATTGTAATGACCATACCTATGGTTCTGCAGACTCTCTCTGCCAGAGAAGAGTTACGATCATGTAGTAAACTGTGAGTGAGATCCCATCTGCATGAAAGGGATACAGCAACTTCCTTGACCTCAAATCCCTTCACATTAACAAATATGTTTTAGTAGGCTAGTAGAACACTACAGTACATCAACATTGCTTTTCAGTCCTCCACTATAAGTTTTCTGACTTCACTCCGATTTGGAAACTAATATTTGCAACAGCATGATGGGAATGCGTAGGACATATGGACACGCTCACACGGTGGGCAGAGCCCATCACACCTACAGGAAAACGTACCACAAACAAGTTTGGGAGTGGTACACCTGTACAACGCAACACTGAACCTGCCTGGGCAGCCACTATCTTGTAGTAACTGCAAAGAAAATACCTGTGTGAAATCTTGACTTCTTCTTTGATACCATCATAGTCATGGTTACAAAACAACGGTTTCACGCCCTGCCTTTTATAACACGCTTGAAGGGGGGAGGGTATGGATGTTCATGGTGTGTACTCTAGCTAAGCTTACTGCCTGGGTGGTTGCCTTAGTGCTCACCAAGACGTATGGCAGAGAGCAAACATGACCTAATGGATTGCCCATTATGTTTCTTTCCATGCAGATGTGTACATTGATGAGAAGAAAAAAAGCTACAAGGATCTGGGTTTTAAAAGGTTGAAGATTTTTCTCATATTGCGCTATGCTTATTTTCACATACTGTGTTTTAAGTAATGAAAGATAAATGTGGAATTTGTAAACTCATTTTCAATTTTCCATCCAGATTTTCTTTTATACCTGTTTTAGTATTAATTAACCTTTCACTGTCTTTATGTCGGCCCTATGTGCTATAGGTGCTTAGACAATTGCATTTTTCACAGTGTTGAGAAAACTAAACAGAGATATTGATTTTCTGGCTGGATATCCTCCTGTAGGTACAATGCACTGAGTGTAGTTCCTGCAGCCATGGGGAAGAAAGTGCGAGATATCGCCTCCAAGGTAAACTCCACCTGCAGCGCTGCCTGGCGCCACTTCTTTTTAATCCCAGAACCCTCTCACAGTCACAGTTTCATCGATCAAGAATTCCTGACTATACGAGCAAGAATACTTATCTTTACAAGGAATTTGACTTCTTGGACTAGGTCTCTATATGTCAGTTCTTAGTAGTAACATAAAGTATAGGCCTACAAATAGTTTGATATACAGTTAACATAAAGAAATCAGATTTATGTATTTCATACATTCTGGAATATCATGGAAATTCAATAGAGGTTTTTCCAGTCATGAAAAGTCATGGGATTGGACCCTTTGAATGTGCAGTCAGGGAATATCGTGGGAGTTTGTTAGCAATATATAGTATAATAGCAAAACTTGCACTGCATTCCTTGTTTTTGTTTGATCTAAAACTCCTCCTGTTTTAAAATGTGTGACTCTCTAGAGAAGAGAAGAAGCTTCTCAATTCAGGCCAACATGCTTTGTAAATCTGTGTTCCAAGAGATTTGGAAAGATGGGCGATTTGATGGAATTTTTAAAATCAATATGTGAGATATTTCCTATTACGGCAGGAGATACATTTTGTTTTATGGTCAGGGAAAGTCATGGAAAAGTTATGGACTGTAAAGTTTGTCTTGGATTGAGAACGCTGAATAGGGGTACCTGATATGATGCGACCGACCTAATATCATTCAAGGAAACACAGAAACCGCATAAATGCATATTATGCCCAAGTTTGAAGCAAGAGTAAATGCAAAGCTGCTTATTTTTGCTTTTATTCCATTGCTTTATGGACTCCAGGCAAGTGCTGATGGTATCCAGGGGAACTTCTCGGGTGATCTGCTTCAGAGTGGCGGCATGCTGATTGTGTCAAAAGGTATGTTCCCTTGCTGAAACATTTGATTGCATTTCATCCAGCAACTGAGGCCAAACAGCGATGTGAATATACAATAAGTAAGTCAGGATTGCACTGTCTAATGTAGAGAAAAGTGTTATGTGGCCCAGCCGTGGCTTAGTCGGCTGGGCGTTAGACTGCTAACACGGGTGACCCGGGTTCGATTCCTGACCCGGGTCATTTCTCAATCCTCCCCCGTCTCCCTTTCCCACTCTTCATTCTACTGTCTAAACAAAGTTGACATCCCCCCAACAATATTCTTTTAAAATAAAAAGAAAAGCATGATGTGAAAGCAGCTGACGCACCACCTGGCTATAAATAAACTGCTGCTGTGTGTTCCTGAGGTTCCAGTGGCAATAGGGATGATCAGCCACAAGGTGGCAGTCTGGTAGTGGAAATCCATGCTGGTTGAAAAAGCGTTGCAGAAATAGATGAGGAGGAATAAAGAGCCATGGATATAATAAAATATCACATAAACTAGTGGTGATGCTGTGATCTCTTAGTTGAGTAGTGGCATGTTGAATCGTTGTTCAAAGCTGCTTCATTTTATCTAAAAACCTAGTTATTGGTTTGTTGCTCCTTGTCAGCATTTCTCAGTACTATGTTGGGATCTGGATTTCATCAAGTCATGTCTGCTGGGAGATCAGGACTAGATCCAATCTAGCTCTGTGAATTATTCATTTTGTGTGTGTGTGTGTGTGTGTGTGTGTGTGTGTGTGTGTGTGTGTGTGTGTGTGTGTGTGTGTGTGTGTGTGTGTGTGTGTGTGTGTGTGTGTGTGTTTTCAGGTGGTGAGAAGGTCCTGCTGCACTTCATCCAGGACTCTCCAGGAGACCACGTGGCCCTGGAGGACATCGCCAAGGCCCTGGACATCTCCACCACCGCACAGGCTGGCCAGAGGCCTCAGGTGAGCACTCACTATTCTTTTACATTACATTAGACTCACGAGGCGGAACAATTGCACATAGGGCCCCAGGGCAAAACACTGATAGGGCCCCCATACAGCATGTAAAGGTCATAATAGGGCCCCCCAAAACAATACAGGAAGGCCTTGGGCCCAGTGGCAAATGCCCTGCTTGCTCCTCCTATAGCTCTGCCCCTGATTAGACTGACAATGCCTTGGCTGTGGCGTAAATGGCTAAGGAACCAAGGCCTTTTCCACATCCTCCCCCCATATCTCACTCCCATTCGCTCATCTCACACTGTCCCATCAAATAAAGGCATAAATTAGCCCTTAGAAAGGATTAGATTATGTTCAACTGGGCCCTGCCATGGCCAACCGGTATGGCACTCGCGTGTCATGCGGCTGACCCGGCTTCGATTCTCGGCCGGGGTCCTTTGCCGACCCCTTCCCATCTCTCTCAAAATTCGCTTCCTGCCCACCTCTCACACTGTCCTATCAAAATGAAGTCGAAAAAGACACACAAAAAAAAGATTCAAAGCTCTGGAGCAATGTGGGGTTAGTTTTCTTCCTCAAAGGCACTTCACAGGACATAGGAAACAATCCACATTTGTCCTACTGCTACGGTATTTGAACCTATGACACTTTGTTCCCAAGTCTAACTCCTGAACCATTTGGCCACCACAGACGATTCAAAGCATTTGGGATGTAAGTTCAACTATTCAACAGTTCATATCAGGGCAGGTGTAGCGTGAGTTTGAATTGGACCAGAGCCCTTCACAGGTCAGCTCTCACAGCATACAGCTTGCAGCAGCTGGGTTACCTCGGCTACAGCTTTTATATCATTGTAGTGTAAAATATGACCTTAAAGGGACACTGTGTGAGAATTTTAGGTGTTTATTTCCAGAATTCATGCTGCTCATTCACTAATGTTACCTTTTTCATGAATACTTACCACCAGCATCAAATTCTAAGTATTCATTATGACTGGAAAAATTGCACTTTTCATACATGAAAAAGGGGATCTTCTCCATGGTCCGCCATTTTGAATTTCCAAAAATATCCATTTTTAGCTGCAAAAATGACTCTACTTGGACCATACTGGAAAATATTTGTTTATTACTTAGTAAACTTTCATGTAAAGATCAAATTTGGCAATATGCAGCCCAGTTTCAATGAGCAGCATAGTTGCAGTACCTTTTTTGACCATTTCCTTCACAGTGTCCCTTTAACTATAGAAACTCAATTGAATTACTATGGAGTGCTATAGAAAGTTATAAGTTTATTTTTTTTACATACAACAGGATTCTGAAAAATTCACAGTTTACAGTAGGCCTTTCACTACAAGAAGTTTCCATTGTTTATTAATCTCCTTTTTTCAAAGAGAACATAGTTTGTTTATTCCAGTGATTGCCACCGGCAACACAAAGTTAAGGACTCCACACACCGGTTCCGCCAAAGTGCGGCGCACCGCTCTGCCAACATTTTATGTGGTGGATGTCGGGACATCTGCGCCGGTGTGCGGGGTTGTATAGAAAACAGTGGAATCAAATATTGGCAGAGCACTGCTCCGCACAGTGTGCGAAGGGCCTTAGGGGTTGTGAATAAATGGAGCCTACCTTGACAGTCTTCCCCATGGGGCAGCTCAAGTTCTTCCAACTCCACTTCAACTCATGGGACATGTAGTAAGTTGAAAAGATTTTGAGGTTGAAGGAGGCTGAAGTGAATGAAAATCAAAGACATCCACACAGATGTGAGGCTTGAGCCCATGGTATGCAGTTTAGCTTTATGTATTTTCAAATTAATTAATAATTAATTCAAATCAAATCAGTTGGAGTGAACTAAAAACCAAGGGTCTCTCACAGTTTGGTTAAGGACAATGAAGGTCAATTGAGTATGACCTTGACATTTTCCACATCCAATCTTGGCCAATGTTCTCCTATAGCCTGTTGCATACTGACTTGCCAGAGTAAACAACATTACAATTTAGAGGGCATCACTCACCATGTTATGGCTAGATAGATAGTCTTCGGGAACTCCATGATATTTAAGAATGGGAAAATGCAGTGAAACATCTACGCTGTTTTCACTAATTATAATTTATTGTACAGCTTTGTAATCTAAAAACACAATAGAACATGGTATGACTAATAGTGTTTTAATAGCTTGGTTATTTTTATCTTATTGAATATCTGCAGTAATCCATGGAAGAATGTTTAAGCAAAAAAAACAAGAAAACGCATGCTTGTAAACTTACATGTCACGATCATCCATCAAAAAAACAACAACAACAAAACAACAAGCATTTGATATAGTTGCAAGTTGCAATTAGCAATTAATCAAATGTAAACACACTGATGACACCCTCATAACGTGCACAATTGGAATACAATAATTAAATGTGAAGAACAAAAGTGAAGACAACACCTTAAACCTCACTCTTCTGATACTGATAGTAAACGTCCTCACTGCAAGACAATCTAATAATTCCCCCACTTTGGCAGATTCGAGACAATCTTGTACTCGATTTCACGACTCACGTTGTGATATTGTCATATCGCCCACCCCTACATTATACCTATCATTTTGGATTTACAGTCGTGTCAGTGTTTGCCACAGCCTAATCTGAAGCCCTTCTCACAAGTTAAGAGTAATTGCTGAAGTCACGTGTGTGGATTTAATGTACAGTTCTCATGATCGATACAACATTATTTCTTCTGAGATTGGAGAAAGACTCAACTGCTTTAGCTCACATGTTTTTGTATTCTGTAATCATCAGATAGAAAGCCCAAGAAAAGTGTGTGTAGGATCATATAAATAGAAAAAGTCAAGGTCTAACCTTTTGTACTTTTGTATACCCTCCAGTCACTCCACTATGTTTCACTACTTTGAACCCTTCCCCAACATCCGCTGTTGTGCGGCTGTCACAACTTATCAGGTCTCAACTTATTTAATGGAAACCAATCCATTAACTTCTCTGCTTGTTTCACTCACAAAAAACAGCTGTAGCAGAAAGAAGATGAAACAGAAAGGAAACAACATAAAGTCAAGCAAAACATTTTATAAATAAACATTGGCATATGTCATTCAGGCAAGCTGACATCATTGAGTCGATGACGCACACAGTGGTATTTGGGGAAGCCACCGTTACAAACAAACATTGGGAGGGAAACTCTCTATATCCTCTTCAAGCCTGTGTGGCCCAATCTATACCCAGCACCATTTCACAACTCCTTTACCATTGACTTTGTTCCATAGGAAGAGATTGCTTTGACAAATTGTTGATTGAAATGCATGGGAACATTTAGTGCAGGGATGGGCAACTGGAGTCCCGGGGGCCACATGCGGCCCGCCTCCTCACTCAGTGCAGCCCTCACGCAAATAAAACATAACTTAAATTACCATAGTTTTCTAAAACCATGACTGAATTAATCCATTGTAATTATAGAGCACTCCTCCTTCCAAACAATATCGACAGTCAGTGAGCAAACTGCACCTCAAGTTGCAGTCAGGTCTGTGGTCATGTGCCCCTCCAATGGTGTCGCAAAACAATGTGGCCCTCCTTATCATGAAAGTTGACCATCCCTGATTTAGTGTTTGCAAATATCCAGCATGTTCTGCTGCTATGATCCAACATTAACCCCTTTGCACAGAGCCTCCGTTATCAATTTTTTGTCACCAAAATTGGAATGACCAATCTTAATCTATTACTAATATAATGTCCTACCAATGTTGTTATGATATACTGTAGGTAGGCCCATCTGCACATAGAGGCCCTGTAATGATATGGTGCAAAAACAACAACAACAACAACAACAACAACAACAAAAATGTAATGGCATCTTTTGCTTTTGTCATTTTGCAATTTTAAAATATTTTATGTGTCCCTCAGTTGTCAGAGTGCACATACTGTACTCAATATCTCCTCGTTTATTTTGTTAGGAAGTAATTGTAAGCAGTAAGACAAAGGTGACGCACAAAGGCATAGCCAAAATGGGTGTGTAGATGTAGATGGTCTTGTAGAGGGACTTTGCCGTTACTTATAAGGTCTAATCGTGCCGTTATGAAAGCCAGGTATGCAGGCTGTTTCCTATCTTAAGGTCTTTATCAATATCTTTCATCATTTCATATGAAAGTACTTGCACTACCGTATTTTTATTGGCCAATACATCATGAGAAGAGATATGATGTGACAAAATTAATCATGGTAGCTATAGCGATAGCTAGAAGAACTGTGTGAGAGGACTGGAATCTAGCAGCACATTTGATACAAATGTAATCTTTGTTGTAGATGAAATTTATAAGGATGCTTTCTATCATTAATTGTAATTTGAAATATGTACTTGCAAAGAGTTTCAACTGTATGCTACAAAACAAGACCTCAGTCCACAGTCACACATAAGTTATGTGTGGTTTGATCTTCTATATGTCTAAAAGTTGTTGAGTCTTGAAGGGTTTTGAAGCACAGACTAGCATGATACAGTGATATTATGGCATTCGGGTGTCAAACTAAACACCAACTGTTCACTAAGTGCTGGTCATTAAGGAGTGCTGCTTCACCTTTCACTTCACTTTTCTCCTAAGCAGGTGCACTTTGGCTCAAGGAAATAACTTACTTAGAAATATGGTCAAACCTGACTCCAGTTGTTGCTGTTGTTTAAGTCTTGCCAAGGATTCCAAAGGCACACACTGTCCACTGTACCAAAGTTGAGGTGAAGTAAAGGGTTTCTCAGCTCTGTCAGTGTTCTCTGTCCTCCTCCAAGTGAGAGGTCCGCACACTTAAAATCCTTCTTGTTTTCTGGATTACGTTTCGACTTCAACAGTCTTCATCAGATTCTGATCATCTGATGAGAAGAATCTGATGAAGATTGTTGAAGTCAAAACGTAATCCAGACATGAAATAATAAAAGAAAACAAGAAGGATTTTAAGGATTTTATGCAGACCTCTCACTCCAAAACTACAGTCAGCCTTTGTCCTGCACCTTTCCTGGGATGTGCACAATCTTCACCTTCAAACATGCTCTGTCCTCCTCACCATGACATTTACTGACAGATTGCACATCAACCTCCTCCGCGGGCCAAGTAAGCATCTGCCCAGTCTTCTAGTCGGGATTTTGCACTTAAAAAGGAATGGACTGTGATGGAAGGTCCATCATGAAAATTGATGGTGGCTTGAAATTATACGTTACAGAAGTGGGTCATTATGGCATGCAAAGAGCAAAATGTCAAGCCACTTATTTGTTACTGCTTTTCCCAGAGCCAGTGGACATTATTATTACCATTCAGATAGGTAGACCACCCAGTACTGGCAGCAAATCTGTGATTGTCTACTTCTGAGACAACAGGAGTATGACATATGACCTACACATGCACACATTACTATTATTACTGTATTATTACTACTGCTACTACTACTACTATTACCATAGGTTATAAATTAAGTATGTACATACATTATGCACATAAATGTTAAGCACGTTTATTGACAAGCAAGTTTGTTTTGACAGACATACAATTTTTGTAATGGTCAGCAATCCTCAAGCGTTTGGTAGATGATGGTTATTTGTGCACAGTTGTATATCCGGCCTTAACACCTAGTTGCAGGATGTTTCCTTAGCACAGGGCTGGGGAACCTATAGGTCTCGAGGGCCATTTACGGCCCTTGAGCCCGTTTTATCCGGTCCCCGATATAATTTTAATGTTATGCGGCTTCACATGAAATATGACATATTTTGTAAAGGAATCTTAGAAATTACATTTGCAATACAATTCAATATTTATATTCAGTGGTCCTAGAGAAGGTGGGGTCTGTTTTAAAGGTGGCTGCCTTAATAAAGGCCTAAAGTGCAAGGGGAAATCTTGGTTTGTGTCCATAGTTTGGCCCTTGGGGGACGTTTACGGCCCTGGGAGGAATTTAAAGTGGCTCCTCGAATGAAAAAGGTTCCCCACTCCTGCCTTAGCAGGAGTGAGGATAGTGGGTATTTACTATCTATCCACAGAACTTGGCAGAATAGCAATTTAATTTGTTGAGGAATATTTCACAGTTAGATACAAAAATGTTTTTATTGGCGCTATTATGATTTAAAATTAGTTTTTTTCAGTTGACTGAAACGTTTTTTTCGTAAGTCTGGGAATGATTAAGAGCCCCTGTGATGATTCCTTTTGAACCTTTACCGCCCACGTCTTTTTTGGTGAAACAGGAACGTGGTGTCCTGAACCCGAGAGAATTAAAGATATTTTTGGCCCCCTCCGCTGCCAAGAGAGAAAAAGGGGAGTCCGGATGTCAGGCAACCAGCATCTCATCTCAGTTTTGTTTGGAAACAGACCTTTGGTGTTAAAGGCAGACAGCTGTAGAATAACAGGATGTATCTTTACCTTTGTCTTTCCTCTTGCTCTTTAAAGGGCACCACCACACCCACCGTGCATGTGCCACCCTGTCTCCTCTCCACACACTTTCCTGTTGGCCCCATTTAGAAACAGTGGGCTACAGGGCAACCACCCACCCACACGCTTGGAGCGTTTGAAGATAGATACAATATGCACAGCCTCTGCACAGCAACAGCCACTCCAGGAGTAATGTGTGAGAGAGTAAGCCCTGGTGTGTGCATGTTACTTGATCACACTGTGGGAACATTTGGTGTCATCCAGCAGTTGCAGGTTCCTTCAGTGGGCCTCAGCATTATGTGTGCATAGTCAATTCCTATAGTGAAGAAGAACACACCTGACAACTCTTGCATCTTCTGTTGTATTCAGTGGAATCACTCTATTTCTATACACTGGCTTAATAGCCTTGGACTATTAAGTAATGTGTACCAATGACTTAAGACAATCTGATCCTAACATAGTAAAGACAATCTGATCCTACCATTATTCTGTGGTATAAATCTGAGCATCCAGAATAGAACAGAGTACCAGTGAACCTGGCCTAGAAAATGACAGGGTAGACTCATCACAATGCAAGGACATTTGAACATATCTCTATATCGTCCTCAGACGAGCCTTCCATCGTTGCTTCCAATCATCCCGATTCTTCATACATCTCCATACATCTTTTTGAACATATGAAAACCATATATAAAGCAAAGCCAAGATAATAATTAGTGACCCTCATCACCCTCTACAGTACAACAATCTGATCAGGGCTTCCCAAAGTACCATGACAAGGCCCCCATATTCCGGTATATTCCAGCCCCTTACATATTCCGGTATAATTCCGGTACATGGGTCGTGCCACACTTTTTTTTTCTGTGCACCCCTTTCACAACCCTAGTCTGGGTCTTTGAGGCACTGCCCTACAAGGATATATACTGTATATAAAACAATAATAGTGGTAATGTTCAGAAATCTAGTACATTTTTCTAATACAGTTCTTAACTACTGTAATGGGAATTGTTTTACTTTACTTTTGTTTTTTGTTTTTTAAATGTACATTAGTTATGTACATTAGTACATTGATTTATTTAATCATTTATGATGCCTTGCCATACTTTTTCTGCCAATCTGCCATGGCCCCCCTAGCACATCCTCAAGGCCCGCCAGGGATCCACGGCCCCCACTTTGGAAACCACTGTGTTAGATCACCAGTACCAGTCATAAATAGAAAGACCAATAGGAAAGGCCTCCTTCTCAATACCTTATGAACAGGGTGGACTGGGTTTTACTTTGAATGGGAGAGATGCAGAATCCTTCACTTTATTAGCCTGATTATCATCGACTTTTAAATCTCTTCGAGACTTGGTCTGACCAAGAGCATAACCGGACAAATAGACCAGCCGCGACGCGATTGAAGCGACAGAGAATCGCTTCTGTGCAGCAAGAGCGATACGAGCGATTGAAGCGACTAGCGTATGTCCAGGCAAAGCATTCAAACATTCCCATTGGCTGTGGTCACTGACATCTATACAGTCATTGGCTGTCGCGGCTGGTCGCGGAACCGCGTCATAGAAAGTTGAAAGGATTTCAACTTCAAACTGTCGCTCTCGGCGTGCGAATCGCTCTAGTCTCCAGAATCGCTTTTGTCGCGCGACTCAATACAAAGTCAATTACTTCCGTCGCACGCCTCGCTCTTGTCGCGGTAGGTGTATTTGTGCGGTAACAATTAACATTTCCCAAACGGCATGGTTGACCCGCCTCCCTTGGTTTGCTGATGGTTGCTTGCTTCCCGACAAAGTGGGAGGAGTTCCCGAGTTTTCGGGAGCTCAGAAAGACCTTGCATTGCTCTTGACCTAACTAGTATCAATGCGTCACTAGGAGGACACGGCCTGGCTATCATTTTATAGCCATTGCCTGCATAATATACAGTATGTATTTATTTTAGGACTATAATGTGCCATTTTACTGTCAGCAATTGACATATATTGTTTTGTTTATGTATCTGTGTTCTTGTCGATTTCAACGTCTTGTCAAAGCAATTTAAATGTATGTGTGAAGTGGATGACGTCAACCAAAGTAGTCATCAAATTGCAAACTGAATGTATCGACTTAGCAGCTACACCTCAGTTATGATGATCAGCGATTGATTTACTGTATCTGTGATTTGTGTTTTTAGTGCAACGATGACGTCTGCACAAGATAGATGGCCTATACTGACACCAAGATGCCGACACCACCAGCACAACCCAAAGTAACATGTAATACTGACATCATGGATTGACAAGATTTTATGAGGGAAAGAGTTATAATGATGTCATTGAAATAATTGTATGATAATTTAAATGTTTGCCATTTAAATTGTACATGTGTTTTGTATTCTGAATCATTTATTTAAGAAGAACAGAGAAGTGTTTTATGTGTCCTGCAGTGTTTCTCAAAGTGGGGCGGAAGCCCCCCTAGAGGGGCGCGGAGGTATTGGAGGGGGGGCGCGTGAAGTCTGAAGGTTTTTCTTTTTTAATACTTTTCTGCTTTGCCATTAAGTCAACACATTCACTTTACAATCACAATATATTCATTAATTTATTCACTAATATTTAGAGAACATCATAGGCCATATACGTGTATATTAGGCTCTAATAAACTTTACGAAGACCTATTTATTTGTATTTTCGTCTGAAGGGGGCAATGGCGGGAGAAGTTTGAGAAACACTGGTGTACTGTATGTGTGTGATTTACTAAAACAATGAATTCAAATGAATGACAAGTAATGTTTGATGTTTACCAACACATATTTACTGTCTGGACCAAAACACTGAATGTTTTTTTTTATAACTTCTGTGAAAGCACTGTTGTGACGAAGTACTATTTTACAACTAAAATCTACAATAAATGTAAATATAAAAGCGATAAATGTTGTTATACATTGTAAGTTGATCTAAAGTTGCATTGTTTCTGGGATATACAGTACACTACGTACACCACCACTTTATCTTGTTGTAATCAGAGTAATTGATACACTTGACGGTAACTGATGGTACCTCAACTGACGGGGTCACCACTTGCTCATGGCTGCCCGTGACTGGGACACACATATGTAATACTAAAACCTCCAAACTTCAGATGCTGCATTTCAATGCCCTTCCTGAGTCGGCTCCCAAGTCAGCCAAAGAACCATATCCTCTTTCAACCTAATGACTGGCCAGAATGCACCTGTCTGGCAATTCCACCTGTCTGCTCACTCATGTCAAAGGCCCTACGGTGTAACACAGCCCCAGCCACTCTTCAGAAGGCCACACACTCCCAGCTCCCCCTTGGTTAGTTACCTGAGAGAGCTGGTGTAATCCCTACTGATCAAAAGAGGAAGCAGATGGACTATGTCTATCCACTGATGGAGTGGCTGGTGGAGACTTGATATAAGGAGATACAGTACATACGGTATGGACGGCGCATGTATTGAAAGAGGCAATGTATATAGCTATGTCTGTTGAAAGAAATGTGTATATGGGCACATCCCTATTTTATGCCAACCACTTAGATTGTGTAGTGATGGATAAACATGTTGGTAAGGAGAGGTCAAATTACACTGGCTTCCTATCCATTCACGTATCCATTTCAAAATTCTCCTCCTTGTATACAAGGCCCAGCACAACCTTGCACCCTCCTACATCACAAGTCTCCTCACCCCATACAATCCCACCCGCACATTACGCTCCACTGACTCACTCCTCCTTACAGTTCCCTCCACACACCTGCGCACCATGGGCGACAGGGCATTTAGTGTTGTTGGCCCCAAACTTTGGAATTCACTCCCACTGTCTCTTCGTCAGTGTTCCACACTATCTACTTTTAAATCTAAGCTGAAGACACACCTTTTCATTTCTGCTTTTCCACTTCAGTGACAGGCACTTCCACTTTATTTTAATCATCAGTTTATTTTTAATTTTACATACTATTATTTTTTTCCCCTCATTTTATTTTATTTTCAAATGCATTCTACTTCTTTTTCTTACTTGAAAACATTTATCTTTATTGTACTTTTATTTCTATTTTATTTTTGCATTTTAATTACTTTCCTATTGTTAATTCACTGAAGCTTTGTTTTACTTTCCCTACTGTTATGTATTTGTTTTGATTGTAAAGTGTCCTTGGGTATCTTGAAAGGCGCTCAAAAAATAAAATTTATTATTATTATTATAAATGAGCAGTGAACATAACTGAAGAAAACATCCAAGCTGCACAGTATTCTAATACAATACGTTTACCGTACACAAACATGTATTTGTATATTTGCATTTACCCTTTCACACAGAGCCTATGTTATAACCTTGTTGTCATCAAAATGGTAACAACATTGTCTCAATCTGTGTCTTGGCAATGTCATGTCACTGTTGTTATATAAGCTTTTTCAGCGAAGGGTGAAAATTGTTGTTGGTGATTCCATTTACATGAACGGGCCAATGTGGGTGCAGATCTATTTAAATCAATTTGCAGTGATTGGGTTATAGATGAAAACTCCACACTTGTTCTTCCTGCATGAGATATGCTGCTTGCAATGCTTCCACTGCATGTTTGTGCCTGGCTGGATGTTTACGGTACACAGCAGCAGGATAAACACATACACAGGTGTGTCTTCTCTTGCTCTGTACTGAGTGGGATTACTCTTGTAGACGTTTTATGATCTAATAAAATTCGTTTGTGCAATTACAAGAGAGGATGAACCCAGAAAAATACTATGTCTAAGGTTGAAAATACAATAGTTCCTATCATTTTGATGCAGTGATAATACTGTCGGTTTAATACTACGGTTGTTTACCTCAATATTTTACACCTTTACTTAGCTGTCAACATTACAACAGTGAGTACATTGCATTAGGAATGTATTGTATAATCTTGCTTAAAGCAGGGTGGCACATCACGGGATGCCACATGATAAGTTGTAGGGAAGATCCTACAATGTCAAGAGAGTGGTAAAGGAGAGTTGAAGAGGTGGTTTTCATTTATGTGACTGTTGATAAGAGCATATTGTCTTCAGACGTGGTTTCGAAGCAGGAGTATAGTTCTGGTGTTGAAAACTTCACAGTCAGTCATGTTGGTTTGTCATACAGTAGCACAGCTTTATTTCAGGTATATTCCAACAAACACTCAGAGTTCAAGACATTTGATACCCGAAATCACAATATACTTTATAAGATAACAATATACTTTGTAGGAACAGCAACATCAAATTTGGTCATATAGTATCATATATAAGTATCTGTAAAAATGTTGAATATATATTTTCTGACTGGTCTGAATAAAAACCAGGGCTATTTATCTTTATTCAATATCAATCACACTAAAATAGATATGTAAGGAAAATATTTAAACTAATTGACAATATCTTGGCATCATTGAGAGTAATCTCAAACAGAGAACAGTCAAGCAAGGAATAGCAGCATGGTTGAAAAAAGCAAAAAAGAAAATGAAAGACACACTCTTAAAGTGTAAACATAAATTACACTCTCTGTTCTAGTTGAGAAATCATCGCTTTTAATGACAAAGAGTGACAAACCTGAAGTGTAGAAATGAATGTGGAGAATGTAAGGGAGACTGTTACATCATACTGGCATTACCTCCCAAGCTGATTGGTCATAACTGCTGTGATTGATTTTTTTGTTTAGGGTAAAAAAAAGAAAAATGTAAAAATGTATGGGGTAATATGCTCTGTAGATTTGTGTAAAGCAATGTGAAGATGTATGACATCATGTAATTGATAGCTTATCTAATCTTTTGCAAAAGATTAATACATATATTTTCCTACTTGCTACAGTAGGTACGATGAAAGATATAATTTACACATCAGCTCACTTTGAACAAGCTTTGGTAGAAAAAGAACTGACAAGCATTTAAATATGATTTTAGAATATGCAATCTAACATATGGTCACGTAAATCGGTACATTATAATAAAGAACTTTTGTGTATATTTATATTGTTATTATATATTTTGTTTCTATTTACCCAAATAGCTGTACACATCAATATGTTTTTCACCCAAAACATTCCTTAAAATGCTACATGCATTTATACTCCTACACTCATAGAGAATCTGACCTTTTGATATCGTGGATGTTCTCCTGCTTAAATGTCAACAATTTTTAGCGTATAAATGCCAACGACCTGTCCATCACTTTGAGAATGACGGACCTAATTTAAAGTGATGTCAGCCCTTTTCGATAATACCTCATTTATAGTCATACAGGGTACACTGCCAAAGCCTTATGCCAGCAAATAGCATTGTAGTCATTGAGCAGTGACTTCTCTCTTTCTATAACAGTCCTTCGTGTCAGTCAGAAAGGCTGAGAGGATGTACTGGGAATACAGGTCTTAAACAGACTTGTACGTTCAAGCTCAGTCTCTGTGACCAGAGATAACAGTCAGATTTAATGGCCAAAGCAAAGGCATCATTTGTTTTGTTTCGTTATTGGCTGCATCGCACAAAAAAGTTCTGAGAAAAACATCACTCTGCCTCCTCGTCTCTCTGTTCTTCTCAGAATGAATGTCCTCTGTGCGCTCATCTAAATCCTATTTGATCTTTCTGTCAAATTGCCCCCCCCCCCCTCTCTCTGGCTGCCTTTCACTCTCCCTTCCTCCCTCTCCCTTTCTCCCTTCCTCTCTCTCTCTCTCTCTCTGACTTCAGTTCTGCTGTCATTACTTGTTCATCAGGTGGGGGAAGTGCCAGTGGTGGCCATGGCGGCCGCCCTAATGAGAAGGCTATTTCCCCTGAGTGCCCGTCCTGAATTCCAGCCAGCACACCTGCCTGCCTGCTGCTCTCCACACACACACACACACACACACACACACACACACACACACACACACATACACACACACACACACACACACACACACACACACACACACACACACACACTGACAAACAATAAAGCAGTGTCCCTTATACAGTACAAACCGTCTCTCTCTCCCTCCATCCATCTCTCTGTCTTTCTCTCTCTTTCTCTCTCTCTCTCTCTCTCTCTCTCTCTCTCTCTCTCTCTCTCTCTCTCTCTCTCTCTCTCTCTCTCTCTCTCTCTCTCTCACACACGCACGCGTGCACACACACACACTCGCACACACACAGACCTCTTATCTCTGTGCGGCTGATCAATTTGGGAGATACGAGGGAAACAAACGTTTCTTTCCAGCTACACAGACTCCCCATCAACCTGATCCAGCCACTACAACAAGCAGTGTCCTTCTCCCCCCCCCCTCGCCCAGGTCTGGCCTGCTCCATTCTCTCAGCACTTCTCAGGGTCACTACAAGGTTCACTGAAACTTCACCCCTGTCCGTCAATGTGAATCCGGAAAGGTACACCTTGAAAAGCCTGCTGGGCCTCAAACACTCAACAGCTCTCACAAAAAAGATAGACGCTGAGATACGCTGTGACCTTGGCAACAGGAACTCTCATGTTGAAACACCAGAGGTCACATTAGAAGGGTTCTGACTTTGGTGATCCAAATGTTTGATGGACAATCTTCTCACGAAAGAGTGACAGAAAAACTTGATGTTCTAGTCTGTCAGATCCTCATCTGAGAACAACAAAGCTATGTCAAGACATCGACAGGAACAAGAGGATGCACCTTTTCACCTTTTGCAGCTTTCTTTAAAGATGAAAGGTATCAACTCTATGATATACTAATTCCATTTAACAGCAATTTTTTAACATATTTTTTGTGTGAAAAATGCTCTCCGGGTGTCCTGACAAACCCTCTGTGGGTTTGACGTCTGACAAAAAGGACAGCAGAGCCATTTTGCAGAGAGGGGCCAGAATACTAAGTAGATGTCTGATTCTTAATCATGCATTGGATGGCTACAGACTGTCTTTCCCCTCCCAAACCAACAAAGCCTGCCTTGTTGCACAGGTGGGTTGACAGCGGAAAAACAGAACATTCCTTAGAATTGCAAAAGGCTTTCTCTCTCTCTCTCTCTCTCTTTCCCTCTCAAAAAGGCTCCCTATGTCTCTCTACTTCTCCATGTCTCTCTTCTCCTCCCTGTCTTGCTCTCCACCCCTCTCCATTCCACTCTCCTTCTCTGGCACTTTGCCTTATTCTAATCTACTGGTAATAGATAGCACTGGGGATGACAGGCACTGGCAACAATACACATTCGAGGCACAAGTATGAAGGTAATGTCTCAACTTTGCCAAAATGTAGGCAAGAAAACGAGGGGCTTTTCAGTGCTGGAGAATCATCCAAGTTCCAATGAAATGCCATCTTAATGTCTCCAACATACACAAATAGATAATATAATATTTACAAACTGCGAAGTGCATTTCAAACATCTTTTTTTTTGTACAGATATATAAATTATCTTTCGGACAACACCCTGCCCCCTAAAATACATTTCACTTAAAGTGTTCATGTTTAAATCTGTGTATGCAAAGTTAACAGTCATCGAGTCATTGGATAAATTGCTCCATAAATAAATTGCAGGTTATAACATAATATATCATCAGCCCTGTTACAATTGTGGTAAGCTCCCCATTCTGTTCACAATCAAAACTGTGCGATTGTTACTCACTATGCTGCAGCTTTCAGTCATGCAAAAGTACACAATTTGAACCTGCCCCTTTTTTTGGATTCATAAAAAAAACAATGCAGTTTGACTTCAAGCATTAACTGTAAAAAGTTGACAATAATCTCAAAGATGTTTGTGAAAAACACTTGGAGCAAACCTTTAAATAATCAGTCAGGTTATCATCAGACACATTCCGTATACTTGGCTCTACGTACATAGTGACGCATCTAACATCTTGACCACACAGTCGTGCAGACTGGCCAAACATGGTCTTAGGAGCATGTAACAGTCACATAGCAACAAGGACAGGAAAGAACAGCATAACTAAAGGCTACGTGTAAGAGCCCAATAGACACGCAAAACATCAAGTATCCTTCCTCACACACCTGCGTCCTCCACGGCAATGAATCCTACACCTGCATGCCTTTAACAGGGCAGAGTATTTAGGGGATTCCTACATTATGACGTGAGTAAACCGTGACAGGTAAGTCAGGTACATTCACCAAAACAAGGGGTGACCTGGTTGAAACATAAGGCAGTGGTAGCACACTGTGTTTTTTTCTGTAAGGACTGTGAAGATGACACTGTTTGGCACACACAGTACAGTAAGTACGTAGCTGCTGCTGTCCACATCTCAAAGTCAGCCCATCCATCCACAGATGAGGGTGAACAAGGAGGAGAAGATGGATAGATAGATACAGTAGGCCCAGACAGACACCTGGCTACCACACCCTGCACTTCACCTCAGGGTTCATGGGGTCACCCGCGCTGCACTGGAACGCCTCAGAGAACTCCTCAAAGTTCTGAAGGGAGCCCAAAACCCTGAAATGACAAAGAATTCAGAATACAAAATCAAACCTGTGAACTAAGGAAGGAAAGAAGATTGGCTGTTACATGAAAAGAAGGCATTAATGGAAGGGTGAGTGATAAATAATTCAGTAATTGTATCAATTTATTTTCAAATAGATGGCTAGCTAAAAGACACCATAAGATGACACCATCTTGACCACAAACAGAGATACATGCTGAAATCTGGATGGATGGCTTTAAAGGAATGAAAAAATGGATGAATGGATTGATTAAATATTAATAGATTTATTGATAGAAATATTGATAGATCAGCTGACCATCAAATAGATGGCAAGATCAATGGATGGATGGAACAGAGAGGATCCTTACTGTACCTGTACTCCAGTGGACTGTGAGAATCTGTCTTGATAGACTGGCTGGCATATTCAGGCCTATAGGCACCACACCACACCTTCAAAAACAGCAAACCACAACATTTTAACATGTTAAGCAGACAAACACATCATTTAAGACATCAAGATGATAACCAGAGACACAGATAGAGGATATGTTCTCTGCCATTTTAGATTCAGCTAAACTTTCTAACTTTGATAGAGCCGTTAATGCACAGTTAGCCTGAGGGCCATTTACTAGACTTGATTTTTTTATTTCTCCTTTATTTTACTAGGGTAAAAACACATTGAGGCAGTTGCCTCTTTTTCAAGTGGGCCCTGTGTGAATATGAGAACCAAGAAATCTACTCAGCTATTTGTGACAGACAGTGTCATTAAGTAGAAGTAATAGTTTCTGTGTCAGTAGGGTGTAGAGAGGTGTAGAGTCTGATCTGGTCTGATTTAATGGCTGGGGGTCTGAGGTGCATGTTAGGGAGTCTGTTTAATAATTGGAAGACTGCGTGTTCGAATCCCATACCATCCAAGGCTGATGTGCCCGTGAACAAGGAACCGGACTCACATTAGCCGATGTATCTGTAAGTCACTTTGGACAAAGGTGTCAGCTAGGAGTAATGTTTTGTCTCACCTGGGCAAAGTTGAGAAAGAAGAGCTGCTTATGGTCCAAGTCTAAACCAGGCAGTCGAGGCTCCTCTCCCTCCCTCTCAACCCATTTCAGATAAGCCTGTTTGCACGCACGCACGCACGCACACACACACACACACACACACACACACACACACACACACACACACACACACACACACACACACACACACACACACACACACACACACACACACACACACAAAGAAACTTCACAAACTTGTGTCTGACAGATTTTCCATAAGATGAGAATATATGAGAAGATACCAGTTACTGCACCTTGTACGCTTGCCGAATTCCTCCATTGTCCGCAATGTTCTCCCCCAGCGTATTTATGCCACTGATCTGAATGAGAGTGAGAGAAGGCCTTTAGTGCTTTTCTCTTCCAATGCTCAAAGCAGCGTATACGCCGGAAACCCTTTGCAGGCTTCACGAAATCAAGTACTTATAAAACACTATAAAAGCCATTTAAATGTAATTCCCATGAATGAACATTTTGTAAAAATTGAAAGTTCAGGAGAAGCGTAATGAAATTTGACAAGGCCTTATTACCAGCTGCATTTTATTATTCGCTCAACAGTCATTCGTCTGCATTCGGGGCGAAAAGAAAGGCACACCTATTCACCCACCTGAAGCTCATTTTCCACTCAGCCATCATTCGGTGTAATTTCTGCTCACTGAAATTTGGAACGCCCCTTAATCAACTACACAGCCTGTATTCTCTGCTCACCTGTCTCCAGTCAGAAATTTGCTTTCTTGCTCTCACCCACCACCTCCCCGTTCACCCTTCTCACTCGCACCCACCACCTCCCCGTTCACATCTGAGCAGTGTCCGCTCAGAGCTCGCACATATCTGCGGGTGCAGATACTGCCCGAGCTCTCAGTGGTGCTCCGTACTCCCGAGCTTGAGAATGTCTTTCTCATAGACATTTCTCGGCCGTGGCAGTACTTCAGCACCACGGCCAGCGATCTTGCCCCATACGCCGCCTAATCCAACTATTTCAGCTTCTCGAATGCTGTGGTCCCCATGACCCCGTGAAGCACTTTTGATATTGGTCTACCACGTGGACAGCCACTTTCCTGTGAGAGCTGAACGATCACGGGAAGTCCATTCTCCAGTGATAACGAAGATGTATGCATGCATGATTAATCTAAATTTCAGATTGTGAACTAATGAAATGTTGGTAACACTTTACTTTACGGATCGCTAATAAGGTGTTAATTTCTGACTTTATGGTACCAGAGGAATTGGAACTGAATTACGTTACATTATCAGTCTTTTTCTGAGAAGCACAATAAAAACGTAATTTTGTATATTT
>NC_085870.1:40282453-40304953 GCF_034702125.1 Engraulis encrasicolus
CAATCTTCTTGTAGCCTCTGCCTGACCTGTGAAGGTCGACGCACATCTGCCTCACTTGTATGCTGTGTTCCTTTGTCTTTCCCATGTTTAAGAGTGGATAAGAGAAATGGCCTCGGTGTCACGTCATATTTATACCCCAGGGAAACAGGAAGTGATGAATTATTAATTAAATGTTCCTACATACTCTGGTAAACTTTGTAAACTACTGTAGAAATGACAGAAATGCTTCAATTATATGTATTTCCTGGGAATTGTTAAGGGTGTCAATAATTGTGGAACAGGTGATTTATTGAAAAATAATTATTTTTTAGTCAGGGATTTTTTTTATTTTCTTACAATTCATTTGAGTTGAAGGCTACATTTTCCTACAATTTTCAGTGTGACAGTATTCTTCTGCAATAAACACTGAATTTATTTTAAGGCTTTTAACACATCTCAACCAGGGGTGCCAATAATTATGGAGGGCACTGTATATATCTCTGGATAGTGGACCTGCAAGCCAACCCCTTTTTCAAACGACAAGGGTCACATGCCAAGAGGTGAACTGTCCTAAGACATTGTTCACATGTGCAGAACACATGCAAGCACACCCCAATAGAGTACAGTGCAGTACTGTACAAGCGCTGCAGCATCGAGACACTGTCTTGCGTCACTAAACTAAACAGAGCATCACAGGTCATAACTCATGGATCCCATGGCGTATTGGTCAAGAGCATTAGATGCCAAGCGAGCAGCACCCTGTTCTCACTGCCTATAGACTAAACAGCATAGGAGAAGAATGGGCTACGCCCCAGGCAGACTAAACACGGCAGAGTGCAGGACAGTGACAGGGCAGGACAGCTTCCTGTCTGGTGTGAGGAGGAAGTACTGGATGTGTGGGACTTGCAGAGAAATACTGTACTAGGCAGTGTAAAGAACTGAGGCACACACTATTTGCTGAAAATTTGCAAGAAATTTACATTCAATGTTACAGTCAATGAAAAAGCCAATGTATATTAAATCCAATTAAAAAAGCATTTCTATATTTTTCAGTGGGCCCTCCGGCTGAAACTACGATACCTAAAGAAACCTAAAAATATACTTCCAAAATGGTCATACTTCAGTGCTCAGTGCAACCCTGTTAATTGTGCATTGCTTCATCATAGATCTTTATTGTTAATTGCTGCTTTTTCCCCTTGCAATGTATAATAATAAATTGTGCATTTGTGTATGCTGCTGGACATCTCAATTTCCTTGGGGATCAAAAAAGTTGCTATACGTACTCTACTCTACATGTTGTGAAGACATTCTTGTGTTTTTGATGGTGCTGGGGAGGGTACCCACCACGCGCTTGCTGTCCCCAGCGAAGGCCTCCTGGACGTAGAGTGCTCCCACGGCATTCACCATGCTGCCCTGAACGTAGCGCACACAGTCACGCCAGCGGGCCTCCTCCACCGTAGTCCCAAACAGCGCCTGGCAGCAAATACACACATTTCGCTAAATCAGTGGTTATCAACCTTTTTTGAACAAACGGCGCCTGGACATCATCATATGTCTGTCAATGCCCCCCTTAGTATTAAAAAATAAAATAGCGTAACACTCCCCAATGGCAACTAAGCACTGTCCCCTCTCAGCTTTCTCCGTCTCAAACTAATGCCGCAAGGAGAGACTATTGATATAGGTTATTTTCTTAAATCTTTGCCAATAACAAAGGCAGATACAACAACTGGCAGATATGTTACTTTCTCAGGCTGATTTGTCCACCCCCACTCTGTCTCATGCACAAATACAGCAAAGGCATCAAGCTGTGTATTGTTATTACAAAGCTGTATTATGTTCTTCCCAAACAGGGTTGAGGAAAAGAGGCAAATCATTGACTAACCCTATCCCAGCATCCAAGATCCAGACAAAATAAGACCCCAATGAACCCACATGATTAACAACGGCATGGCTTGTTTTGACCTTGGAAGCTGTCGAGCATCTAAAACATTTAAGAGGCTATAAACAAATGCAGTGAGCATCAGAAATAAGCGCCTCAGTCCATGCCATATAAAGGCTGGAGAGCGGTTTGCCGCGGCATCCTCTATAAACATCTATTTTATGGTCTTTGACCTGGATGTGTGTCTGTTTGTATCTATGTGTCCCTTTGTGCGTGTGTGTGTATGTGTGTGTGCGTGTGTGTGTGAGAGTGAGAGAGAGAAAGAGAGAGAGAGAGAGAGAGGGAGAAAGAGAGAGAGAGAGAGAGAGAGAGAGAGAGAGAGAGAGAGAGAGAGAGAGAGAGAGAGAGAGAGAGAGAGAGAGAGAGGCAGAGAGACAGAGAGTTTGTGTCTGTTGTGTGTGTGTGTGTGTGTGTGTGTGTGTGTGTGTGTGTGTGTGTGTGTGTGTGTGTGTGTGTGTGTGTGTGTGTGTGTGTGTGTGTGTGTGTGTGTGTGTGTGTGTCAGTCTGTTCTGTGGGATCTGACCTTTCTGTAGTGTGCACGAGCATCTTTGAAGCGTCTACTCAGGCTGCTAACTCTCTCAATGATCAGCTGCCAGGTGAGGTAATTCTGCAGCGTCCTACACACACACACACACACACACACACACACACACACACACACACACACACACACACACACACACACACACACACACACACACACACACACACACACACACACACACACACACACAGAGCGAGAGAGAGAGAGAGAGAGAGAGAGAGAGAGAGAGAGAGAGAGAGAGAGAGAGAGAGAGAGAGAGACAGAGACAGAGACAGAGAGAGAGAGACAGAGAGAGATGGAGAAGAGAAAGAAGAGAGAAGAGAAATGGGTTCAAGAGAAGTTCACTTGACTTGAAGTTCACCTCAAGTTCACTTGACTATATCTTTGTTATTTCGATTATATTTTATTTGATGAATTGACCATCTCTATTGATAACTCATAATTCAGTACCATGCAATGTCAACCTTATTCCACTGATACGCCACAAACTGTCGTTGTATGCCTATGATAAGTGTATGGGTCTGACCTGCGGTCGTGTTTGGCCAGTACATCGCTCAGCTTCTCAAGATAGGGGACGCCGTACACCACCACCTCCTCCTCCTGTCGTACGCTTATGGACACGCCCGACATCACGCCTTGTACGAAGCGGGTCCAGTTGAAGCCCTAGACAAAAGTGTCACCAACCAACATTAGCAAGCACTTTGAGGGAACCTCCCCCTGCCCCCCCGATCCTACCACCACCCAAAGTCTACAGTAAGTCTTAATAATTACATTTGTTATGGATTTGTTTCTGTAAAACTGATAAAGACTTGAACAGGCTTAATATAATCCCTGGGAAGGCCCCAGGACTTAACAAAAAGAACATTGGTTCATTAATACTTTCCAGCTCATTACAGCTTACTGTCATTTTCCTTTTTAAGGAACAAACTCATTGTATTGGCCAACCATATATTCCACTAAAAAGAGGCCCGCGTTAAGACATTCTTCATCTCATTTCTTAACTACAGGCTGTGTTCTAATAGAAAGAACATTCTTTGTTTTGAACTTACGTTGAGACCATAGTTCTCCTGGAGTTCACTTAGTGTCATCTTGTTGTAGAGTAGTGTGATGTCATGGCGTTGCTCATGGGGTGTAGTGGCCTGCAGAGAAGTTGACAGGGTCATGCACATAGTACATGTAGCCATTAAACCATCTACTTTTCCCATATTAGCAATTAGGCGCGGCACTCTTTCAATTCATGAAAAATCTAAAGGCACCCCAAACCAACAAGCCGTAACATGGCATCGCATCAGATATCACACATGCTTAGAGAAGTAACACATTTGGAGACATTCGAAGTTGCAGCTCCATCTCATGTGAAGGCCATACTGGGGTGACCTAAATTTATAATTTATAATTTAAATTAAATGTGGAATTTAATTTATGTGATAAAATGCAGGGTTTTATCACATAAATTAAATTCCACATTTAATTTAAATTATAAATTATAAATTATAAATTTAGGTCACCCCAGTATGGCCTTCACATGAGATGGAGCTGCAACTTCGAATGTCTCCAAATGTGTTACTTCTCTAAGCATGTGTGATATCTGTTAAAAAACATCTCTAAATTTAGGGGCCTTATATCAAAACATGATCTGAAGAAGCTAATACATGCCTTCCTTTCTAGTAAGGTTGATTACTGTAACAGTCTTTTTACAGGCCTCCCCAAAAAGACCATCAAACAGCTTCAACTTATACAAAATGCAGTTGCAAGGGTTCTGACGAAAACAAGGAAGTTCGACCACATTACTCCAATCTTGAGCTCGCTGCAATGGCTCCCAGTAAGCTACAGAATTGATTTTAAGGCAATGCTTCTTGTTTTAAAATCATTAAATGGAATGGGACCCACCTATCTACTAGATATGTTTCAGCTGTATGCGCCAACCAGGTCACCAAGGTCAACAGAGAAGAATTTGCTGGTGATCCCAAGAGTAAAAACAAAGTGTGGAGAGGCAGTCTTTAGCTTCTATGCTGCCAAGCTTTTGAACCAGCTTCCAAATGATGTAAAAAAATGCACCCACTGGACAAAGCTGTTTTCAGATGCTTTTACCTAGCTTGCATTATATATCATTTTTATTTCTATGTTTATTTTTTACCATATGTTTTTATCTTAATGTTTTAAACATATTTTTAAAATGTATTATTATTTTATGTTTATTTGTTTTTAATCTTAGTGTTTTAAATGTTCTTTGACTCTGTCTTTCTTCTTTTCTTTGCTTGCTTTCTTTCCTTTTGCATTTGTTTTTTGTGAAACACATTGAGTTGCACCTGTGTATGAAATGCGCTATAAAAATGAATTTGACTTGACTTGACTTAAATTTACTTTATTGTGCGTAAATGTATTCCTTTATTCCGCGGCATCCCTGAGTGGGGCGTGCGGCACCCCAGACAAAGGATTAGTTTTAAAAATGGTGACCTGTATCTAAGTCCAGATGGGAGGAGGGAGTATTCAAAAAAAAGGGGGTGGGATGGATCATCGACTATTTTTAATGCCAAGCTGGTAGTGTACTCATCAGAGATTTGCCTGATACTTTTAACTTCTGTTCCAGTTATTTTACAACCTAAGTGTGTGATTTTGTCCAGCATGTGTCTGTTTCCCCAGCACTGAATGGCAAAGGTGACCACACTTTGTATGAAAGTTAGATAAAACAATCTTAAAATCACTATATCAACCTTGAAGCTACGCAATTTCCTTAAAAAATAAAGTCTCTGTTGTGCCTTTGAGTATCTTGCAAGAGTATTTTCTTTCCATGTAAGCTTATTATCTATAATTGTACCTAGATACTTGTACTCTTCTACTGTTTCAATATCATTCCCATGTACATTAATTGGTTCAAGTGGTGGCATTTCCCTAAAATGTATAACCATTTATTTTGTTTTTGAAACATTTAAAATGAAAGAAATTTCAGTGCACCAAGTATAGAACTGGTCTACCTCTTGTCTGTAGCCAGTTTCATCACACATCAGGAAATGAGCATCTTTGACCACACTGGTCACTTACACTGCAATGACTCTCTCCAGCTCCATAGTAGATATACGGTATACGGTATATTGTATAGCGACAAAAAAGAGCATTATATTTGATAAAACGTGAGTCTTTCAGCATACTGACCCTGACACCTGACGAAGACCTTGCTGGTTGAAACATTGTGCCATTTTTCACATTAAAATCACAACAAGGGAGCATTTATGGTGTGCGAATATTTTTTCTCCTTTTTCAGCATACTGGCCACTTACGTTGGCAATGTCTCTTTCCAGCTCCATGACCTGTGTCATCTCCTCCCGCACACGCTCATCATCCTGGGTCAGGTTACGGTCCTCACGAGCTATCCTCGCCATGGTTACCATAAACTGCAGGTAGGCCTCTCTCACCTGAAGGATCAAGGGCATGGTAGCTTTTGATACAAGTTGGTACATGTTGGTAAAAGTATATAGCCTAATACAAGCAGGGCTGTAAATTAACTTTTTCATCACTAGCCAATTTGGCTAGTAGATGTCGAATCCTACATGTCAAACATCACTGATTCTTGAGAAAGTGGCTAAAACAGGTTGTAATCTTGAAAGAAAAAAACGAAGTGAATTACAAAATAATATGGTATATCCTCGTAGACAAAGGTCTTGGCTTTTCAGAAATGCACAAGGCCAATCTCCCCATTTTCCATTTTTTCCAGAAATCAGGTTTTTCTCCGATCATACCTTGTTTTCTGTCAACACCGTCAGACACATTTAAATGCAATAAAAAGTGTATTGATTTGGTTGCATATGTATCTGGAGTTTTTAAGTGATTGTGTGTGTTTTTTGGTTCACACATACGCCTTTAAATGTTGAAAATTCACTTTCATTCTATTTTAATACTGCTTCATGTGTTCTAATTTAAAAATATGTGCTGTCAGACAATGTTTACTTAATGGCTAAATAGATCAAACATTTTTTTGTAATTTCACAAATATTCGTGTAGGCTTAAATTTGCTATTACTTTGATAATTCAACAACTACAAAGGAACATTTTGTAAGCACATTCATTTAAAATGTCCAAAACTCCTTCTTACGGTGGTGACTTAAGAACTGACGGTGGTGACAGTAATCTGAAGGTGGTGAAAGTGACCTAATTATTACCTACATTTAGCAAAATAAATAGCCCTCTCAAGTCAATGACATCTAGCATAAACACTTTATTTTTGTGTGTGCACAGTATGTTTGTGGATGTGTTTTTTTTTTCATTTGTTAGATACTCTAGGAAGTAGGCCTAGATTATTGAAAATGTGGCATAAACAGGTTTTAAGTTGTTCAAATCCAAAATATAGAGGTGTATTATCATAGATGAATGTCTTGGCTGTGCAGTGAATGTATTGGCTCCCCATGTTTTACATTTTTCATAAAATGGGCTCTTTCTTGGTTTTGTCACCAGCGTCAGACAGAATTAGAAGTAAAAAAATAAGTTTACTGTATTTAAGTGAATTACTTTTACAATTCAACATATTTGTAGATACTTATTGGAAGCATATTCTTAAAACTTGTCAAAAACATGTAAAACACATGTTTTTTTTGTGAACTACATCAGATGTCACTACCGTCAGCTTTTGTGACAAAACAAAACCCCTCCAAATGCACCTCATTGGAGGCTAGAGTATAAGTTTGGGTCACAATTATCACTAACATGTCTGGTAATGTTTCATTAACCAGCACAACTTAGTAAAATATGGAACAAGATGATGAGCAGAACAAAATCTGACGGTGGTGACATCTGACGGTGTGAGAGAAAAAAACACTCTTTTACATATTGTGCATTTTTTGCTCACATTAGCCACTTCGTTTTCGCTCTGTTTCTCAGGGGCTTCATGGACGCTTCTGAAAAAGTATATATAATTAACATTAATGTAACAATAATACTATTAAAACCCCCGACGGTGTTGACAGTTTATGGTTGGGACAGTACCAGTGTCCAAACAAATGATCAAATTGAGGAGAAATTAGTAAACTTACAGGAGCTTCAGTGATGGTGAAGTACTCAGTAGATCTAAAGGTTTGAAAAGGGGTCCTAAGTAATGACAATGACCTTGCGCATACCTGATTTTATTGTCTTTTTAAAAAAATCTGACGGTGGTGACTAATATGCTGGACACACTTTGAGCAATCAGAAAATAGTAGTAAATATTGCTTTACACGCACTATGTGCATATCTGCAGAACCACTTCAATATGGACTTTCACATCATGGTGATATTATTCAATAATATCAGTGATTTTTACATTTTAAGTCAATTGAAATGATGATGTCTGTCCTTGGGACAGCTGTTTTTACAGGGTGTGGGCAGGTTTATAGCCATGAAAAGTAATACAATTACACTTAAATATTTCAAACGACTGTACATTTATGTAACAGACCCCTGTGTCTTTAACTGGATTCATTTTGTTCATGAAAATGTAGTTTATTTTCAACAGAATTGGCAGTTTATTGCAGAGACATGTTTTAGCCGCTTTCTCAAGAATCAGTGACATACATTCACTATCAGTCGAGGTGGCTAGTAAGTTTTCTTTTCTACAAGCCAGACTGAATTTTCACCAGCATTTGGCCGGTTAGCTGGTGTTAATTGAGAGCCCTGAATACAAATATTAAACTGATAAGAACATACAGTATACTACACTTAGCCAAAAGGCTGAGAAGCCATTGCAGAGTATAATCCAGAACTTGGATCAGGCGTGCCGAGCCGTGCCAGAACTTCTACCAGTACACCCTGGCAATAGCCTAATACAAAATAATACTATAAGAAATCAATACCTGCTGGTAGTTTCCATCGTTAAAGTAATAGTCCCTGGAGGGCATCCCCAGAACAGGTTGATCGATCTGTGAATGACAGAAGAAAAGCCTCAGGGATTTGGACGTGTGAATTTGAGCAAATTCATTTTTTCATTAATTCATTTTATGTTGCATGCTGTGCTACATTTCCAAACGCACAAGAGCCATTTTTTTGCTTCTGCTTTTGTGAAGATTTGAATGCAAAGTGCAAACAAACTCTCAGGCTCAATACTACAGATTCATCTACAGTAATAATGATGAACGGCTACTGTATGCTGCCATAGAAAGGCAAAGTGCGGTAACTACATATTTTGTCAACATTGAGTTTATACAGAAAATGACAAAGCTGAATGTGACCGAATGTGACAAAGCCTTATGGTCCACATCTCTGCCGTTTTAGACATATTGCTATGTCAAATTTGCAGTAACTAGAACATCCAACCTCTTACCAAAACTTTGAAGGCATTTTTATCTGTTTCAATGTTGGCATACAGTAGCTACTGCACTTTCCCTATGTAGTAGGGATGCAAATTATCGATTAATTCATTAATTATTAGTTAGATAGTCTTATTGATTGACTTACGATTAATTGATAAGCGGCGTTTTCCCCCCAAAATCTCAATGTTTCTCGGAAAAAAATTTAGATGAAATATCACATTTAAATTAATTCTATTTCAATTCTTTAATCCAAAGGTATATTCCCACTATTCACACCCCTCTTCACACACACTCTTCACATGCCCATTTCACCTGGGTCTCTTGTCAGTTGAATTGTCGATGAATTGCGATTAATGTTTTTTAATTGATTAATGCATTGATCGATTAAAGTCGATTAATCGATTAATCGTTTGCATCCCTACTATGTAGGGCAGTAAATGTGGAGAATCATCTTAGTCATACATGCAAGATGTGGCGACTGGAGTCCCGGTCATCAGTCCACACAAACATGTCTACGAGAACCTTCTTGTGGTATTGGACTATGAGGGTGGCTAAAGTATCTTCCAAACTCCAGAGATCATCTGCAAAGCAAACATCAGAGAAGCACACAATAGAGCATATGGTGGAAAAAATACTACATGCTATTGTATATGGTATATACATATTAAATCTGCTGATGCTCTTTAGAGTGATGATGAACGTCCCCATGACTCTGAAATGGGCCACTGTAAGAATAATTTCTCTTCTGGCCAATCTGTTTATGCGAGAGCTGTTGTTTCTGTGTGAGCTCTGTTTCTGTGTGAGCAAAGCGACCACCTTCAAGATAAGGCTTGGGGAGTTACTCTCATCCCTGGTGAACTGTGTCACCTCTGTAAATTTCCATTCCTGCTCTGTCTTCAGATTAAAAATGACCGTACCGGAAGGCAGAGACAGCGAGAGTTCTGAAAGCCAAATGGTTTTCGGCTCATCCACTGTGCATTGGTATCCTGCATTATTCTCTCTGGGTGTATTCTAGACAGAGAAACACTGCCTGGCAACACATTGTCCCTTAGTGAGTGATGGACACAGCATATTTTGTGTATAAATATATATGCAATATACTGTACAGTATATGCATGAGTAGGTTATAATAAATGTTCAGGTATTAGTCTAACAGCCTCACGATGTTCCAGACGTTCTGGCATTAACTTAGCTTTAATAAATATGGTTGTCAAGTTAGTGGCCACCCACAAACCTACTGTACAGTATGTCTCTTCATCACCGTAATTCAATATGATAGGGCATAATGGCCTGACTACCATTAAGCAGGACAAATGGGGGTGGGGGGTTCAAAAGATGACACAAGGATGTCAAAGGGATTAATTCTGGGCCCTGGGAAGCAAACCAAGTCCCCTATCCCTGGCCCCTTATCTGCTGGCTCTTGTCCAATCATGTAATAGGTCTATAGAAGAAGAGCCAGTTTTAGACTCCCTCCCTTCCCCAGCTCCCCCACCCTCCTCCCCCCACTGCAACCCCTGCCAGGTGCCCCAGTCTCCAAGAACAGAGCCCATCAATCGGGCTCCTTATCCAATTCCTGCAGACGCCAGCATTTGTCCAATTGTGCTCTCGACCCATTGAGAGGAGCCAGGACGCTACAGACAACCATTACGGGGGCATTAAGGCGGGCCTGGTATCTCTGGTACCTGCTGTGCTGTTCCAGTCGTCGGAGGCCACTGGCCAGTCTCCAACGTTCTCGATCAGCTGCAGCAGAGGCTGGGAGTCGCGCTGCTCAATCAGACCTGCAGGTGGAGTGAGAGGCATGAAACTCTGCCAAGGCCATGGTAGATATTCAGTACAGTAGAGAGCACAGACCAGCAAACACTTACAGTATATAAAAGAGATTTCTTCAGTTGTAATTCTGATTTGAGAATCAAAAGTTCTTTATCTCTGAAAAAAGCTAAGGTTGCCAAAAAAAGTCAAGGTTGTTACTATATAGTTACTGTTACTATTGTTATTCAATAGTGGTGTCCTAAAAACACAGAAAAGTAGAAAGACTAATTGTAGACTACACTAAACTAGTTTACTTGTGCCATTTCCTTTGTTTTGTAATGAAATGCCTTTAATCTTTCCATCAAGAAACCGCACGAGGGTCCCAAGTTTTCTTGGCAAGTACATACTGTAGTCTATGACAATTCTCAGTCATGCAAGTCATCTTAGTCAAATACATTTAGTTGTAAGCAAATGGGTTTCCTTTTGGAGTTCAAAATGTGTTTTTGTCACCTCCACAAAAGGGTCTGAAAACGAGTTTAGGTATGGATTTGAATAGTCTATGAATTTCTTCATTTTGTATTCCAATGACTTTCCATGTCCTATAAAGATAGACCGCAACTATGTATAAAGTAGAACTAAGTAGTGGTTGTAACATGTACTGTAGTGTTGTAATTACATCTGTCACAGTACTTCTTATACTTTATTCATCTCTGTACATAGAAGCGTCTTTACTATTTAAAGGATAATTTCTGCCAATTCCGACATGCAGTTGTAATGCTCACACTACCCTAGACTTGTCAGTACCTGAGATTTTTTTTCTTCTTCAGCCTTTTCTGAGATCCTGGTCATTGTAATGGGGGCAGGCGTTTGTTACATTTTTTTTAAAATCTTGATTTATTCCCAATAACATCCAAAAGGTTATGCAACATCAGCAGATAACTAGCAAACAGCGATACCTTTATGGATAATATTTGAAGTAGGCATATGGTGGGGTTGCAGGTATGACATCACGTTGGGGGAACTCCCCCAGGATTCTAAGGTTCTACATAGACTCAGCCCCCAACGTGATGTCATAATAGTAGATATTCTTAAAGCCAGGCTCAAACTACACGACAAGCGATTATGTGTCCGATTTTGATGTCGGGGTGCACCGCACACTAGAAGAGAATCGCAACTGTCAATCTTATCGCTGCTCGCAGCCACCGAGACAATGCCCGACGTTCTATTTCCAGTCGCAAATATCAAACAGTGTTTGACGAGGAAATCTTCCCCAACAATCGCTTGCGATGGTCTTGGGGGGGGGGGTGGGGGGTGGGGGGTAATGTTCCACCAATTATCGTAAGGGGGGGTTTCAGCCGAGAATCGGGCCGATAGTCGCGTACTTTGAGCCAGGCTTAAGATGGTTAACCTGCAACCCCACCTTTAAGAAAACGTTTAACAAAGTCTGCCCCAATTAGAATACCTCAGATCTCAGAAAGGGCTGAGTCGAAAAATGCAGCATCACCGGGTACTGACAAGTCAAAGGTAGCGTGAACAATACAACAGCATATTGAAATTGGCAGAAGTTATCCTTTAACTTGAAGTTACTGCCGTTTGCCTGTCTACAGTACACAGAGGCTTTTCTGGTAGAGCCTTGCATATGCCTTGTTAACCACTCGACCCCTGTTCTCCTCTCCTTTAATGGTTCCTCGTGTACAGCTGATGCACACTTCATTACACACTCTGGAGTCTGGCAACACTCTCAGCCCGAGGTGGTATATACACCAGAACAGTGATATGATGAAATGTTTGCACTGAGGCACAGTACACATGAGTGCTTATTACTGGACTAACGTTGTGTGAGCAGGTCCTATCTTCACGAGCAAAAATGTATTATCCTCAGGCTGTGTGTGTGTTGCTGTCTTGTGAAATATTTCCAACAGAGACTACCAGAGAGTAACACAGAGTGATATACTATACAAACAGGCATACCAATAAAGCAAACTTGTATTGAATTGAACTGAATTGAATTGAGAGAGAGAGGGGGGGGGGGGTGTACAGTGATCCATATCTGTCATCCATGTGTACTTTTGTCTGTTGTAATGAAGAATAATGACACAAGCATAGTTTGTCCCTCCAACACTGATATAAAGTGTGGAATTGTGTAAAAAAAAGAGTTATAAAGAGTATCTGTTTATTGACTTACTGTTAAAAAAAAGTGTATTTGCTGCTTTGGACTTCAACTGTCTACATGACATGCAATGAAATATGGAGAGAAGTCTCCAGAGGGGATTCAGGGATGTCAGCAAGGGAGTCCAGTTGCATGTTTTTCATTCTGTGCCGTGTGTAATGTGGCCTTTGAGATAACAAATGATGCGGCCAGTGGGGCTTAAATTCCACCACTGGTCAATGTGTGCTCAAGCTTGGAAGAATGGGAGTCCATTCCACCCTCCATGGGAAATGTGTGTGTATGTTTACTGTAAGGGGCATCTTTTCTATCCTGTCCTTTGGTCCACTTGGTTTGTGTTTTGGGCATGTGGTTTGCTTTTTCAGTGTGTGTTACTGAAATAACAAACCTCAGCTGAAATAAAGAAGCGTTTGTGACGTGTGTGTGACGTGTGTGTGTGTGTGTGTGTGTGTGTGTGTGTGTGTGTGTGTGTGTGTGTGTGTGTGTGTGTGTTTGTGTGTGTGTGTGTGCGTGTGCATGTGTGTGTGTGTGCATATGTATCTGTGTGTCTGTATGTGTGTGTCTGTATGTGTGTGTGTCCAATTGAGAGTGTGCATGTGTGTCCCCATTTGAGTGTGTGTGTAATACGTGTGTGTCCATTTGAGCGTGTGTGTGTGTGTGTGTATGTGTGTGTGTGTGTGTGTGTGTGTGTGTGTGTGTGTGTGTGCTTGCTTAGTTATCTGTGCAAGTGTCCGTCACTCACTCTCGTTCATGCAAGAGCTGTAGAGAAGCTTGACCTTCTTGAAGGCATCGCGGTCCTTGGGGTTCTGCGTTTCCAACACCCCTGTCGAGTAGCACACACAAACCAAATGGAAATATTACATCACAAATACATATGCACAAAAACACACACACACACACACACATTGTACACACATAGTGTACACACATACACACACACACACACACACACACACACTCTCACACACACACACACACACACACACACACACACACACACACACACACACACACACACACACACACACACACACACACACACACTCACACACACTCACACACACACACACACACACACACACACACACACACACACACACGTCCCATACTACTGTAGCCAAAGACTACAGACGTGGCAGTAAAAAGGAAAACAGCCGGCGGGCGGCAGGCAGGCGGAGGAGTAAAAGTCAAGAGCGCTGACCCTTGAGCACAATCTCCAGCTCCCCGCGCAGGATGTCGAAGACGCTGTGGTGGGAGCTGGTCTCAGGGATCACGTGGCGCTCCTGCCACCCGCCGCAGGCGTACTGGTAGAAGTTCTGGCACGGCTCGGCACGCGGGTCCATGTTCTGGATCAGACGGGCCGCTTGGTGTTGCATAAGAGTGGAGAACACAGACAGACAGACAGACAGACAGACAGACAGACAGACAGACAGACAGATGTCTCAGAGGCAGAGGATAACGGATGGATGGATGGATTGATGAATGGCTGTATGATGGACTCATTGACTTATGAATGATTAATTGATTAATTGATTGGTTGACTGATTGATTTGATTCATCCATCCTTTCATCCTTGCATGCATTCATTCTCTCACTCACTCACTCACTCACTCACTCACTCGTTCATTTGAGAGGGGGGATTTTTTTCGAAGCTGAACCACATGAATCCTCAAGTATGAGCGTAATCTCATGTGTGTTAAGGAACAACATTGGTTCCAAGAAAAACAGCTGAGTGCAAGAGTCTGTTTACGGAGGTTATACAAGTCTCATAAGCCTTTTGGGGGAGAGGGTGGGAGGTGAGGGTGGAAAACCCTCTATGTGTCTCCATGAAACTGGACACTGTTCATTACCTGCTGTGACACAGTCTGAAGTGGTGCACACGCTGTCGTCTCTAGAACGGCACATTAGCCCTGAAAATGAACAAGACATTTATTACCGTATTAGTGGAAGATTTCTGTAACAAAAATGCATTTAGTAAAGTGAAGGCAAGTCAAATGTTCCTTCAGGCCAGAGAAGCAACAAGTCCATTAAGACAGATGCTGTGTGTACTTAATGTAGTTTGATGATGATGCACTTTAAATGTTGTTTAATTATGGTCACATAAAATGTATGCCTCTTCACCAGAGGCGCCCAAGTAGGGACAGGGGGCTAAAGAAGGTCTAAGCCACCAGAGCACCATGTACCGGAGGCCTCCATGCAGGTTTTTTTTTTACATAAATATCACATAAACAGGGGTTTATTGGAGCGCACTGCTCAGTCTATTCCAGTACTGTGTTGCATAAGCTTTTACAAACTAGCACTTGAAAGTGGACCTGGTTCAGTGGTATTTCAGAAACTTCATGGAGGAAGGAATACTGAATGCAAAACCGTTATGTGTGGTAATCCATGTGTTGGGCCCAGGGCCAGGCATGGTGCAAGTGTGAAATGAGGCTGTGTGAAACTAATTATGTCAAGAAGCGCTGGTTCCTAGCCCACAGGCGGGTCATTTGGACTGCAGGTCAAGTACAGAGCATACCTTCCCTCACCGTGCCCTTGGATACAGCGATTCTGCCCGACTTTTCTGCAAAGAATTCAGGAGAGACTGTTAGCCTACTACCGGTAGGTGCATAGCTTTGGTGTGGGACACACAACACAGTACATTAGAGATGCTTTAGAGATAGACGGGAATGTGTCGCCGTTAGAGCTACATTTCTTGTTCCCGTTTTCACACGGGGTTATAAGGTCAAATTGTCAGCAGCAGAGTCACCGAACGTTGACAGCAATCTCGGCACTCAATTATGACAGCCTCGAGCTTTCTAGAGGAAAGCATTTTTCATTACAACTCTGTGTTATATGTTATAACAGTTTTTTTTCCATTACAACTATGTTGTATATTTTGATATTCTCTTCTCTTCAGATCCAAGACTTGTTTGACCAAGCCTTCCGACACTGTAACAAGCAGTTCCCTCGTGCGTAAACATGCATTTAGCTGTGTGGCATAGACAGTTCATGTTAATGCATTTCGTTTCTAAGATACTGAGGCTGTAGCCTACTGTGGGACTGCCCGAATGTGATAACAGAATTTGAAATGTCTGTTTGAGCTTACTTGTTCCCTGTCTCTCACCTCGCACGGCGGTTGTGTACAAAACCACGAGCCCCACGAGCGCGCAGCTCACCAGCAGCAGCAACACCGACAGCCCAATCACGACGACACTCCGATGCTTCCCGGGTTTGGCTGATTTTTCCATGATATCCATCTGGCTTTCGGATTTTCCCATTCTGCGAAAAGGTACAGTGTCTACATGTACTTGGCGGGAAACAACAAGAATAGCCTCGGCGTCAGCAGTGTTTGACATGCTGTCTGAAGAGCCGAGTTATGTTGGAGTGCTGAATCCCCACTGCCAAACAGTGACCGGCAGGTGGGTAAGTTTTTGAAGTACCTGTCACATTATCAAATGCTTACACTTACAAATAGTTGGGCTTCAAAAGACCTGTACTAGTAGGCTAATTAGGGTGCAGGTGCACTGGTTGTAGCCTACATTTGTGGCTGCATTTTATTTTGCGGTAGTCTACATCATTTGAAGCAGCAATACTTACTGACAATGAAAATTAATCTTTTTATTTCTGCATTTAAAAGAAATACACCTGAGAGCGTGATACCTCAACTGCTGACAAGATACAACTTGTTGCTTTGTGCATGGCATGGGATACATCTGCAGCAGTTTGTCTCTCCGTATATCTCACAAATTACCCAATTAATCACACACATTATTCATTGTCATAACAAATGAAACGCATGATGGATGAGCGTGAATATCAGTGGATCTCTCTCTCTCTCTCTCTCTCTCTCTCTCTCTCTCTCTCTCTCTCTCTCTCTCTCTCTCTCTCTCTCTCTGTGGGATTTACATTCAAAATTCATGTTGCAGATTATAAATGTATACATATAACAGCAAATATGTAAATAGATATTCTAAAATAACACTAAAAAACAACCATCATTTCATATTTTATATAAATCATGCTCAGTTCATGAGGTTTTCTCAATCATATTCCCTAAATATTTGATGCAGCCTATCTACCATTGTCTTATATAAAACATGGTTTTGTCTGTTGACATCCGTTAACTTTTGTGCAGCTGCAGCTGTGCGCTGCAGAGATCTTGTAATTATCACTGATAAAAAAACATTTAGTAGCCCTCATCCTTAATAGACCGCTCTCATGTAAAATATATTTGCCACCTTGTTGCCAACCAGTGTGTGTTTTCAGCTGTGTTTCAGAGAAAATGGAAATTAGATTTACCAATTGGTACATGATGTACCCCACCAATATTGCGTTATTCCATTACATTTTGACATTTTGTTGCCATTTCATCCTCACATGCATTGGTTATTGGTAGGCTGTGGTGTGTATATCACTAGATAACAGACTACCAACACTGTTATACAGTCATGATTTTCAGAGAGAGTTTCTCTGAGATAAAACCATTGATTAGGCTACCATTGATATATTATTGCAGTGATCGACAGATCCATCAAAAGCTTGCGAGGAAAACAGATGATTCAGTGTGGATTGTGGCTTCTGTTCCTGGAGGTATGTATAAACCTGCAAATATGCATGTTGTGTAGGTGTATGGTGGCTGGTACTACTGCTGTTCTTTATCAATATCCCAGACAGATATATCTAAGCTCTCTAGTAAAGGCAAAAGCATGGTCGAGCCAGTGAGGTGTTCATCTGAGCCACAGCACTGTTAACCAAACCATAACATACAGTAATGTCATTGGCATGGCAATGTCAGATTACCACAGAAAAATTAATGTCAGGCATTTTGAATTGCAGAAAATGTATGATAACATACATACATTTGATAACAAACTAACTGATCAAAGAGCTTACATTAATGCAGGACACAGCTGTTAGTCAATCTATTCTTTTTTTGCATATCTTATCCTACTGGGTTTAAAACATGACAATAGAACACACGTGTATTCACTTAAAACACTTTAAAAAAGTGCTTACCTTTGATGATCTTATTTCCGTCCTGTCCTGGCACTCTTCCTGAGATGCTGTTCACTCTCTCAAAACACCCCTCCTGAGTAAGGACCCAGAGCTGGTGTGTTAAGAAATGAAGCAGACAGAAATGCCGGCCGACAAGCCCACTAACAACACTACCACCACCAGGTGCTGCACGCCTGAGTGTGAGAGTGTGCGAGGGTGCCACTCAGCCTTTTGAGCGTGTGCTGAGAGGAGGGAGAGGGAGGATGAGAGAGAGGGGGGGGGGGGGGGGGGGGGGGGGGTGGGGGGGGGGGGGGGGGGGGGGGGGGGGGTGGGGGATACAGTACATAAAGAGATAGAGAGAGAGCCAAGGAGGGAGGGAGGGAGGGGTCCATGGCGGGACCCAATCCAGAGAGAGGTGGACCCAGAGACCCATCCATCCAGGCCTGGATTGCTCCGTTTCTGATCCGGCATTAAGGAGGGAGAGCTGGTGCCTGGGAATTGTTATTAAAGTGGGAATGTTGAAGATGAAGCAATTTGGGAACAACCACCAGTTTTCCTTCAGTGACTGACTGCATTTCCTGTTCCAATGCTGACACTGTAGTTTGGACCTTCAAAATGACGCAAGCTGCGGGAATAGCTAGTGTTCTCCTGTACTAGATGTCTCTGTTCAGTTACTAAAGCCTCCCCAAACATGTTGTGTTGTGGATGGCTACACAGATTTAAACCGGAGGCTAAACAAACACGACTTTATATTGTCTTGTCTAGTAGATATAGAGATAGAGCTAGAGTCTGCTGTTTTGAACCGAGAAATATGTGTCTTTAATACAAATGCAGTTCAATCCCTCCCGACAACTGTGTAATTATATGCAACTGAGACTAAGAGCAATACAATGAAGCACAACAGCGAAATTGAAGGAATGAAATAGAGGGTGGGAAGGAAATACAGAAGCAGGAACACTCTGAACAGAACAGTAAAGGAGTATTCGGGGGCTGTATTAGCTGTCCAGACCAGACCATATGCGCTGACACATTTCCTCTCCCAATCGCACTGCATGCACCCCAAAGCAGTCACATAACATCTTGTTTTGTGCGTCCATATGCACATCCTGCCAGTATGGCTCTGGTCAAGACCCAGTCACACAGTAAATAAATATGCAGTGTTAATTCAATACTAAATGACTACTCTGGGACCAAAATACTCTCTGCATTATGTTCAATTGACTCTCTAAGTGTTGATTTAACACTGTTTTTTTTCTTTCTGTGCTTCTTGGCATCGCCTGACCTCCATCACTGCCCAGAGTAGAGGACCGCCTGTGGCTCAGCTCTGTTGGAGGTCCGCCTCGGTGGAGCGAGCAGGTTAATCACCCTGCTGCGCCGCCTCTCCTCCTCAACATAAACGGTGCCGTGCTAATTCAACACTATACGGGTGTAGGAGCTACGCTGGTGAGTGTACAATATGACTCTCTTCTAAGTGTTGAATCAACACAGAAGATTTTATTGTGTGCTGACACCAGCACCTCCTCTGCCTCCATATCAGACCCCCCTCAACCCCTTCTTACAGGAGGCAGAGGCAGGCAGGCAGGCACACTGAGCTGGGCACACTGGCACGGTTACGTGGCCCCTGCTCCTCCGGGTGTCAGGCTGAAATGGCACGACGCCCAGCAGGCACATTACCAGGCTGATTAAACACTGTAATTAACTGATATTAGTGGGGAGAGAGAGAAAGAGAGAGAGAGACAGAAAGAGAGAGAGAGAAAGAGAGAGAGAGAAAGAGAGAGAGAGAAAGAGAGAGAGAGAGGGCACTGTTAGAGACAGTGATCAGCATTCAGACACAAGCTTTCGTGAAAGACCCAGCTGTCCATATCCATACTGGATGATGAGGGGGACCATTAAGGGCTCAGAAATAGATCATGAACAACCTTTATCGCACATTACAAAAGATGCACTCACTAACCTAAGCTGGCAGAATCTTTTTCTAACGCACCCTCTGGAACATTGGTTATTGGTTTCGTCGCTCACGGCATATGAATTAAGCTTATGGTTGCTATTTTTGGTTTTGTGACCAGCACCAAATGTGTCAGTATCATTTGTAAACCTTGCTCTATTATGGATAAAAGTTCATATTTATTGAACCTTGAAAATCTCTGTATTTCTCACACTGACAAGATATTTAATTTAACCGACCTGGTGAGTCACAAATGGCTTTTGTGCTTAGCCATACAAACAGAGATAAAGACAATTCCACCACAGGAACATAAAAGGCAGTGACTGCATATTTTGCCAGGAATTTATGCTTTGGCCAGAAATTGACTTAATAACACCTCTTTTATCCTCTGACTGAATGCTTTTCTTCAAATTAATATGACATCAAATAGCCTAGCAATAATGATAACAATGGTAAACCTTACACATGCTGTAAAATTAACACCAATGTTACATTTTAACGAGGCAGTATAACAACTTTAAAGTCATTCTTTCTTAGTTTCAGTTGTCGAGAAAAGTACTGTATGTCCTTGCCTTTGTGCTGAGTTATGAGTTGTGCAGTGTTAAAGCAAAACCCTCAGCTTCACCTTGTGTAAAACCAACCACTGGTAACCAGACATCTTTTCAGTAATATATCTACCTTCATACAGGGCCGCTGACAGCTTTCGCTGGGCCCTGGACAAAGTCATCTGAAAGGGCCCCCTACCCAATACATACAATGTAATGGGGACCCAATTCTGGGCCCCTTATCTCCCTGGGCCCGGGACAATATACCCCTAACATTTTATCAATTAATGTACACCAAAATTGGCAAAAATAAACAAAACAATATTCCAAGTTAGTTGCGAACTGCATTATAATAATCTATTTAATCTCTGAATTCGATATTTTATATATCCCAATGGGGCACTGAGACTATGGTTGTGAAAGAGCGTTCACAGAAAAAAAAAATTGTGGTACGACCCATGTAAGGGGGGCCTTGGCTGGAATCTAGCGATATATGGGGGGCTTTGTCACGGTAAAGTTTGGGAACCACTGCTCTAGTCGCATTCAATTGGACCTCGATGGCAAGAGGCTGTGTGTACCACAGAAGAAATTCAATTATCAGGGTCTTGTTTGTTGTGGCGAGCCTGGATTGCACTCACTTAATTTCCAGGTAAATACTTCACTGTCTCCTGTGATTAGAAGCTTTGCGCAGCAAGCCTTAAAAGCTTTTTAATTAGGCTATTTGGGAGCGAATCTTTATCCCTCAAAAGTACCATTTTACATGTGCCCTGAAAGCCTGAGATGGAACACGCTCTCAGGTCTTGAAATAAGGGAACTATGGTAGCTGTGATGTGTAACATTCACTGAAAGCCTGTGTGTTTTTCTTGCGAAGTGACAATCAAGATTACACTGAAGAGTGAAGATCCGAAGTGAACTTCTAGGTAAGAAAACACGGAAAAAATTATTTCATGGGGGTGAAAGGGTGCATCACACTAATGCACTATTGGAATACTATGAATGTGCTTGCATGCCCATAGGCATCCAGGTTTGAGTCCGGTCTAGTTCATAGCCCTATACTTCCCATCTCTCTCTCCCACTCAACCCTCCATGATCTTCACTATCCTATCCTTAATAAAGGAAAAAGTGGGGTAAAAAAGATAATGTCATATACTGTATGTATACGTTTACCTTGTTTGGTAAAGATCAAACATACATGACTAATAATATGTTGGCATTGGATTTTAAACATCATGAGAAATGATGGGACATTTTCTAGCCTAGCATGCAGTACATCAGATTTGGATTCATCTTCCTTGAAAACCCTTAAAACAGTTGTATTTTTTGTTTACAAAAAAGGACCATGATTTGCCTCCAGGACTAAAGCATGTGGCTCAGAACTTCTACATACACTGAAGAGAAAAGGCCCGCCAACGGGGTTCGCATGAGATGGTTGCCTATTTGGCATTCTTGTTTTTGTTTCCATCATGCAAAAAAATATAAACCTGACACCATCCATAAGGGTCTGGCTTGTTGACAGATAAATAGTCGGCAACGAATAAGCCTGTACGATTACACTGAAGAGTAAAGACCTGAGAGAATTTGCCCTCTTCTGCAGAGCTTCGAGAACATTCTGACAATATCCTAAAAGAAAAGGCCATCCAGGGTTCACATTAGATGGGTACCTCTTAGGCATTTTATTTCCATCATGCAGATTTCTTTAAACCAGACACGCCATAAGGATTTGGCCTGTGGACAGATAAATAGGGGGTGATGAATAAATGACCATGACTTAATGGATTAGTTCGTGACCAGAGAAATCCCAAGCTTGCTTAATAAATTTCCCTGTGTTATGCAACATCGTACCCCTTGTACTCTTGTTTTTTTTTTAAACAAAACGCACAGAGTGGCAAAGGAGTAGTTTCTCTGGTAATCTGTGGAACAACACGTTGTTGTCATCTGTCTTGCGTGAGATGCTAAAGAGAGGCTACACAGACGGCCCTGTCACCTGTGGCACGGGGCAGATTCATGGGGCTAGGAAGGATGCTTGCTCCCTGCCTGCCTGCCTGCCTGCTTGCACCAGGTCTAGACACCCCGCCACCCCTGTGATAAACGGCTCTGTTCCCCGCGGAGAGATTTACTGCCTGCCTCTCCCGTTAAAAGTGTCGTTTTGGTGGGAGGAGCAGCATGGAGATGAGCATGGAGGTTGGATGATGGCGTTGGAGCTGCGAGGTGGCTGAGATGGGCAGTGGGAGGTTGGATGGTGGAGCCAAGGGCGGCTGGTGGTGGTGGTGGTGCCGGTGACAATGATGGTGGGTGCTAAGGCTAGGGGTGCAGGTGGTTGTATTGTGGTGATGATGGTGCGCTGAGTTGATGTGGGTGTCTGTCCATCTCGTTTGGTGGGAGG
>NC_085870.1:40307453-40409953 GCF_034702125.1 Engraulis encrasicolus
ACATAATAGAAGTGGAAAAGTGATTGGAAACAAGTCAAATCATATTGTATTGTATCATGGGGCATTCTTAAGTATCGAAAATAATCGAATCACATCGCATCGAATACCGGTAATAAGATATGGATATTGAATCGTATCGTCATGGAGGCTGTGATTTACACCCCTAACCGGTAGCCTACTCATCTGGCCTATGCATCCATGCTGCCACAGCTGTTTGGGGTTCAATGTCATTTCTCACGCCTGCCTCCCTGATGCACTCAGCCTTGCCAGCTGCACCCATCTGGCATTTCTGTGACACAGGATTCCGTTTCTATGGCATTTCTGTTGGAAATGAAGAGGACTTAATCGGCACCATACATCTGTGGGGTGTACTGTGAATGATTGGCTCAAGCTGGAATTTCAAGCTCTTAGATATTCTAGATTCATTACAATCATTAGTTCTCTCTCCATCTCCCTTTCCCTTTTCCATGACTCTCTCTCTCTCTCTCTCTCTCTCTCTCTCTCTCTTCTCTTTTTTTTCTTAGAGGAGATCCCCCCTACCCCAACATCCCACCACTAGTCCTCCCCCACCCCCACCCGCTTATCTTAATGGCATCCTCACACTATCTGCGCCATTGCAGGGACAATCGACCCTCTGTGAGCCTTTATCACTGTCAGCCGCGTCTGCCCTGGACCGCACAGCTCGCCCCTCACCGACAGGTGTGCCTCCTTGCTCCGATGCTATCTCCTCAGACCACCTGTCTGTCATGCTGCAATAGAAGGACCAAGAGAGGTCCTCCTCTGCCATTGAGTGACTGAAGAGTCATTCCAGCACCGAACCCCATAATAAGCCAGATCAGGCACTGTAGCCAGGTTGGGTGTTATGTAATGCATAGCTATAGTGCTGTGCTCTGCTGTGCTGCGGGTCTTTTTTAGCACAGAGAAGGGAAGAAAGATTACGATATGACTGACATTTTGTTATGTAATTCACTTGGACATGGATACTCTTGTGGAGCGTTACAAAATGGATGGTCATGTTGTACAGGACAGGTAGGCTTTTGTAGCCCCAGGATATGTAATATTACTTGGCCCAATGTTTTTGTACTGTAGGATGAGGTTGCCAATATTACAACCCAATGAGTTGAGTTCTTCATCTCTTATAAGATATTAAATTGGCTCATGCTATATGACATACAAGAGGGCTTGAGAGACAGTAACTATAATATGATGGCAGAAAATTAAAGTTTGAATGAATAATATGGTAGATATCTACATATTCTCAAGTGCAGAAATCTATGTGTCTTTTTTATCTGCCAGAATTATCCATGAATGTCATCTTGTTCTATGTTGAATCCAAACCAACCATATCAGTGTATAAATTAAATCCTTACATTTAATCAGTTGATACTGTTAAAATAAACTATATACCGGTAATGCCAGTAGAACACACTGTCACAGTGGGTACACTCCCCTCCCCTGCTACCATATTAGATTCAATAAGGAAACAGCACACAGTGAATTAAGAGATGTTAATATCCCAACATGAGAATTGTAAACAAGATTATCACAAAGACGTTGCTTAATCAGACTTAGGCGTTGGTGGCGGAGAGCAGCAGTGCCTCCCCCCTGTGGCGAAAATAGATCTTCTCCCTGGGTGCAGAAAATGTAGTGCTCCCCATCAGCGTATGGTACAGACAGAATTGAGGATGCTAAAGAACATGCAGACAGTCGCAATTAGATTTGATGATGCATTGTTCATGCCGCCGCATCACACTAAGGCAGTCTGTCTGTGGCTCTTTAATCAGAGTGGTATATAGTGTGGCGAATGTGCTATGAAGCTGGGGGGGAAGGCTGTACAATGCCAGCACAGATAGGCAATCAAGTCACATTCAGAGGAAAGTGAGTGAATTAAAAATGGTTGAATACATTAATAGCATTCATTTGTAGTGAAGTTATAGGCAGGGAAATCATGGATGTGAACAAACCAGTCGTCTTTAAAGGACACCTGGGTACTGGAAAGAAAACATGTCCATGTCCTTGGGCAAAACATGTGGACAGTATTAAAGGCACATCGTGTTTCAACCTTCGAGTACAAATGTATCCTTTTTTCTCTGCAGGCTGCATGCACTAAATCCATGTTATGTGTAATTTTTTTTTCATTTTGTATTCTGTACACTGCATGCCGCAAAAAAAACCCAACAAAAAACTGAAATCCGTTTCACTTATAAGTTATCATGCACCTAAAAAATTAACATGGTGAAACATAGGGTGTAACACTACATAACATGTACATTAGATGTTGTAGTTCAGCCACAGCTGAGTAGAAAACAAAACAGAAATCCTCCTAGACCTCAGTCATGACACAGTACAAGCAGCAACAAGAGGAAGGCCGGGCGGCCAAATCAAAGATGCTCAAAGATCTTACTAAGGCGTAAACTGACTAATCTTATGTTGTTGTTATGGATGGAGGACATAAGTGGAGGTCCTCATGACTGATGGTCCTCATTAATGAGCAATGATGCATTCAGGTGGCAGGCCAATTACGGTGCCCATGCAAGCAGAGCAGTGGGAGGCTAATCACCGGACCGTGAGGAGGGCACATGGGCTATGGCTGACTCAATTTCCCCATAATGGGGTTCACCCACCACCACTGCAGTGCTGTGGCTATGGTAATCATGATGGACGGACGGACGGGCCTCAAAAGTAAACACAGTGTGCTTGATTGGAGTACAACAACAAATGCATCCAGCCGCCCACGCATGGCCAGTTGCATCTCGTTAACGCATGACCTTTCCAAATCCTGATGTGCCTTCCTTCGTCAGTGTCTGTGTGTGTATGGACGGACAGGTGGAGGTGGATGGAGACAGGACGCTCTTTCAAATAGAAGGGTTTTTGAGCGTGCATTGTTCATTCAAAGAGGTGCAAGGCCTCCTTCCACTAATTCACTAATCTAATGTTATTTCAACATGCCAGAATGTGTATTAGTTCATGCTTAGTTATGCTTTATTTGAGGTGTAGTACACAGAGTTACAGAGTGCATTTAGTAGGTTGGGGTGTGTTAATTTCACAATTCACAATTGTCTACAGTATATCCCTACTACGGTATAACCTGGTTCTCACGCAGATGGATATTCATCCATGCGAGCTCACAAAGCGTAACGAAGATGCACGAAGCACTAAGGGTCTGCGCGAGAGCCAGGCTAACTATGGTAGTCCCTAGCCAATTTTACAACACAATAATCAAGCCATGCACAACCCTAGGCAAACATCTAATTTATTTGGTAATTCCTTAAAGGTGCACTGTGTAATATTTTCATTTTCAGAATTCATATTCATATATTCATATTTTCAGAATTCATGCTGCCCATGTCATAAGGGACTGTACGTTATTTACCGGGGGAGGGAGGGCTGGTGCGCTGGAAGTCCGGTCAAAAAAAATTATCATGGCCCCCCCCTCCACCTCAATTTTTTTCCCCATGGCCCTCCCCCCACTTCAATTTTGTTTTCCCATGGCCCTCCCCCTACAGGTAAAAAATAATAATATGTAAAATTGGTAGATGAACAACCATCATGAGAACAGTCAGAGTATCAAAGGCGGTTGTCTGCACTTATGTGCTATCGATATCAGTGGATACCTATGAGAAGCCGCTAGAATCTACCTCTGCGGCTGCATGGGATGCCTTTTAACTCCACTGTCACCAAGACAAATTGCCTTCTATTTTTTTTACGTGTTAAGTAAAAAAAAAAAAATAATAATAATGATAATAAAAACTTCCATTTCAATACCAATGTCCGAGTTGTTACTACTGTAAACTACAAAGTGGAGTTTCCCCACCGCAGCTTCAATATTTCCCTGCTCGACAAGCAGCGCCTTTCACAAGGTACGTTTTACATGTTCAGCACAGTAGCGAAGCCAAGGGACGCAGGAACAGGTTTTGACCAGGGGGTGCTGTGAAAAAAAAATCAGTTTTTTAGATGCAATTTCCTGCGTTCTAATCAATTTTAGGGTGAGGAATGGCGAATCACATCTGAATAACTTCCTCATGTTTTATGTAGCCTAAACAAGGATGGCTAGATTTAACTTTTTTTCCCTTTAACATCTCACTTTGACATTATTAAGTTGTGGAAGTGAAACGCGCACCTGATGTGGAGGTGAGGGCGTGTTCAAGAGCAAATCGCGCTGCCTTGACAGCTTGTCTCTTCAGCATGGGCAGTGTGCAATGTGTGAATTTAGAAGAAATGCTTTGACTAGGCTATGCGATGCACTCGTGAGAGGTGACCGGGCTTTCAAATAATTTAGATTTTCTTGCGACTGTGGATCAGTGCATCTCGATCAGGACCCCTGTCCTGTCTCCCAGACCGCGCATAAAAGCACGCACGCACACACACAGGCATAGCTCTACCTTCCCGAATGTAATTACACTCTGACGGCCAAAGAGTTCGGGATGTGATCGGAGCAAGAAGCAGGCTAAGCGCCAAAGCAGCTTGAGCCATTGCTGGCTATTGATACAGGGAGAGTGAGAAAGCCACCTTTAGTTTGCATTTAACGTAGGCCATTAAGACGCATTAATAGGTGGTGCTATGGTGGTCAAATCAGCAGCAAGAGGCAAAAGGAACAAATTGCCAAAACAGAACCAGTACAACATTTAAGCAATATGACCCGAGTGGGAGGGATGATGTGCACTGACATCCTCCCTGGTGTGGTTCGGCCATAGGCACGAAGCCGAAGGCTGAGTGCCGTCGGCAATCACACCAGGGAGGATGTCAGTGCACATCATCCTGACCACGAGGGTCATATTGCTTTTATACAATAGTTCAATTGCCAACAAAAACACCAGAATAAATGTTCGAATTCATGTTTATTAGTTACCTTAATCATACTTTGTTTACCCTGCTCCGCTAAGCAAAGTAGTTCCGAATTGATTGTATGGTTGCTATGCAATGACGACGAGCTGACAGCGCCAGTGCGCAAAGTTCCATGAAACGGTGTGAAGTAGGCTACATTTCTGTGTGCACTGCGACTGGGCTTCGCTTACTAAAATGATGCATGAAAACACTGTGCAACTCCAACATTTTAGTTAGATGCCTATTTTATAAGCCTTTTGGCCGATATTGATTTTCACATTTTTGTGGACCGCAAACTTGCTGATAGCTGCGTAAGACACCCCCCCTCGTCTTTCCCTCTCCAGTGCCGCATGCAACCGAGCGCTGTTCTCACACGCACAACCACACAAATTAATCCCTTGTAGGCCTATGATACCCCGATGTCTGCTAAAGTTTAGGCTACTGCAGGCTACAACTTTGTTGCTGAAACACTTCCTCATGCACACGTCTGTGGGTGCGAACCCGAGAAAGGGGTTCGCGTAGCCTATCGACCCGAGTGGGAGGGATGATGTGCACTGACATCCTCCCTGGTGTGGTTCGGCAGGCACGAATCCCTCCTAATAAACTAAAAGGCAACTCATTCCAGTTCCAAGCGGCCATGATTTTAAATTGCATGGCACACGGTATCTTCCAGATGCCCACTTTGTAGCCTAGGGTGAACTAAGGTAATTTGGGACATCAGCCAAAGTGGGACAAATAAGGTTTTGGGTTGTTTTCTTTCTAAATATTAGCAGCCAATCACAAAATGGGATGTAATATTGTTACTGCAACTGTCATGTATAAGGAACAATAATTTTATTTGGTGTTAAGTATCATAAAAGACATGAACAAAGGTTTGAAGTGACAGTGGATCCAACACTTGTCAGTTTAGCTAGCTGACATGTCGATTATGCTATCAGATCATAAGGATATTATGGCTGAATTAGTGATTATATGGTACAAAATATGATTGAAATATATGTTGTTTTACTAAAGGTTTAACTCAATATCAAAACATTTACACATTTGTCTTTACTTTATTAAGGAGACATACTTTTAGTAAGTATAGCGGAGTGAGCTAATTTGGGACAATATTTTAAGCTAAAATGGGACAGTTTTCTCATAGCAACAGAATGGGCTTCTGTTAGCTGTTAGCATAACATATTAGCACGCCATAGGCCTGTATTGTAATATGCATCCCACATGCTAATGGCCATGGCCACAGTCACACATGCCATACTCCTTCAATTCTCTTGAAATGGAAATGTTTCAGGGATGTTATATCATTTTTTAAATAGTTAAGATCCTAGTCTACTGTTAACAAGAGAAAAACGATATTATTCTTCAGTTTGTGCAAAAATAATGATAATCAAACAGACTGTCCCATTTTACATTAAAGGGTGTCCCAAATTGCCATAGCATTTTCTCACAACGAAGTTGGTGTCTCACTGTCTTTAAATGTTAATATATTATAAAATATCATACTTCAAAAACTAATTCCTACATGGAAATGTACCCAAGACCCATATGAAGACATACAATTACTAAATGTTGGTGTATTTTAAACTTTTTTTGCGATCTACCAAAAGTGTCCCAATTTACCATAGTTCACCCTACTAATTTGCACGTGGTGGACGGCAAGCTTTGCTGATAGCCTAGGCTATATTTTTAAGGGCATCTCTTCCTCGTCATTCCCTCTCCCGCAGCACAAATGAGATCCTATTGTAGCGGTTCTCATACACTGCAGGAGACTGACATGGCCTTTCTGTCTGTGTCAAAAAAGTGTCCGTTGTCCCGCATATCCCCCGTTTGAAACTATCTTAATATCCTAAGTAGGCTACATTTTAGATTGCCTTCAAAAGACTACGAAATAGCGGCCGCAGAGGTCTGCCAACTGCCCAGACAACTGCACTAGAATCAGATAACTTCTTTCCTCTCTGCCAGAATCCAGCTACCAACTGGGATAGCCTACGCTCTCTGTCATGCGGGCGTGCGTGCGCCCAACTTAGTCCAGCATAGAACAATGGAATAGAATGATGGTGAGTTCAAACTACGCGGCCCTGGTTACACTCACTTTCTCCGCAGTAGACTATGAGATAGAATGATGGCGAGTTCAAAATGCGCGGCCCTGGTTACATTCTATCCATGGCGGAGTGATTATTAGTTGTGATGAGTCTCCGAGGATGATGTCCACCAGAGAACCTCTAACAGGGAGAAGGCTCAGTCTCATTGGTTCCCATTGTAGCCAGTTAGCTTTGCATGCATAATGCAGTAACGAGCGTGGGCCAGTCCTTCATGTGGGAAAATGTATGGAATGGAAAGGGGAACCCATGCTAAATACATTGCTACTGCGATTTCCAGTCACAAATATCATCAACAAAACATTCCTGGTAAGCACTATGACTGTTGTTTAACAATAGGATGTATTGACAAATCGCACAGGTGTGTAGTTTTACAGCAGGTTAGAAGATTTCAACCTGTACTCGCTAGCATCGCGCTAATGTTTATGGGTTTGGCCCCATAAAAATTGAGCTTTGTGACCCAGTATATAATAATCTAGTGGCGCAAAATAATCGAAACGCTACTCAAATGGGGTCTTATTATTTCTAGCTTCGAACTTAATATTAATATTTCAGGACAAAAAATTATAAAAAATCACAAAAATGATAATGGTAAAAAAACTCCATTGACACCCATTCATTTTGCACTGTCCCGTGGTTAGGGTTAGCCAGGAAGTTCCGTGAGTGAACAGCCCCTGTGTCCACCTAGACATCATCCTCCTTACCGACGCGTAGAATGCCAGTAGAACGCATCTCATCCAATCAGATATCGCAAAATAAATTGACCGGATCTAACTATTGTATAATCCAAAACATCCAACAATAGCACAGCCATTACACACCGCGGCAATTCAACTTTGACAACTGTGATGATAGACAAGCTAGGCACACCATCGGCTGTGCTCTCCTTCAGATTCACCCCATAGCCAACTCCGAGGCTAAGCTAGACTACTTCACCAGCAACAGGCAAGACCTAGCATACCAATACACGCTTCTACGAATCCAATCTCCACAGCAAGAAACAAAAGTCACTTCTTACCTGACACGATGCACAACTTTGGTGACATTCCCTTCTCCCGTCACGCTTTAAATGTACATAATTCCTTGCTTAGTTGGTCCGTTTTTGTTCACCAAAGTGATGAGACTTCTCTTCACAACAAGTTAGCTCCTCCAATGGTTTCAAGACCTTATGATGCATGGCCAACACATCGCCGTTAATACCACTTTTATTAGGCCTACTACCTTGACACCACAAGCTAAACAAAACAAACTCGCGTCACTGCACCGTTCTACCAAAGTACGTCTAGGCCTAGGTACTGTTCTTTCCGGTCTGGTTTGGGGTCTAAAAAGTTCTTTGAAACACATGTAGCCTAAAGCACACGGCGGTGGTGCCAATAAATAAAAGCATTGACTTACCAGAGGCTGTGACGTGACCACCAGTTGACTACAACACCTCTCCAAAAATTCCTCTGGAAATGCCCATCCAATTCGTTGTCAAAAAACTTCCCAAACTGTTTAGCCCATATAGTTCACCTCAGCTAGTTTGATATTTGCTCACGGGCATTTTCTATGATGCGCAATGTTCCTCCGTAGTACTAGCAATCCTACAGTGAAAGAGAGTCAGCGCGCGCAATCTACAGTAGCTGCACCTGATAGTTTTTTGACTGCAGATACACGCTTCAGTGCTATAGTATGCACCGGGACCTTGCATCGCAAGGCGATGTGTTTTCAGAGCATGTTTTATTATTGTTTAAACAAATACATAAAAATAAAATAAAATAAATTCGTTTTTTTCCCATGGCCCCCCCCTAACTCCGATTTTTTTTTTTGCCATGGCCCTCCCCTCCACCTCATTTTTTTTCATCATGGCCCTCCCCCCTTAACGCACCAGCCCTCCCCCCCCAGTAAATTACGAACAGTCCCTAAGCATGTCATTACAGTGTCATAATAGTGTCATGAGTCATGACACAGAGTTATGCATGTGTCATGAGCATTGTGTCCATGCCATCAACATTTATGACTTTTGGGCTTAAGTGACATTCGGTTATGGCAAAGATAACGGTTCTCATGTGTGTCATGACACTGTAATGACATGTTTATGACACCGCCCGGCGTCAAATAAAGTGTTACTCGTCTTTCTTGGCCATTGGCCATAATAGAACTTCTATTCAGCTCAGTAGCCACAGCAGCTGAACCAGAGAGGAAAGAAGAAGAGAGCGGAAAGTTCCAGTTCTTCTTTCCTCTCTGGCTGAACTCTGCCTACCTAGGCTACAGACCACTGACTTGTATACTATAATAAAGTTATAGTATACAAGTCAGTGCTACAGACTGTTGATGCCCTACCTAAAATTGCCATGTAGGACTACTATACTACTAAAATTATAATTATTATTTATGTTGTATTTTTTAAACAACATCCATAGTGACAAATAGACGTATGCCTACATCCATCATTTGTCTGATTGCACCTCTCTCTTTAAATTTTGGGGGACCCACGCTGTTGAGATGCATTGTGGGAAACGTGTTCTAACCAATCCAAACATCCCAGATTGTTGTAGCGATGAACGCCGGTTGTGGGGGCAAGATTCGAAATACTTAACATCTAAAACGAACAGACGAGAATTAAATGCTGCTTGTGTTGCCTTACAAGCCAGTTATATTGAAATAGTATTGAATGTCATGAGAGCAAGGCTGCATGTGCCCTTAGCGACTTGCACGACTGTTGCTATGGAGACTGTAAATAGGAAGTAGTACCAAAGATTCTCTGTATTTAGAACGTCTCTGGTAGTACTAGCCATTCTTTAGCTTTTGTCATTTGAAAGAAGCCTTATCATGCCCACAGGCATCCGAAATATAAGTGTACGTTAATGTGCTTAATTGTGTTTTGCAGATTATCTTTTGCCAGACGCCACTTTCTTCTGCTAAACAAAGTGCTGTTCCTTTTGAACACAATTCAACAGAGAACATTCTGCAAAGAGTTGGGGAATCTGTGTGAGTTCTCAAATTTCAGTTCCACAAAGAAAAGCGTTCACACGGCAGAAACATGTCCTCGTTCGACAACCTGGGCGTTCTAAGGGAGCAAAACAAAAACCTGCTGAAACGACTGGAAGAACAGACCGAAAAACTCAACAGCCTTTGCCTGCGTAAGGACAATGGGGTGACTGTTGAAGTAGCTCACAACATGGTGCCACTTTCAGAGAAAAATGGACATGTTGTCACGAACGTTGTCGTTGGAAAGCACCCTACTTACGCACGCATTGCTCTCAGCAAATTACAGACACAAGTGCTATCATCTTCAAAGTCATCGGTCATGGCATCAGAGTCGCCAGGTAAGTTAACTCTAGACGGCTTTTCGGGGTCTGTGCATGTTTTCTAGGCCATTACTAGTGATTTTCACTCAACATACTGTGCTTGGGACATTGCCCTTTGTTCACAGCAGAAGAGTGCAAAACATCCACTCCTTGCTTGAGTGATGTTCAGCAAGAACAGCCTGCCTATGCCGAAGAAGACCGTGTGTACTCCAGGCTTTTGAAGGACTATGGGAATGTTAGGCAGTCGGCCCCACTGCACAACACATCGTTGAAGTCCATTCTCAGGCAGGACAGCTTCAGGGTGAGTGGGGTGAGGCAGGTGAGTGAGGCATGATGAGGGATGAAACCACATTTATTGTAATTGCGGCCAGGTACAGCTAGGGTGCGTGCGTGTGCTTCAGTGGCTTGATTTTTCTCTGCCAGTTTTGGGAGCTTTCCAAATTCTCCAAATTACAATTCCTCAGCCTTCTCATCATTTTTTTTAAGTGTGTACACCAGACCTGTCTTGTCTTCAAATGGAAGCCTACATCCACATAACACATTTCTGCAGTTCTCTTCATAGCACATTGATTTCATATTTTCCACATTTTTCCCGCATATTTTCACAATATGTCTATCTAAAGCAGATGCACTGCATACAGCAAGTCTTAGTATGCATTTTAGTAGTACAGGATTAATGTTTAAAGGACCTTTGTTTTTTTGGTAACGCTTTACTTAACGGTACAGTATTTACTCTGTACTTTCTGCGTAACAACAGAGTAACAGACAGAAGTTACATGGTATCTAACGGGCAAAAAGGGGGTAATTACGAAGTAAATACTATGTAATACACATATCTCAAGAATTACTATGAAACTGCTGCGTATTTTCTAACCATCTAATCATCAAACTTCTCTCTGTTACCCTGTTGTTACCCAATTAATGGTATTTACTTTGTAATTACCCCCTTTTTACCCATTAGATACAATGTAACTTCTCTATGTTACCCTGTTGTTACCCAGAAAGTACAGAGTAATTACATACGGTAACTGTACCGTAAAGTAAAGCGTTACCGTTTTTTTTTCTTCAAATAGAGGGAAGGTGGCCGGGTGACTTTTCAATCCCTTGGAGAAACACTACCCCTAACCCCCGACAGGCACACGGTGCAGCCATTACTGGGTTATGACTGGATTGCAGGTAGGATTAATCAGATGATTAACCACAATAAATAAGAGAATCAGTCTTGCTGGAGTTTTGTAGCCATTTTCGATTTCAAAAGCATTTATTTCTACTTGCTATTGCGTGCAGGACTCTTGGATGCTGACAGCTCCCTCACAGAAAGATCTGAACAGTTCTTCAGTGAATTGCGCAACTTCCGTCAAGTCAACAGAGAGGAGTGCGTCCACAGTTTGTCTTCAGGGTAAGGAACTAAATAAATCCTCAAGATATGTTTGCCTTTTGTTTCTCCTAATCCTGTGCAAGATGGCAGACTTTGCATGCTTTTTATGCACGCAGATGAAGTCCAAATATTCTGTGGCACTATCATATTTAGTGCCATATGTAATGACGTATGGAATTTATGTTGAAGCTATCTTGCTGTGTCTTCTCATGGCATGTACCTTTTGGCGTGGTTTGTTGAAGCTTGATGGTTTCTCAATACTCGTGTTCATATACTAAGTTCCTGTTACACCTTGAGCCACTAAATTGAATAAGGGATTTGACCCTTACTTTCTCTGTTTGACCCTTATTTTTTCTGTGCTTTCTCATAACTTATCTTCTCATTTCAGTTTTTTATCTTTCTTTACTTATATTTGTGTTGATGTTTTGTGTGATTTTTTATGATAGAGGCAAACGTAGTGAAAAAGTTTTCGTCATCAGTCCAGTCACTTTGTGCTTCATGTGCTTAGTTAGTACTAAAGTCTTCACACACCAGATAAAAATGACCTTTCCCAGTTTACATGCACACACCTTAGTATACATATTTCAACTGATTTCATATATCAACTGCCAGACAGTTGTGGTAGTGACATGTCTTTATCACTTCCACTTTCATGGGTTCAGCATCAACATCTTTTCTGACAAACTTACTAGCTTTGCAGGGCTTAACTTCAGATAAGAAATCTTTAACAATTTAGACACTGCTGACATTTGTCTGTTCCACAGCCCCTCAGGAGCTGTGATAACAACCTCTCCTCTGAAAATGAATGAAACTACAACTGAAGGGTCGGCAGATAGCCATCAATGTAAGTTGTCTCTGCTCTCGTTCGTGCGTCGCCACTCACACAGGGGATGTTTTTTTTCCACTCTATCAGATCGAGACATTAGATTGGTTCTTTATGTGTAACATGTTAACTTCCTGATGTTCAGCATTTAACGTAAATGTTGATGTAAACTGAAAGTGGCCTAGTCATTTTACAGGAGAGATGTACTTGATGTTGACTACAAGATTACTGACAAGCCACGTTAAGTATCTTTGGACGAATTTTGTTCTGCCTACAAAATTCTTAATGTAATGTAGTCTATGTATGGTCAGGTTTCCTTCTGGACCTATGTCAGCAGCATATGGTAGTTAATTGTGAGGGTCTTAAAACACATGCCCATACAAAAGTGCACCACAAGAAGTGTTTGATTGATTGCCATCATGACAACATCGATCTCAACAACAATGTTCAGACTTGGTCCTATATTTAATGACTGGAGGCTATTTTCTGAACTGAAATCATTGTCCAAATATCACTGTGGCCAAATTTCCAAAGTGGAGAAGACGCGGTCACACTATCGCCTAAATAGAACTGGGTGCTGAATCCCACAAAAAAACGTAATGAATGAATGGAACGAAGGACAGCACTCTTCAGATTTCTTTTTTAAACAAAAGTCTAGTGCTTTTAGGTTGTCATCAACATGATCTCAAAATTGTCCAAAAAACAGTACGGTACTTTTTGAGAAAAAAATAACCTTACCCTAAAGTTGATGTATATGAAATCCTTCGCACTTCACTTGCCTGCTTCTCCATGGCAGTCGATCCACATATGTGTCCATGTGCACTTTCCATCGCAGGCACATTCTGCTATCGCATCAACAGTCGTCTGTTTGCCACCCCTCTGGATCCCCTAGTTGGCTGTCCTGTGTGCAGGATGCCCAAATCCAAACATCCCCACACCGTTTCTGAGCCTGCCTTCATCAGGTAAGGCTAGATCCACCGCATGCGCCTAATTCATCAATTTATTATCATTTAATAAAGAAAGTATATTCAAATTTAAATATTTTATAAAATAGTATATTGCTGGGTTTTTTGCCTTTATTATGATAGGCAAGTGAAGAGACTGGGAGCGGGGAAGAGAGCTGGGGAAAGGTTGGGAAATGACCCAGGCCAGATACGAACCTGGGCCCACATCGGCAATGCTAGTCACATGGTATGGGTGTACGCACTGTGCCACAGCACCTCCAAATTTATCAATTTACTTTCTCAGGAAGCAGGAAGTAGACCTAATGGATGAGATTTCGAGTCACAGCGAATCAGATGTGATTGGTGTACGTATACACTTAAAGCCACCCTCTGCAGTTTTCTTTGTGCCTAACGACATGCCTGTCTGAAAACAGTCAATACAAATGTGAATATGTCTATTACGGTACGTAAAGTTAAATATTCTTGTGGCAAGATTTTTTTTCTCCACTACACTTGGGTCCATCAGAAAGTTTCTGACAGCCTCTTGGTAAAAGGATCGCAAATGTGATTTGAGTATCACCATATGTCTATTATAGTGGCTCATTTAAGCATCGCCTGACTCAACAGAAATTAGTTTAAAAAAGTAAATACAAAATCTTGCCTCGTGCCCTTTTAACCTTTAAGAGTGTGGGTTTTTGAGCATTCTATAAAAAAGAATGTGTTCTATAACAATGCAAGATTCTACAATTCCATATTTTATTGAATGACGCCCAGAATTCTATAGAACTTTCACTGCCCGAATATTCACATCGGTCTGACGGTACACTGTTAAAGGTTAAGGCAATAGCTACTTAGTATTTTGTCAAAACTGAATTTAGACTTTGTAACACCTGCCCTCTCGCCTCTTCCTTGTTCAGAAAGCATGTAAAAGCATCACACCATCAGATCAACACCATACGTGACCATATGACATTTACGGCACTTCCCCTTTTATAGGACAGTGTGGCATTTGAACATTTGGCAACACTTCACAATAACCTTCCTCTAAATGGTTAACTAATGTTAACTAATGGTAAGGTATTCTTTTTTGACATTTTTGTTCAACATCAGAATGTTTAACAGTATTGGCTTCACCGAAGTCATCTTCATTCCATACCTCTTATTTTGACATATAGGTTTATGTTTATTGCTTTCACATAAAAGTACATTTAGGATAGGATGAGCCTTTATTGTCTCTTTTAGAGAGAAATTTGGTATGGGCACAGAGAGTCTAAGCGTTTACACAAAGAACACATATCAACACATTAGACAAACATAAAAACACTTAACATGCAGGACTGGACCACAAACACACATGTAGCCTACATCCAAACATGCACATATACACACAATTATATCATACCATAACTCTTTCAGAGTAACAACCCCCCACCCACCCCTCCCACACACACACACACACAAACACGCACACACACACACACACACCTACCTACTATTGAGCAATCCAATAGACCAAGGAACCACTGAAAATGTAAACCTATTTGTCTTGCATTTGGTATCCTATATCTTTTGCCTGATGGTAACAGTTCATATTCACCATGCAAGATATGTTCCTGGTCCTCATTACTGCTTCATCAAATAAAACCTGAAGTGATGTGGGAGGGGGCATGCCCATAATTTTCCCTGCTCTTTTTATGACGGTTTGTAGTTGGGCCTTCAATTTAACAGACAAGTTTCCAAACCATACTGCGATGCCATATCTAATAATGGATTCAATTGATGCTCTGTAAAAAGCCATCATTATGTCTTTGTCGATCCCAAACACTCTCAGCCTTCTCAAAAAATGAAGACGCTGACTGATCCTTGAACATAAAAACTCAACCTGGTGGCCCCATTTTAGGTCAGAGTCAAATAAAACGCCTAGGTATTTGTATGTGGCTACTTGTTCCACCGCCTCCCCATTCAATGTCACTACAGTATGATTTCCTATGGATCTTAGTTGACATGCACTGAAAGCTTCAATTTCCTTTTTTTCATCCAAACAAACCCTTTCATTCATCCCTCTGCCCCAAACATCTTTACTACATAGTCTGTATTCTGCCATAAATATTAAACTACAAATAATGAAGTGCAGGGTGAATACTTCAGTATGCATAACAATGTAGCTAAGCAAGCTGCCTTCAGAGATCCATATAATTATGTATTTTGATTGTTCACACCATACTCTTCCCATGTAATGTGTTCTCCTCTCCCTCCTCTTCATCGTGTCTGTCTGTTCTCATGAAATAGTTCATCCTTTTGACATCTTAAGTGCTGTTCCAGGGAGTAGGGGGTTTGGTTGCATAAAGATAAAGAAAGACAGGAAGCGAGTTGGGAGAGAGAGATGAGGAAGGTTTGTCTAATGACCCGGGCCGAATCGAACTCGGTTCGCCGGCATAGCAGTCCAGTGCCCAGCCGTTAAAGCCACGGCTTGGCCCTGCTGCACATTTTGTATGGATGTTGAGTGTGAACATAACATTCATAGACTTTTTTTCCTGGTAGGGTGAGCATCCCTCGCTCCACCTTGTTGCCTGCCTATCGCTACAAGGCCCATCGGCGCTCCAGCTTTGACCCCTCAGACAGCATGGGCCTCCCCTCAGTAAGCCACACATGCACACCCACATGCAGCCTTTTAGTTACCTCAATATCGTTAGAGGGAAATGGTTTTGTTTTCTATTTCTATTCCATAAACTGAATACTGTGAGGAATATGCCGTTCGAAACCATTAGAATATTCTATTACTCTGCTCAAAAAGACTTTGAATTTGGATGAGGCCACTCACTCCACACGTATTTACTTGTGTGAAAGACCATTCTGTAACCAGAATATTCCCGGAATGCAGCCGCTTTCGGAATGAATAGTTTACATGAATCGCACGCAAACCGATTACTGCCACCATTTTGTTTAAAATCCGAGTATTCCTCACATGTAACTGCTCTTTGTCTAGGTCTGATTGGGCTGCTCAACTTTTTTTTGTTGTGGCCAGCGTTTTGTCTTTCTATGTTAGTATTCAGGCCATTTGACTTTGTCTGCCTCACAGCTGGCCAGTTTGATGAGGTATTGCTTGGCATTAGACGAGATTTTCACTTGTCATATTTCTCAGGCATGGTTTCAGTATTGCTGTAGAAAGCATGCTCAACAGAAAGCATCAGAAAGCATGCTCAACACTGGGTGCTTAACTTTGTCAACATGAACTCAATCTTTAAGAATAAATGAATAAAGAAGCGCTCTTCAGATTTCTTTTTGACTTTTTCATCTCCTCACAAATGTTTCGGGCTTACACCCTTCCTCAGTGTGAAATGGCGAATTGCTTAAAAAATCAAAAAGATATCTGAAGAGTGCTTCTTTATTAATTTATTCTTTAGTATTGCTGTGTGATGTGGACTACTAGACTATGGCAGCTCTGTCAACCTGACGCTTGTCTGCCTAACCGCAGAGATACACCAGCGACGACGCGATTCAAGCGACAGAGTGTTGCAGCAAGCGATACGAGAGATTGAGGAGACTAGAGTATGTCCGTACAGGCAGAAGGCAAAGCATTCAAGCATTACCATTGGCTGTGGTCACTGACCTCTATATAGTCATTGGCTGTCGCGGCTTGTCGCCGAACCGCGTCATAGAAAGTTGAAAAGATTTCAACTTCAAATTGTCGCGCTCGTCGCGCATATCGCTCTAGTCTCCAGAATCGCTTTTGTCTCTCGACTCAATACAAAGTCAATTACTTCCGTCGCTCGACTCGCTCAGATCGCCGCTGGTGTATCTCTGCGGTAAAGATGTTGCTCGGTTTTGCTTGACACTGATGTAGAGCTAGGCGGCCTTTGTAAAGAGGGTAAAACAATGATTACAGATGTATTATATAAGGGAAAGACAGCCTTGTTGGTGCTGGTCAAAATGGATCCCTGCATATCCTTCCTCACCAAAGCCAGGAACAAAAAAAGAGATTCAAAGAGATGTCCACTTAATGAAATCTGTATAACCGACTGATTAGTTCAAGAGCTGTATCTTCATTCCCATGCCTGATACGTTAATTATTTGGGGATTTTTCAGTGTGCGGACATCTATTTTTATACCTAGTACATACTGTAATTAACGGCGCTACAAAGTGACAACAGACAAACCGAGACTTCCATGTTTCAGCATGACACTTCGAAACTCAGCAAAGCCGCCTCAGGTCAACATCTCACCCAGTTTTGTAGCAGGTGGTTCGTGCAAGTGCACAAAGTGCAAAGGCTGATTGGTTCAGAGAGTCTGACTAAGACAGTGACTTTGTGGACAAACTCATAGTTTGCATGACTGAATGAGTAAATGTGTATACTACCAGGAAATGACTGTAGGTTCTTTTCAACAAGCTTGCTCAAACACTGCTCTATACATTCACATTTATCATTCAGGAGAAGCTCTCTGTAGCATCTCTCTGGAACTACAGCTTTTTTCTGTTCGCAAAAGCGGACAGATGAATATATCGCAAGTCAACTATTTTTGTCGAAGGGAAGTGTGTGGTAAATGCACGTAATCTATATTGAGCTGTGTTGCCCTTACACTCTGTAGGTCGACAGTTCATTGTGCATTTCCTTCTTCCACTCTGATGATTACGATAGACGAGCAATCTCTGGCAGGATGCCCGAAAATAGATATGAGGCAGAAGGCAACATTTAATGTTTAGATGGTCATAGCATTTCATATTTTTTGGAATTCTTTTTATTATATTATTTATTATATTACAATTATATTTATTATCTTATGCTACACACATGTGCTAAACTTAACCACAGCTACAAAGCCACAAACAGAGGTCGAAAATGTTTGAATGTTGCAACCCCTGAATTCACAGCCTGTAGCCAGTGGTGGGGTTGTTTCACGTCAATTCAACCAGTGGTGACTCACATTAGACTAACAAAAAACTGAAACGTGGAAGACAGGGGAGTGGGGTCGATGTCACTGTCTTTTTTTGGCAAGTAGCCCAAGAACTGTAAACTGTAGAAGACTCATATGAACATGGTTTACATGTGAGCTGTTGACAGTCAGCTGGCTCTATGATTCCTAGAAGTGTTTAGTGGGATAGTGTTAAGGGAAATGTTTTTGGCAGAGGTGTGGCAGAGATGGTTGACATAAAGTGCAAACGTCCTGTGTGTTCTTTACTAAATAAATAAACTTGTTTTTCTTCCAAAGTGCTTGTTTTTTTGCTGGCTGTTGGCCAGGGCTGTGAACATGTGTGTGATTGCATGGGTGAGTCTGGCAGTGTGCTAGAGTGTCCCTCTGAATAGCTTTCTCTTTACACTTCATTACTTCTCTAACCACTTAATTATCTACCCATTTATGTAGATACACTGTATATTCATAATATCAATCCATTAAAATGGTGAGCCACGTTGTGGGGTCAGATGAGACAATGCGGTGGCAGAACTCCCCATGGAGACTAGAATGCACATTACGGGAGGGGAAAACACAGACCGATCAATCAATCGACCGGTGACCTGACAACTAAATTTGCACACGTTGTTGGGTGGATATCGGCGATCAGCAAGTGAAATGAGGATGTTGTTTTGCCACTGAGCGAGTGAAAAAAAAAAATACAGAACAGAACTCTTATCTGAAAATGTTTAAATGAACTTTGGTCTAATTTGTGTCATCTGTGATGACTAAATGGACATATTTACTGACTTTAGAGCTGACTTTTTTTTTTTTGAGAAAACATTACGTGCTTTGGTAAGTTAAAACAATTATTTGGGGAGATAAGATTTCATGAATTGGCTACCACAATAACTATCTTCCTTCAAACATATGTTAGTTAGCCAACCTCCTCTTCAGCGTCGGTGGGGTGGTGTGGGCTTAACGCGAGTCTATCAAATTCTTAAAGGAGAGGGAGATCGGAGAGCGCTGCCTTGGGTCCCAAGTGTTGTGCAGGTGCTCTTCAAGGGAAAGGGGCATCAGAAACTTCAAAGTCAAGGAGGGTTTATAGCAGTGTTGCCTCGGGACCCTCCTTGTCTATCAAATTCTTCTTTGTGTTGCTGGACAAACTTACTACCAAGTTACTACTAGTTAGGAGTTATGCATATATATTGCTGATGCAATGCATTGTGATTTAAACTCAACCCCCACTGGTTTGAGCTCCTGCACTGCTAATGCTAGAGTAAATGCTTGATTTTTCTCTACACTTTTTTAGACCGAGCTTAAATGGATGGGATAGCCACCTTAGCCAGACTGACTTGGTCACAGTGTGTGTGTGTGTGTGTGTGTATGTGTGTGCGTGTGTTATATTGAGCTGTATGGTCTCAACGCTGATGGCGAGTCTGTTTTACAGATATTAGGATGGTATAGATTGATTGTTGATTATGTATGTTTGTGTGTGCTGATAGGATAGCATTCATACAATTCTTATTGTGTGTGTGTGTGTGTGTGTGTGTGTGTGTGTGTGTGTGTGTGCGTGCGTGCGTGCGTGCGTGCGTGCGTGCGTGCGTGCGTGCGTGCGTGCGTGCGTGCGTGCGTGCGTGCGTGCGTGCGTGCGTGTGCGTGTGGGTATGTGCGTGTTTGCAGCACTGCCTATCTGGATGGTCTAACACCGCTCCGAGTACAATCCCACACATGAGCAGCTTGGACCTGCGCAGCTCCATGGCCTTTGCAACAGACCCCTTGGCCAATCAGGAAGCTTCACTGGTGAGAGGTCATATTCACTTACAGTATTCCATTATTAGTGTGCCTTTATAATAAAATAGTTCGTTTTAGGCTGTTGAATTTTAAGTTATGGTATAAGTGATTATTTTACACTGTACTCCCCTCTTGGTTGAATCCTGAAGTACAGTCATTATCATTAAGGATATGTATACACTACACAACAGTTACATTCTATTTAGCTTTGTTTTCTCAATAGTAGTTTGTTTTTAATTTAGGGATAGAGATATCAAAAATAAAACTGCTTATCTCTGCCCCAAAAGGCAAGCCCGCTTACAGCATTTTCTGTGAGAATGCAATCTAGTTTGGCATGTATTGAATTATTAGTAATGTATGAACGCAATATGCTTTTGGCACACATTTTTAAGTAAAAAGTAGCATATTTTACCTCCAATTATTATTTTGTGGGTAAACTGTTGTTTTTCTTTACTTGTGACATATTTTAATGGATTCCTTGACCCCGAAAATGTATACTTTGACACCAAGTTCATCATAGTGATAACAGAAGCAAAGTTATAGACTCCATAGAGATTTTTCGATGCATTGGCGGCCATTTTGAAAAAACTTGTTTATTTCCGAAAAAAAGAGTGATTTCACTTGTGTCTTAGGATAAATTTATTTGTATGACCCTAAGGTACTTCCATGCCAAAGGGGACCTTTGCATCATGACTTGAAGTAAAAGGCCTTTTCTCGCGCTTCTCAGTCTAGAAAGAGTAGCCTATCGGTAACATTCTTTGCATTGGCCACCATCGGTTGAGTATAGAATCAATACAAAAAAGACACGTTTATAGCCTACATGGTTTTGTCATCCAGCATGCAATCGAAAATAGGCGAGTGGCTACTTCATCCCCAAACCTTAGTTAGGCTGTAGCAGAGAACTGTTGGTCTTGCATCCATCAAAGGAGCTCTACTGAGCAGTTGCCTACTTCAGATGCTGGTGAATGGTTCAGGAAAATAATTTAATAAATGATTTAATAAATTATTTTCCTGTCTGTTCAGGACAGTCTTGCAAACAAAGAGACAACCGACTATGTCAAATAATTGTTCAAGGCGCGAGATGAGGAATACTTCAGGGCTATTGGAAAAAATTGAAGAAACTAAAGCGCAAGCAGCACTGCTGCCCGCGACGCTTGCGCAGGCTATAAACAAGCTATGCGCCCCGAACATCACTGCTTGTTGTTCGATGAGTTGAATCGAAACATTTATAAGGACATCAGGGCTATCTTATTGATTCCTGGAATACCGCCTCAGCCAGCTGAAAGCAGAGTAGCAGTGTCCCATGTGTCAAATGGTAAGATAATGCCATTCCTGTCTTCATTTAACGTTTTAAAACTCAGCCTTCCCTTAACACACTCATGTCGGCTACATCATATCAGTTCAAACGCAATCTTTAATGCAGCCTATCGTGAAGTTTAAATGTTATGCGAGGTAGAGGTTACAAGGGTGTCCGTATGTCTTGATTGATCCCTGGTGTTGGAGGAAATAGATCAATTGGCATAAATAAATGTGTTGTAGTCTATTCCTTAGTTTTAGTTGAATAGCCTAGACCTATTTGTATTCCCGAGTGTTAAAAGCAGGAGAGCCTGGACGTTGCAACCTCGGTTGAGGTATTCGCTTTCGCTATCGTTGTCACTTTTGCATGTACTACAATTCAATTTAACTCCACGTGTTTATTTAATAACTATTGGCTAGTCCAGCACACGTGCACGCTTATTACTCTCCTTCCATTGACAATCCACAACAAGCTCCCAACAAGGGGAGGGAAAAAACAGCGCTGTCTATGCGTTTCCTAACAGGTGGCGACCCCACCACTAGTCTCCCAGCCATGAGCACACAGACAACCCGGCCGGCACCCCACATCATTGTAAATTCATATGGCACGCACAGAGCTTAGGTGTCTGATGTGGCAACGAAAAATGGAATTAAAACCACAATCGTCAGATGGATGTGCTGCGGTCAAGATGCTAGACTAACTTTATTGATCCAAGAGGGAAATAAAGGGTGAATGGCTGCCACACGCAGCTGGCAGTCTAGGACATTACGCATCCCCTCAGCGCGGCCGCGAACATTTAATTTATGTTTATTTAATAGGCCCATAGGCTATATCCAAATACACTTTTATTTAGGCCTATTAAACAAAAACAAAAAATAACCAGGGCGGGTGGGGTTAAAAATCATTGTGTAATATTTTGGTCCGGGTTGGGTTGGGTTGGCTGCGTGATGGGTTGGGTTGGCTGCGTGATGGGTTGGGTTCAAAATATCAATGGCCCGCGCACCACTTCTACCTAGGCCAGTGGTTCTTAACCTTTTTTTCTTAACGCACCCCCTTCCCTGTGCCGAAGACAAGCAGCGCACCCCCTACCCAAACTTCTACACGTGTATTCACACTAAAAAATTTTTTTAAGTGACTAATTACAATGATTCTTGCTTGAGCCATTAATCAATTCCGCAATGACTTTAAAATGGGGACCGAAATGTGTTTTAATTTGCTCTAAATCTGGTGTAATTATGTTTGCAAGCAGAATTTCGGTCACAGCCTCAACACTAACAAAATTCCATGCACCCCCTGAAATCTCTGGCGCACCCCCAGGGGGTGCCCGCACCCCAGGTTCAGAACCACCTGACCTAGGCTACAAAGCATACCTCAAAAATACCAAAATGACCTGAAAATAATATAAAAACACCAGTGGACTGGAATGTGGCAGTGTCCTTTACTTTCAAGCGTGGGGAAACATACAAACACCTTTCACTTCATGCCGCAACAAAATCGCAAAATCGATTTCCTGGTGGGACTGTTAGGGGATAACCTTCCTCACACTGATTAACTGTCTTCTTTTGCCTGACATACTCTAAGATACAGTGAGAATAATAAGTATTTGATTCCTTGCTGCTTTTGTTGGTTTGCCCACTAATAAAGACATGATCAGTCTATAATGTTAATGATAATGTATTCTAATATGGACAGACAGAATATTAAAAAGAAAATCCAGAACATAACTCTGAAGAATATATTTAAATGGATTTGTATTCCATTGAGGAAAATAAGTATTTGACCCCTGTAACCAAAAGAAGACAAAGCACTTGGTGGCAAAGTCCTTGTTTTCTAGTACAGAGGTCAGATCTTTCTTTCAGTTAATGACAATGTTTAAGGATACTGTATATAAGAAGGGATTTTAGTCCACTTTTCTTAGCAGATCATCTCTAAACTCATGGCTGTCTCAGCTGCCTTGAGATCATTGCTTAGTTCTTCCCATACAGTTTTAGGGTGCTTTATCTCTGTTTTCCTGGTTATTGAATTCCCACAAGGTAAAATCTTGTATGAAACCACACACATGCCTATGGCAGGTTTAGAGTTTGATTGATTGACTGTATGGACTGATTCTGTAGATTCAATGTGTCTGTTATGCAGGTTACTATTTACAGGTGTGTTGTTCAATTCCGTTAACAAGTTCATTGGAAGTGCCTATCTGACCTGCAGGACCAGAACTCTTAATGGTTGACAGTGGATCAAATACGTATTTCCCTCAATGAAATAAAAATCAATTAATATATATATTCTTTAGAGTTTATTTCTGGATTTCTTTTAATATTCTCTCACTTCATTTTAGAATGCATGTATAGACTGATCATGTCTTTATTAGTGGGCAAACCGACAAAATCAGCAAGGGATCAAATACTTATTAAAGCCGCAAGCGACAATGATGGGCGCTCGCACCTTCGTGCAGTGGCTAGGCATGCTGTCTACTGTATGTTCCCATCAATGTTTTTGTTTGTGTAAGCAAGATACACACAATGTGCCACTGTCATGCAACATGCAGGCAACGATAATGTTAGTAAAAAATCCATGGCTGTGCGACACTGGCTGTGCATTGTTGAACTGGTGTTGGAAGCTATTGTCATTTGAAAAATGTACTATGGGGTGGTTTTTAATCTTGATTTTCCTATTCACAACGCCAATGTACTTTGTATGTCAACTTAAAAGCTACCGTACATTTGCATGCACACAATGAACAGACAACGTAAGTCTGTAGTTATTTAGGCATACATGTACCCATGTGTGACTTAAATTGGGCATCGATCAAAAGTGGCATTTAGGTGCTTATTATGGGCTCATTGCGTGTGTGTTCAATTGACATTGCTGGTAGCAGGAAGGTTGGTTGTTTGGGTTTGAATTGGGATGTCCTGCAATTTGCTAAAAGCAAGCAGAGATTGACTTCGACATTCTCATGCGACACGCTGAACTGACAATTGAATATGACGTTTGAGGTATACTTTTCGGTTTTAGGAATTCACCAATCAATTGAGAAAAAATATAAAATTGTAAAAGTTGGGAAGTTGTGTTTAAGTAGACCAAGTTGAGGCAGAGTTGTTTTGTGGTTACAGTGTAGGTTTTATTAAAGTAATGACATTTCACAACATTTTATACATTTTGAAAAAAGTAGCTATTAAAAAAGAATATGCCATGCTTAATATATTGTATTTTAACATTTTCTCGCGCACACACACACACACACACACACACACACACACACACAGCCACACAGCCACACAGTCACGTATACCCAGACTCATTGACATTGACATACACTTAAAGTCAGACATTTATAGTGGTCAATACTGGTGCTGTTTTTGTTTTCGGTTGGTGCTCACTGAAGTTCTTCTTTTGGTACATGGTCCTGTTGATCTGTAAAAGAAAGTGAGATAAAAACATTAAGGGAAGGCTGGCAGAGTAGAGGTAGTTCCAACGTGTGTTAGTTATGCATCCAAGATGTAACTTTTTATTGTTGTAGTGTATGATGTTGTGTTACTAGGTTGTTCTCTTTAGATTGACATAGCAGTGGTTGTTTGTGTGTTGTATTGATGAATAAAGGTTGATTTCATTAAAGGTGTGTCATGGGGTTTGTGGTGGTGTAATGTAATGTTTTTGGTGGATGCGATGGAGTGACCATCACTAGGGTTTTGGGTGTGTTCTGACTAACATGCCAACGAGCCTGGCGCTTTGATGTAGCGGTCAGAGCCCCAGTTTACTACTCCAGAAGGTCCGGGTTCGAGTCCCGGCTGGGCAACTCTACTCCCCTTCGCTACAGTGGAACAAGTCAACTTTTATTGTCACTTTCTTCATATGCACAAGATATAAAAGGAACATGAAATTACGTTTTCTCTCTATACCATGCCAAGACGTACACAATCTGACATTTTACAGACTGACATAAAGTGCAAGACAGGGCAGGTAACTGTGATGGACTGGTAACAATAAGTGATCAATAATACATACAGTACAAATGAACATTTCACGTTCAACATTGAACATGTAGACAGAAGATAAGATAAATATAGAATGTAGACAGTAATAGACAATATTAATTGTAACAGTAGCAATAGTAACAGTAATAATAATAATAGTTTGTAAAAAAAAGTAGTAGATTTGGAGTAGCAGCATTGTAAACAGCATGTTGTATTGTCTTATTGTTCAGGGATTGAGGAAGTGCAGGTCCAGTCCAATTGTGCAATGCGAAAAGTCAAGGCTGTGCTGTACTACAGACTGTGCAGTCCAGCGTAGTTCATTGTAGTCGTCAAGTCGCAGCATTTAGCAGCATAGTTGGAGGTGGATTTGGAACTTACCCAGGGCTGGGTGGTTGTTACTGGTTTTGCCTTGTTGGTGGTTGGCGTTTGGTTTTGACAGGCTCCTTGGAGGTTGTGCTCCTTTTAGTTGGATATAGACGTACATGGTTACATGTTAAGGTAATTAACATGATTGTTAAGTAACATTTTAATTTTGCATGGTACAGTGCTGTTGGGATTTTGTGAGTTTTTAAAAGATGCACTGTTATTAGACTCATAATAGTTCAGAGGTTTGGGTCAGCAATGTTTGTATGGGGTGACGTGGTTGGATGCAGGTACGCAGAAATAGAAAATGAATGTGTATTTGTTTGTGTTGTTAATGTGATTTTTGAGGGATGTTGAGGAATGTTGATGTTTTTGGGATCAATCTTGGTGCAATGTGTAGGCTTTTTGTGTTTTGATTGTTTGAAGTATTTTTTTTAGGTTATGTAGGTGTCACATATGTGTTGTTGGTCCTGTATGTGTTTGTTTAATGTTGAGTTTTCTGCAAACTTACCCAGGGGATCTTGTTCCAAGATGTCTATTACGATTTCTTTGTAATAGTTTTTAGTCTTTTCTTCTTGTAGACGTTGGGTGCGTTCTTCTAAAAGTTCTTTTTGGAGTTTGTGTTCCAAATCTTTGTGCTCGTTTTGTAGGTATCTTATTTGTTGTTGGGCTGCCTTGAGTTGTTGCTTGGTGCGGAGCATGGTTGAGCTGCATTCATTAAGTATGTCGATCACAGGGGTTTGCATGTCCTGTTTCTGGACGGATTGATCCTGAAATTGATACTGAGCAAAAGCACATGTAATAGAGGAGGTATTAGTTCATGAATGGTCTTTGACAAAGATAGTAGGATTTGAGGTAAAATTTTAATGAAGGTTTTTTTTTACGGACCTGTATGAGTGTGTATCGTCTTTGGACTGAGTCAACTTCTGGGTCTCCAGTTCTTCGAATACTTGATGGGGCAGCCATTGTTAATGACCTGTGTAGGAATATGATGGGAGAAACATCAATTGTATGTTGCTAAATATTTTTTGCAGCATTGTAGATAATTATGTTGTATGGTCTACTTACCAATGTGGTAATAAAGTTGAGGAGTTTGAGGTGTTGTCAGGTTGTTACCTCGGTGGAGAGTGTTCAACATGTTTTGTGGGCTCCTTTCTATGCTTAAAGCAGGGGTAGGGTGTGTTTGTGGGTGTGTCCACAGGTTGGGTACTTGTTATCAGTGTTGGGCAAGTTACTCAAAAACTGTAATGCATTTCTGGCCAGACGGCTGATTTTGATGAAATGGAAAGACTGTAAAAACCCAACTGTAACACATTGGGTCAAGGAAGTTCTATATTTCCTCAAGTTGGAAAAAGTTAGACATTCTCTTAAGGACTTAGCAAAGGGTCCAACAAAAGACACTTAAAGGAAAATATGGGGACCTTTCCTGGACTATATAAAGACACACATCACACTGTCCATATAATAGGCTAGAGCAAAAAGTGTACTCCATAGCAAAGATTGTGATTAGTCACAACATATTTTGATGTGGTCTTTTTGTATGTGTGTGTGTGTGTGTGTTTTTTTTTTCTCTTTGTACATTTCATGCTAAAAATTACTCAGACATGTTTTATGATGTCATGTATATTCTTTTTTTGTGATCAATTGTTTTTGTTTTAGTTTTTTAAAAACACACTTTTCAAGGACTTTGCTAAAATAGCACATCCACTGCCATTCAAAATGTCAAGCATATTGTGCCACCCTTCAACATTAACCAAAATCGCTAAGATTTTACACGGGTGTTGTGTTAATACAAAGGAACAATTTTGCAAAAGCAGAGCAAGATTTTCAGACATTGGGGCGTTTGATGCACCCTAGCCAGCAGTGGAAGCAAACATAAAATAATCCATTCCTACTGTGCCCTGTTAAAAGATGATGTTAGTTGCACACTCTTATGTTTGGTGGAACTAATGCTGTAAGTAAAGGTCAGAAGACTATTCTCTTAGATTCTTATTTCGTAGAATTGGCACATTGGAGTGGAGGAGTCAGCATAGTGTCATGAACTAAGATGGTTAATGTTGCAACGCTTATAACATCTGTATAACACATGTGCACATAGAAGAAGTAACAAAGGTCAGCAACACTGATGTTTCGAAGTGAGAGGTCAAGCAACGGTTCGGAGTAGATTCACCCTAATGCCATTTTGAACCGTGACATCCGTCCAGTAGTTCACCCTTAGTGTTAATAATGGTTATTTCGAATAGTTTGCCGGGCATTCACAGCATCTCCAAACTTTACCCCACAAAAATTACATGTCATGACACCAAACTTCTACAGTAGTACAAATATGGTCTCTACTCACAAAACGAAGCATTTAGAAGTTTCGAAATAGTCCAGGAGTTTATTATTATCCACACAAGCCGAATATATTCTGTCTTTCTAAAGCTGCGCCGTCGTTACTTCCGTAAGCCCGTAAAAGTCCTCAACAAAGTTTCAGACGAGAGTATTAAAAAACATTTTCTTGGAATTGTGATTAAAGGGACACAGTGCAGGAAATGGTCAAAAAAGGTACTGCAACTATGCTGCTCATTGAAACTGGGCTGCCTATTGCCAAATTTGATCTTTACATGAAAGTTTACTAAGTAATAAACAAATATTTTCTAGTATGGTCCAAGTACAGTCCTTTTTTTCCAGTCATAATGAATACTTAGAATTTGATGCTGGTGGTAAGTATTCATGAAAAAGGTAACATTAGTGAATGGGCAGCATGAATTCTGGAAATAAACAACTAAAAATCTCACACAGTGTCCCTTTAAGGCTTATATTTTCAAGGCAACACTTACAAGATATTTAAAATGTTACCTACTATCAATTAGACTGATTTTTGTTATCAATAAGGATGCTGAATTCACTTTTCATTGTGCATAATCATGAGTTTCGTTGAGGACTTTTACAGGGTTACGGAAGTAACGGCTTTAGAAAGACAGAATATATTCGGCTTGTGTTGATAATAATAAAATCCTGGACTATTTCGAAACTTCTAAATGCTTCGTTATGTGAGTAGAGACCATATTTGTACTACTGTAGAAGTTTGGTGTCATGACATGTAATTTTTGTGGGATAAAAATGCCCGGCAAACTATTCGAAATAACCATAAATAACCCCGTAACTCTGCTAATGTTCGCCCAAGCCAGAAAACAGTAAGGGTGAACTCAGTGGTGTAGTCTACTTTTTTGTGGTGGGTATAACTTACTTTATATTTGAGCATTTTTTGAAGTGGGTATACTGTATATATTTGTGCTATTCTAAATAATGGATGAAACAATTTTAATTGGGTATACTGAAGTCCATGAAATTTTGAAATGGGTATACTGCGTATACCTGCGTATACACCACTGGGTGGACTACTGGATGGATATCACCGTTCAAATGGCATTAGGGTGAATCTACTCCGAACCATCACTTTAAAATCCTTCTCCAGGAGTCTGATGAAGACTGTGAAGTCAAAACATTAATTCCAGCCATGAAATAATAAAAGAAAACAAAAAGGATTTTAAGTGTGTGGACCTCTCACTTCGAACCAACAGTCAGCCCATTCTGTTTTCATTCTCTCTCGTGCTCTCTCTCCCCCTCGGCCCTCTCTATCTATCTCTCTCTCTCTCTCTCTCTCTCTCTCTCTCTCTCTCTCTCTCTCTCTCTCCCTCCCAACATCTGCATTTATGTCTTATTTCTGTAACTTTTACATCTCAATACTATATTCAATATAATATTATTGAATATGACTATAAACCTGTGTATGAATATAGTGAATACACTATATTACTGAATATGTTTTTGCACAGTTTCTTTTTTAGGGCTTTCGAAGTTAACACGTAATAGCGATTAACTAATCAACATTTTATTCTTTTTTTATATTTATTAATTTTTTTAAAACATGAGTACAATTTCCCAGCATTCGCAGCATAATTTGAGGGTCTAGAAAATGAGTTTTATAGATCAAAGTAAAGGCTGTGAAGACATCAGAAATCAACCGATATTAAATAAATCAACAGAACAACAAACCCTTAACTCAGAAGTGGCCATCAGTATTGGAGCTAAAAGGCAGACTACGATGTTGACATTTAGACATAAACTCTAAACTACATTAAATAATTTGTTTTTAAATGTTTTTCTAACCCCTCAGAGGGTGATGCATGTCGGCAGACCTTACCCTAACCTGTCCAAAATAGAATTCACATGAACTCATGTTCATGGTCATTTACGCAGCAATCGTTATTAGTTATGAGTGTCTACAAATTTTTCTAAACTAATTACTCTTGCATGTAATCTGTGGCTGTTTTGCTGACAAGTAATTGTGAGAATCTTGTTTGTTCCTCAGAACGATGGCAGGGATTTTCTGATGGTGATTTTGCTTGGACTCTTTTGATTGTATGGTCTACTTCTTTAGTGGCTTCTGTTCAGAGTCATGTCAGAGAATACATGATTCACTCCGCAGGTGACTTCACAAATGTTACTACAGCTTTGCAGTCATTTGGCTAAGCATAAACAAAATTTGTTTATGCTTAGCTAGGTCTGTAGGTCTGTCAGCCGCACACTCAGTCAGTGTATCAGTTTTAGCAGACTTGTCACATCTTGTGCTGTAGACATGTGATTCCCAACCAGGTGTATGTGTATCACTAGGGGTGTAATCACACTGCATGGGGTAAATGGGAAAATGTAATAACAAAATAGTCACATTGGGATAGAGAACATGACTAAGGAGCTGTTTTCACATAGTAGGATATTTTTATATGTGGATTTTTTTTTCTCCTGGTTACACTGGTTTTGGCCTTCCGTTTCCACGTAGCAGATATTTAAAATCCAGATATACAAAAAGCAGGCTTTAAAAATATCCTATTTAGGGGGCTGAAACACATTTGTTTCAATGGAGTATTTTTTTTTATCCACATGTTGCATTTACACCTAAACAGGAGAAAAAATACCCTGCTTAAAAAATATCCTGCTATGTGGAAACAGCTCTTGAGGTGGTACTCATGCAATGACAAAAAGGCTTAGGGTGTAGTGTACGCAAAACAAAACAAAACCACAGCTGTAGAATGTAACATTATATAGCCTAGCAATAATTTGAATTGCGTTGGTCATTCCAGTCCAACCTGCTGTCCATTGTTGGTCCCCCAATGGTGAACTAAGATGTCATTTTTGACAAGAGTGTAGTTGTCTCTCTCTTTTTAAGAAGTGTATGAAGATTTTTCTCTTTCGACAGAGTATCCTTTCATAGCAGAGCTAACTATATTCCTCTCCATTGACATGTATTTCCCCCACACGCTATCTGTTGTTGATTATGTCCCCTTTTGTACGGCAACTAAAGCATCTGCTGACGTAATGTTACTAGTAATGCTTTGAACGTAAAGAAATATGAACACAATGGGGATTATGGGTTTTATGGGTCAGATGTGGGTCTTCTGTTTGTTGTAATCAAAGAAAAAAAACATCTACACCTAAAACATCTACACCTAATTCCCAGCCAGGCTGATGTTGTTGGCCAACCATTGGAGAATGACGGCTGTATTAAGCAAGTTAATAGAACAACCAGCGTTAATCCTCCTTGGCACAGTATTGGAGAAACGAATGGTTTTATGGCAAGTCAGGCTATACATCCTGCCAGTGTCTACTTTACCAGGCCAGCTCTGTGACTCAAATTTCTCAATGTCGTCATGGAAGAGTAGATTTGGTACAAAATTAACCTTTACATTTTGCTTTATTTGTTGTGTTTTGTTTAGGGTTTTTTTCCCCTGACAAGGGTTTTCATATATGTGCTCCCATCTGATGTTGTTTCCCTGTCTTTGAAAGATGGTGTGCGTTGTGTGCTTTTTTTTCTTAACCTTTACTATACCTGTGACATTTTCATTGGGATCTGAATAATGATACACCCTAGGCTATGGGCCCCTCTCTCTCTCTCTCTCTCTCTCTCTCTCTCTCTCTCTCTCTCTCTCTCTCTCTGGAGGAGGTGGTGAGGGAGATGTCTTAACGGAAACTTTTCAGAGAAATGTTCTTATCATGCCATATCACCTCTTGGCTGACTTGAGTGACTTCTGTCTTTCAGGACCAATCTGATGACCCACTTGAGCTGTCTCGTCTGGCTCGTTATCGTTTCCAGCACCGCCGCCAGACCCTTGTGAAGCTCTGACCGTCCTCCATACCGGCTCTGTGGGTTTTCAGGATTTTGTGAAACACTGTGATCAAGTGACTGAACCATGAGAAAGTCACAGCGGATAATAATGGTTCCTTTCAAGCACATACCATTTGACTTATTATTTTTTACTAGTGCTGCTTTGAATTTTTGATGAAGGATGTTATGTTGCCCAGTCGCGCAATGACTAGACCTGTATCATTTCTGTGTTAATGTTTCCTTTCTAATGGCATCAGCGTTTTTATATCTGTGTTTAATAAACTGATGAACTTGATCAACTGAGGGCATTACTATAGGCTACTACATCTCTGTTCGTCAAACATCAAGAAGGGGCGTGTTCTTTATAGCCCACGCGCCTCTTTTAAAAATGCCGGTAAGCATGTCTACTGGGTATCATTTCTGTAGCATGCGGCTCGACCACGAGAGTTTATGCAGGATTTGGATATCATAGCAGCATAGTAGGATGGAATGGATATATTCCTCAAACCTCTTTCTTGTAATTTGTCTGGTGAGGATTTGTTTTTATTATTATTATTATTATTATTAAATTTGAATGATAATGATATTGTTAGATATTGACATTTATGTTCACGTTGACTCTTAAGTGTTATAAGTGGGTGTACAATGTTTTTTTCCCATTAAAATAATATAACCTTAAATAAGTAGAGCTAGTGCATTTTGATTTGCTCATTTAACAACGTGTGTGCATATCTAGATTGTACAAGTGCCTAAAAGGAGGCAGGGAGTCAGGGTAGATATCGGGCGAATGACTGCACCTGCTGCTGCTGCTGGTGGTATTAATCTTGGTTTTAGGTTAGACTTTGTATGAATGTAGCCTACATAATAAATATATGATGTACAATAGGACATTACTGGGAGGATGTTTAAATGGCAGCGCGACCTAGAATGAGTTGACAGAGCAGAGACTGATGTGCACAAGCGGTTGAATTTCCACTGAGTGTTCATACAAGTATGTCTAACTATGGTCTAACCACAACCCGTACTCCCTGGGCTATGGTAAGCTGTTCTCAGTGTCGCTATCATTCTTAAGCGCTTTTTCTACATTTGGCTCCGCACACGCTACTGTATTGAGCGACCTCTGGAAAGTTAGGCTAATTGATATGATGACTTGGCGTGTATATTCGCCGACAGATTAGTCAGCTTATTGAGAAGTCAATTGACTAATTGACTTAGTAGGCTATAGCTTTAGGCATCATAGCTTATTTTTATTTTATTTTTACTCGTTTAGTTAGCATATGTTCTGTCACTGTCCGTAGTTGTGATGTCACTTGTAGTGTAGGCTATGCGCAATGGAAGAAAGCGACTGAATTTGACAGGTTAGGAAACGCATGCTGTCCAGTGTTACCGGTACATGAGAATTGCATGAGAGTTGCAGTTGGTGTACTGATTTTCATGGTGATAAGGCAGACCTTTCCGTTTTAGTACTAGCCTAGGCCTACGTATTTTTTTCGACATTGTCTCCACCCACACTTAGTTAGAAATAGCAGATCAAATAGAAGATGGAAAAAAACCTTCATTGAACAACACCCTAAAACGATCCATATTCTCTTTACCTAGTTGTTCGCAGCGCCAGGCAGGTGTCCCGGATGCACGGGAGGTGAGTTTGGTGCTCATCTCATCTGAACTTCAGAGGACGATGATGGTCCAGTGGCATTACGCACATAGCCCACACTTGACACATTACGCACACTACGCACACTACATTCAATGAGGAGTGAATGTCAAAATATCCAGATAAAATGCGATTAGGATATGATTATGAAGATGGCACGACTGTACATTCCTCTGCTCTGTTCCTTAGGTAGACTACACTCCATAGCCAAGGGTTCCCTTCGGTAGCTATTTTTGTCTTGCGATTTCATTGTAAATTCGTGGTGGTGCCCGAAATGCAAATCCCGCAAGCGCTCTTTCCGAGCATGTCCTAAAACATGATGGTGTGTGTATGGCTGTATTCAAATACTCCAACAACAAATACCATCAGTGTTCTCTCAGACTCAGACGTGCTTTCCCACTACTAATAGCATCACGCCTACCAGCGTGGTAAGGCACTGCCGCATAAGTAGGCCTACCATATGACAGTGGGAAAGTTTAGGTTGGCTTTATGGTATCATTTCAGAAGAACATAATTGACCATATGCCATAGAACTGACAAGGGCTGGACACGTCAGTGTGTGTGTGTGTGTGTGTGTGTGTGTGTGTGTGTGTGTGTGTGTGTGTGTGTGTGTGTGTGTGTGTGTGTGTGTGTGTGTGTGTGTGTGTGTGTTAGTCAAACTGGAGCACACAGATTATGGCGATTGAGATGGTTTGACTGTTTCTTGTCCATCTAAGGGCATCTTTGTTGGCTTCAGGCAACTGTCTTTAGGCTTTTTGTCTCCACTAAAGGTTTACTTATCTGACTGTCATCATGACTCTTACCTCTCTCCTCCCCGATACCTTTTCGGATTTTACTGTCAGGCACACTGTTCAGTTTCACATTAATTTGCAAGATTTTTTTAAAAAGTTTAAGGATGACTCGGCAGGTCTGTTCAGTCAACACACACACACACACACACACACACACACACACACACACACACACACACACACACACACACACACACACACACACACACACACACACACACACACACACACAGGGCCAGGTACAACTGACGTCCTCGTGTATCAGCCCAGCAGACGCAACTGACTCATGAAGAGAGCGTGGGTTTTGTTTTGTTTTATTCAGACACTCTCAATATGTCTGCTCCTCTGCGTGTGTACATTTTCTTTTCCTTCCAGCACCCCTTCCACCTTGAATAGATTGACTTTACACATCAGGGGTGAATTCCACACAGTCATAAGTGGGCTGTTTTCAAACTTGATTATGTGTTCTTTATAGACTGAAGTTCTCTCTTCTGCTCTCTGTTTGATATGGTTTTGTGTCTTCATTCTGGCAGTGGCAGGCACATGGTCAGATCTTGTTTGTTTAACAAATGATTCTTGTTTGTTTATCCCCTCATTCTTTAGAATCAGTACAGTGTGACAAAGATCAGTACCTCCGTGGACGCAGATGTGTGCTTTGCGCAAGCTGTGATGGTAAGCTGCCTATGAAAGTGCCCTTGAAGATTCTTTCATCCAGGTCAAGTTTAGCTTTAAGCATATAGACTAGGGGCTCCCAACCTTTTCCATCCTGGGGCCCACCCTCTGGCCCTATAAACAATAAAACTCAAATGAATAGCCAACACCAACACAGCAACAAATATTATTTAGATTTTTAGAAAATGATTTCAAGGCCCACCTAGAATACCTTCAGGGCCCACCAGTGGGCCTCAGCCCACCGTTTGAGAATCACTGATCTAGACTTCCTCGCTTCCTCGTTGACTTCCTCGATGAAGATGTTTCTTCTTGGAATTAGGAGTGAAATGTCTTCAAGCTCAAAGAAGAGGTCCAGCTGCTTAAAGTCAAGCTCATTGGACCATGAGTCTATGAGAGGTGACCGTGGTGGTGTAACAAAAGATTTTCTTAGTTCTAAAAATAGACAGTCTCTGATGTAACCTCACTTCAGAAGGTACAGCCCCAAAGTTTGCTATTTTTTCCGGCTAATCGGTCTGTGGATGAGTGAAATCACTGGGTTTAGGTACACATTTAAGTGCACTTCTTTAACTGATTTGGTTGGCTAGATATAAATGGTGCTTATAAGATTGCAAACTTCTCTAGCCAGTTAAGTCTACGCCTTGTATGTTGTAAATGTATGTATTACTGTAATTATGCACTCATTTCCTTCCTGTCAAGTTACAGTATGAGAAGCGTCTTGACCTGGCTTCACATTTGGCACATTTTTGGTTTGACCGCTCGGCACTCTGACCGCATTCAGTTTTGAAATGAGTATTCATTTGATGTGACCCAGCCAATGACTGTACTTTGTAATACAGGTGTACATAGTTTGTATATATAATATATTATTTATGGGATGATCTGAGTCATTGATGTTAACCTGCAGGGCCAGGTCATTTTTGGCCACCCCCCACCCCCAGCCCTTCATTTGCATAGTCTCCATATTTAGGCCCTCTGTGTGGGTGTGTATATGTGTGGTATTTACCTCAGATGCTTCATGTGAAGTTATGATGTTTTAAATAATCTTGTTCTCCCTCCTCCTCCTCTGTGTGTTTGAGCAGTTGTGTTTGTTTTGTATTAACATCGACTGTTAATGAAAAACAAACGAAAATCCCTGTGGACAAGGGATGGAAAGGCAAAGCTTATTTGAACACTGTGATGGTTTTAATTTTACATGTTTGCTGTTCTCTCTCTCTGTCTCTCTGTCTCTCTTTCTCTCTCTTTCCACAGTAAATAAAAAGCTTGTTCAGGTGGAGGACTGCAGTTTATCCACTGCCAGAGTGTGTCACTGTAGCAAAGGTTATTACTGCAAAGAAGCTCAGTCCTACACCTGCTTATTTAGTTGTATGCAGTGTCCTGATGGAACCTTCTCCAATAGAACCTCTTTGGCAAACAGGAAAGAGACTTGCATACCGCATACCAAGTGAGTACCCGAAACTGTTGTGCTGTCTGCATCCTTTCCACATGGAGTTTTACGAAGGTCATTTGCATTTACACACATAGACTCACTCACTCGCTCACACACACGCATAATTCTGGAAATAAGCTACTAAAATATTACACAGTGCACCTTTAACCCATTGATGCCTGATGTTGCGTTGCGCAACATTGGCCCTGGTGCCTGGAGCTGCATTACGCAACATTCAGGCTCATGAGATTTGAGACAACTTTATTAAAAATCTCAGTCTTTTGAGATGGACAAACACATTCTAATGAAAGATGAGGGTCTTAGCATTTAAATGCAACTTAGTGCATATTGTTATGTGCTTCAGAAGCTGAGATATTCTTAAAAAGGGCTCAGGCATTCAGAACCCTTTTTGCAGGTGCCTTAGGCGTCAATGGGTTAAAAGATTCAGATTTTTAGATTCCTTTCAGAAAGATTTTTCTCTCCATTCTCACATAATCATGGCAATGTCTTTTCTTGATTTTTGACCTATCACCTGTTATTTCAGCAAAACCGCATATGGCTCCATTTCATTAGACCTGAGCTCCCTCTTCTGGCTATGAATAATTTTGCGCCACTTTTGCCATAGACTGATCAGCAAGTGTCAGAAAAGGTCCTGCGCGACTTTTAGAGAGCCACATCCTTGGACGGCCTTCTTTTGGTTTAGAACTAACTTATCTGGAGAGACAACACCGGTAGTAACACAGATGCAATTCTGGACTTGGTCATGTTGTGCACTGTGCACTAGCCAAGCGAGCTAAACCCATGCAGCTGAAAGCTGAGCCTCTAGGGGCGTCTAGATTTCTGGGCTAGTTGTGCACTTGAATAAATAACAAAAAGAATTGCATCCGTGTTGCTCCGGAGTTGTCTCCCCAGTGAAGATTTCCTGCCTCTTTCCCGTCGATGCACCAGATGATAAAACAGAAGCGTGAGGAATTGCCCCTTTGTTAACTATTAACGTAGTTTTGCAATGTTTTGATCACAAAACCATCGTTTGGTAATTTCCATGAAAGCAATAATGGCGTTCTACTGTAAATGGGGACAGGGTGTGGGAGTCTGATTTTCACTTTATATTCATGCAGTCCTTGTTAACAATGTTTACATTTGTCTGTCTTCTCCCATCCATTCATCCATCCATCCATCCATCCATCCATCCATTCATTCATCCATTGGCAACAGCTGTGAAAGTAAAGGACTGGTAATAGGCACCAACGGAAGTCACACCGAGGACAATGTCTGTGTTACACCCCCAGTGACCCCTTCTCCAATTATAGGCGCTCCGAAATCCAAGAGACAGACCGCAGAGCAGAGCACAGAGACTGGTGTCACCAATCAGGTCTCAGCAGATACAACCACCACACAGAAGGGCCATCCCTTGGTCCACTCAGAGGAGACACTGACTCCGTCCCCCTCAGCAGATACCACCACACCACCACCACCACATCCCTTGGTCCACTCAAAAGAGACACTGACTCCCACCCTCTCAGCAGATACCACCACACAAGACGGCCATCCCTTGGTCATCTCAGAGGAGACACTGACTCCGTCCCCATCAGCGGATACCACCATCACACAAGAGGGCCATCCCTTGGTCATCTCAGAGGTGACATTGACTTCCAATGTCAGCACGGTCCAGCTCTTAACTGCAGCCCAGCCCGAAGCCTCTGTCCGCCCCATACACACGTGGTCCAGTGTTCCAGCCCCACTGACTAGGACACCGCAGCCCACAAGAGGCTCGACTGCATTGCCACCAAGCACAATGTCTATCCTCCTCTCCAAACCTTCAGAAACACAGACAGGTTGGTTTTGGGGGTTTTACGCAAGACTGTAGATTGCCTAGTAGTCTATTCATGTCAAGTCAAGTGTGTGTACTTCATTGTCAAAAATCTATGTAACAGGTCTGGCACGGAAGTTTGAAATTGTGTTTCACCAACATATACATGTAAAAAAGACATTGACAATAATCACACACACACACACACACACACACACACACACACACACACACACACACACACACACACACACACACACACACACACACACACACACACAATGTGCAGTAAAAACTAACATACTGATACATTAATTTACATTCTTTCTTTGACACATGATTCACTCACAACACACACGCACACACACAGACACGTGCAGTAAAAAAAAAAAAAAAAACACTAACATACTAAGACGTACGATAAATACAGACATACACACACAGAGACACACAGTGTGCAATAAGAAGTGTATCATACTGATGGACAATAAATACACACACACACACACACACACACACACACACACACACACACACACACACACACACACACACACACACACACACACACACACACACACACACACACACACACATACAGTACACACACACACACACACAACAACAGAAGTACAATCATTGGTCATACAGGTAATGTGAAGTAGTATAGATGCTGTATGCAAGGTGCAAAGAGTAAAGTGCAAGTGGCATGGTGAAAGAAATGTTCATGGAATGTTCAATGATCTTGGAAGATGGCCCAAAAGAGAAGTAACCTTTTGAATGCACAAGACTGTATTAATAACAAATGCAGTGGTACCTTTACTTTCCATAGGGTGTCACTGTTATCCTCTAAAACTAGTGGGAACTCGTCTCTTCTGAATCTGACACTTATAAGCACATTGAATTATTATTATTATTCATTAATTAATTAATTAATTTTTTATTATTATTTTTTTTTTACAAAAGTATGTGTGGTTCTTTTGAGTATATGAAGTACAGCTGTTTTCAAAAACTTAAGCTGAATTCCTGCTACACGCACACAAGAGCAACTTGGGACCTAACACTCACAATAAGATGTAACCTGGTGATGAGCAATATCTTTCAGAGTGTCTGAGAGTGGAAGTTTCACCTTCTGCCATCTTTTTTCTCCTCAATCCCCAGGTTTCCCAAGAGGGCAGGCCTACACAGCCCTTCCCATCAGTGAGTCTGACTCCCAGAGGCATCTATGGCTGGTGGTTCTTATCTTGTTCCTGGCCGTGGTGTTCTACTGCCTGTGGCTCAAGGCTAAAGCTCTGAGGAAGAAGCGCAAGTTCATAGAGTGTAAGTCACACATCCTGTCCTCCTAGAACACAGGAAGGAAGAGATAAACCAAAAAAGGTGGTCATGATGAAGTTCATTGGCTTCTGCTAAGCAGTGACAATGCCAGAGAGGGTGCATAGAGAATGTAATGACTTTGACAACTGTTGTTTTTGCTTGTCATTGTTCGTCGTTTATACCACCCACCCGCCCCCTCACATACACACACCTATCAGGTCCCTGGCATGACAAGGCTGCGGTGCCTTACTGTTTGAGCCACGTCAGGGCGTCCTCCAACCTTTTTTTTTTTTAATACGGTATGGATGAATTGAAAGTGTGCCAAAACACTTGACATGTTGGAGGATAACTACTCTTTGACAAGCCAATAATCATTCCTACATTTAAACGTTCCTATGTAGTTCTTTTTGTTTGAGACATTTGAACAATGAACTTGTCCAGCTGGAAGAACTATGAGAGAGGTGACTTGCTTCTTTGTTCAGGGCTCTGCAACAAATTCCAATCATTTTAATGCTGAGAATGGACTGGTAGAAGAGATATGGGACAAAGATTCTAAAAATGTAAAATGTTTTCAGAATGTTCTAAATCCACTTTGTAATCCACGGTGACAAGGGCGACACCATAACAATCTTGGTAGCAGTTGCTAGGGCTAAATCATTCAGAAGTCCTATGGGCAGGCTAACTGGAACTAGCAGACAGACAATGCAGTGGCAAAACAACAAATGTTGAAATGGGCTTGGTAATATGGTGGATAGTACTAAGCGCTGCAGAACTTTTATAGGGTCAATAGTAGGCCTGTAACGATATTGTATCAAACCAGGACATCGTGATACGCAGAGTCACGATACTGTATCGTGGCGTAAGAAGGCAGTATCATGATGCGCCCTTTCAAAGTTTTGTTACCCTTCAGTTCAGAAAACAAAAGCAAAGAGCAAGTTAATTAATTTTGAAAGATACAAAAATCGTTGGATGTATCAAACCATAGGACAAAAAAATTGTGATTCGAATCGAATTATGAGTTGAGTTATATATCCTATAGGCCTATAGTATATCGTTGCAGCCCTAGTCAATAGTGCTAATGAATGCCCTGCTGGAGCGACATGGACTGAGGCTGTCGGTCAGAGGAGTCGTTAGGCCAAGGTCCTGACTCATTGTGGGCATTAACAGTCCCATGGCATTAAGAATAGGGGCTCTCCCTGCTGTCCTATAGAAATTTCCAACACAACTAATTTAATCTACTCCTGTAATCATTACTCGCTTATAACTGACACAATGACTCATTTCCTTATTTCCGACCACAAGCTAGTGTGTCTGTGAGTGAGTAAGTGAGTGTGCTTGTGCGTGCGTGTGTGTGTGTGTGTGTGTTTGTGTGTGTGTGTGTGTGTGTGTGTGTGTGTGCGTGTTGTGAGAGTGATTGCCTGTAATGTCTGCCTTGCATTACACAGTCCAGTGCTACACGCTGGGGGTGTTTAGCGAGTTCCTCCTTTTACTGTTAAATGAAGTACGCAAGTTGTCCCAAAACGTTTTGCATAAATGTGTTGTTATGGTTAGTTTTCGTCTTCAGTTGCTCTACACTACAGGCGTAAAGAGAAATTGTCATTGGGAGCCGTTGAAAACCACTTGGAATAGAATAATTTGTTGCTTTGTTGGATGACTTGCTACTTTCACTGCAACCATAACTGTTTGCATTGTACAAACCACACTATGATATCCCATAAACAACTGAGCTTTTTGAAAGCGGTTGCAAAAAAGATGGAAGGCAAAACATGAGAGGCAGAGGGCAGGCCAGGCCTTGCAGATTGCCCATGTTGTTAATATCTACTGTACATCTCTGTATGGGTAAGCGCTCATGGCCTCAGACTTGTTGCCCAAAGGTTGCTGGTTCGACTCCTGACCCGCCAGGTTGGTGGAGGGAGTAATTAACCAGTGCTCTCCCCCATCCTTCTCCATGACTGAGGTACCCAGAGCATGGTACCGTCCCGCTGCACCGCTCCCTTTCTGATGCCATTGGGTGCTGCCCTAGCCTGGTGAACCAGCACCACCCGCTGGACGGCAAAATGTTCACATTTAGTCTAGTTTATCAGGCTAGTGCTGCCCCCTTGTACGGGTGAGGCATCAATGCAATTTCGTTGTGTGCAGTGTGCGCTTGTGTGCTGTGGAGTGCTATGTCACAATGACAATGGGAGGTGGAGTTTCCCAGTTGGGCTTTTACTTTTTTCACTTTCACATCTAGCTTGAGAGTGCTAGTCAAGGGTGCTAGCTACATTAGCTACTTTGCAATGCAATTTTCCATTGGCAACTACCTAAGTTGCTTATTGGCTAACAACCCTGAGACCCTCTCTGATAGGCATGACCAACCTAGAAAACAGACAGGAATTTGGTATTTAGAATTTAAGTACTTTGAGGTGTTAATCATTTTTTTCTGATGGGTGCCCATCGGTGTGGTTACCCTCAAACTTGTGCTAGAGTGGAAATCTGTGTCTTTCAAGAATGCAATTATTTGTAAATATTGTTAATATTTCAAATATTGTATTTAGTTGGCTCTGATGCCTACGTGTTTCGTCCCATATGGCCTTCTTCAGGACCTACAGTACCTGTATAAGGCTATATAGGCCAAAACGCGTAATAATAAGAATAGTTTATATAGCACCTTTCATGGAACCCAAGATTGCTTTACAAGGGGTGGGGGCAGGGGGCGGGGGGGGGGGGTTAGAGACCATATGTCTAAGTGAATAGATGGGATTTCATATATTGTATATTTTTGGCTACGATGCCTATACGTTTTAGCCTGTATGGGCTTCTTCAGGGCCTATAAGCCATAAAGGCCGAAACTTGTAGGCATTGTAGCCTGTATAAACTAAAGACTGCAGTCTTAAGTGGCTCAGATGTCCTACCTTTCACTGACATGGTCTACTAGTTAGTGCCTACCACTTAACCATTAGACACACAGGTCTTGCAAGCTGTGGTACCTGCAAACTGTCTGTAATGCGTTTTAGCATTGTTGGCACCTTAAGCTGTTTTTCTTAGAAAAAGGTTAGAGATTTACAGCTGAAGTAACCACTTCTCTCACTTTTCTCAGTGACTGATTCTGAAACCCATTGCATGCTTTGAAGCTAAAGGAAGTCGTCGCATGTAACGTTCATATCGCTGCTGTGCGTCATTTCTGACGAGGGAATTTTCTTCATGTGTTTGATGTGGCCCTGCTGAGATTGGCCAGCGTTTTTGACGAGTGCATTGCAATCTCAAAGTGACGGGGAACATGTTGTGCGTTTCTGTTGGAGTCCTTCCTGCAAACAGTGCCTTCTGTGGAAGAGGAAATGTAGGGGCTTTGGATCAGATTTGAACACTGCAACACAGTTATACAGTGTGATATTATATCGTCATATAAAAGAGTAGTTCTTGTTCTCACCGTTTTCATCTCACACTGTGATTTGAAGAGAAATTGCCTTATTGACCTGGTGTGATTTCTTTTGTACTGAAACATCATGTCAAAACAGTGAGGTTTCCTCTGACGCATGTCAAATGCAACAATGTGAAATGACTTCCTGCCAATCTGCTTTCTTCACTTGAGTGACTGAACCCATGGCCTCCCAGTGAGGACATAGAGTAGGCCTATATAATGTGAATAAAACCATAAGATTGACATTCAGATTCATACTGCCCTTTGAACAGACCTGCAAACTGTTTATCTAGAAAGTTGTGAACATTTGATACCTGGTGTCTTGATGAAGATAGCAGAAAGGGGTTAGTTGTTCCAGGCTCAGGTAGAGGGGTGGCCCCGAATTGGATGCTCAGTAGTACACTGAATGTATTAAAGTGGGGGGCCCTCTCAGATAACTGTCCCGGGCCCAGCCAAAGTTTTAAACAGCCCTGCTCTTTGTAGTTAGAATCAGTTGTGATTCTTGTAAACCACTGCATCTTCCCTGGGAACTTGCATGTAAGCATCATTATAATGGAGGGCGATAAGCATTATGACATGTCATTGTTTAGGACATGGTTTGTTTCTTACAAGGCACTGATTATCTTGTTAATGGTGATACTTGATGGTAATATACATCTACAACATGATGGTAATCTAACAATAGTATATGTATTGTTTGCTTAGCTCATATACTGTATGTACAGCCTCATACTGATTTGACTAACAATGTGTGTTGAAAAAGTACATTTTCTGGGGCTGTCCATAACTATTTTCAAACCAATATGGTGACTTTATGTCATGTAACTAGCATTATCTAATATGAATGTTTTTATTGTACCAATCCCTTTTCATTTTGATCCTTTCTTTAGGTGCATCATTGGGGGAATGTGTGAGTACTCGTTTTACCTATTATATGGTACAACACATGCCTTTTTCTTTTTGTTATGTTGGATATGGAGGCCAGTGATTATAAAGCTACCAACGGTGTATTTATCCCAGACTCATATCCCTTACCATTGAAATGTACATGTTTTGACACCCCTTACATCCACATTAGAAGTGTTAAAAATGTGAGTCATTAGTCCTAGCCTAAGAAACTAGACATTGTGTGGATTTGGAAGTGTTGTGCGAATAAACAGAAGTGAGACCCTAGCGTACTGTTTCTCAATGGGGGCCGTGCAGCCCCCCAGGGGGCGTGGATAAGGATACAGCTGAGAGGGGTGGTTGCTTAGTTGGCATTGGGGGTCATTAGTCCATTTAACTGTTTAATACTAAGGGGGGCGTTGTCAGGCTTATGATGAAGTCAAGGGGGCGTTTGTTCAGAAAAGGTTGAGAACCACTGCCCTAGCAGGCTGGCATTTCATGTAATAGTCGGGGTTTCTGGGCTGCATACATGTTTCAAGATCTGTTTGTATCGCCCCTTCTGTGCTACCTGTCTTGTAGCAGGAGGCTTAGAAGGGATCATACTATACACATGCCATATCACTTACAATTGGGAATTTGTTTATATTCTGACACCCCAAACATCCCATACCAATTTACTAACCCCAACTCCGATGAAGTTGGGACGTTTGGTAAACAGTGAATAAAATCAAAATGCTATCATTTTCAAAACACTCAATCTATTCATTAGATGGAGAATAGTGAAAAGACAACATATTAAGTGTTAAAACCGAGAAAAAATATTGTTTTGGGGGACATATGTAATCATTTCTAATTTGAGAAATCCAACACGTCTCAAAAGAGTTGGGACGGGGACAATAAATGGCAGCAAATGTCGAGGAAGACTAAAAACAAAACAAAAGATAACACTTAACAGTTAAATACATTAACCGATGAGATGATTTTATATAAAAAACAGTGTTAATTCCTATCTTGGACATGATTTCACCAGCTTAAATGGTGGGTGTATTCCTTGTCATGTTTTGCAATGTTTTCCTTTCTGTAGTGCTTACAGTGTGACAGGTCTTGACCAAAAACCCACCATTTTATCACATGCTGGTCCTTATGATGGAGCCAAACTGTTAAAACATAGTAGAGAATGCAATTTGACCTTACTATGTGGCAGTAATCGAAGATCTCCCTTCAAAATATAATGCATGAGTGGCTTTTCATGCTGTTTAAAGCCCATTTATACCATTCAGCACTGTATTTAACTCTACAGATGAGTGAGAACATCTTAACCAATGCACTACTGCATCCGCATGCCATCATGGAGGCTGACTTTTGAAGCTAGCACTAACACAAGTTGGATGGTCCATTTTCACTGTAGCACAGGATGTGCAATGCTCTATTATTGTCAAAAAGAATGGACTTCTACAACTTCTGCTGACTTCTGTAAGCAAAGGACAGTTTCCCATGTCTTCTGGGTCTATTTCAAGTGAGCTCAGGTGCTTAGGAGAATGTTAAACCCCTGTGTCATTTTCATGCATTAAGCATTCTTAATATGGTCAATTTTCAATAGCTCTAGCACTCCAGGAATTAGAGTGAGACTATAGCCAATATATATATATCATGATGTCATGAACCTATACAATGATTTTATTCACAAAAATATGTCTTATATACACTCAATCGTGGTAAATCAAAGGGAATTCAAAAATGTATGTAATAACTATGGTAATTATTCCCTTTGCATCTTTAATTCTGAGTGACTCAGCCTCTCTGTGATGATCTTATACCTGGACACCTATATTGTCCGTCAGTACAATTCATTTTGAAATGTTCTTCTTTGTTGTTTTATCTTATTTGGATGTTTACTAAATTTCACTGATCCCCGTCCCAACTCTTTTGAGACGTGTTGGATTTATCAATTTAGAAATGAGTACATATGTCCCCCAAAACAATATTTTTTCTCGGTTTTAACACTTAATATGTTGTCTTTTCACTATTCTCCATCTAATGAATAGATTAAATGTTTTGAAAATGATAGCATTTTGATTTTATTCACTGTTTACCAAACGTCCCAACTTCATCGGAGTTGGGGTTTGTATGTCTGAGGGGGATATTAACAGTGTTAATAGTGCTAGTCATGAGTCCATGTAATTCGCTGGTGCGGTAGCAGGAAGCCAACCCGTACAGCATCCACTATGTTTTAGGGGGACGTTTGTAGTGCTAGTCATGAGTCCATGTTTCTAAATATCTCTCTCTCTCTCTCTCTCTCTCTCTCTCTCTCTCTCTCTCTGTCTCGCGCTGTAGAAGGAAGCCAGTAAGGGATCGTACAATGTCTACGTGCCTCAGCAGCAGCCTGAGCAGGCTAAAGCCTCGGACACCATCAGCAGTGGCACGCAGCGTGTGGAGTGGCAGGTCCCTGTGAAGAGGGAGAGTGACTGTCTACAGAGAGAGGCCGCTGCTACTGCTGCCTCTGCTTCTGCTGCTGCAGCCCCGGCCCCAGCCACACAGGTTCACCCCGGCCAGGGGCCAGCAAGCGTGCAGCACGTCACCATGGACAAGAGTGGCAAGGGCGAGGGAATCAGCAACACTGTCGGTGAGTGGCATCAGCAAAGAACCTTAGAGGAGAATTTGTGCCAAAGGTTATACAACAGGCCCCTTACAACACATCATTTGCATTTTGGGATATTTGTAGTCTGTTAAGATGGGGGTTTTTTTTGTGTGTAAACAAACCATTCCTGAATTAGAATGTCCAGTTGACCTACCGGTACTTGCAGTACAACGTCCAAGTATGACTACAGCAGGTTTCTGTTTGACTTCCTTCTGGCTGTTGTGCAAATATTAGCATATACGTACACGTATGGTGAAGGGTCCGAAAAGACATTCAGCCACTGTATCCATTCCATTGCAGCAAAGGATCTTTACTTTGTTTTTGAGTAGTAGTGGGTCGCTGTGAGTTTAGAGAATCACCAGCGTATGGCAGGGCCCTCAAGTCTTCCTCTGGGAGTGAGACACTCATTTAGGCCCTTTCTTACCCTCTCAGTGCATTTTTTTATTCTTACTCTGAAAAAAAAATGTCATAAAGCATCATTTGCATATTTTCCCAGCATTTCCATAGGCTTCCCTGCATTTAATTTAACCCATCAAACATCACAGAGGAAACTATTCCAAACTTACCAAATATTTCCAAATATTTCGCAAACTGAATCGCCCAACTGAATCTGTTGAGTAGGGCTAAGCAATATATGCGTCTAATATCACAAATCCACTGTTGTGTTACAACACTTCTGAATCGTACGTTAGAGTGAAATAATAGTCACACCTATGGGTGTGGGGAGCTGGATGTCTGTACCCCAGTAAGCTTAACTGCAACACTGACTCCAGCGACAGTCCCCTTCTGTTGCAATTCTTGCCATGTCATATCTGGGTGATGATGGTGCCCTAGGCGATTGTGCAGTCAGCCCACCCCTAGGACTGACCCTGGTTGATTCAACCTGTCAGCACAACATGTCCTTGGTGATATAACCTTGCCATTATGGCATGAGGACTGCTGAAGTTCCTGTGAAGTGCTGTTTGTTTGTCTACCATGCTTCCCCAGTACGTCAGCCTATGCCACTGGTAAACCATCAGGTTCATCCACTACCTTTTTTTGCCTTCCACTTGAAGGTCTTCGAGTATTGAACAAAACAAGCATGCGCCCACACTACCTGCAGCACTGGTTTTGTGTTTGCTTTGTAAGAACAGTAGTGGGTGGGTGTTGGAGTTGTTTTTTGCCGTAACTTTAGTATGTTTGGTTTGTTATGGCAATTCCCGAAAATTTACCCCAAAAGGTCATTTGACAGCATTGCAAAAGTGCTTCCCATACATCAAGGTCAGTTAAGGTCATTGTTGCTTTCCACCACTCTCAGGGCAAATGGCAAACCCCAACTACAGGCCAAACCTTGACCACTGACCATTGAAGAAAATTCAGTTATATCAGCTCTATAAAGTACAAACGTATTTATTTGTTGTGCCTTTTTGTGCCTTTATTAGACAGTATAGTTGAGAGATTACAGGAAATGACTAGGGGAGAGAGATATGGGGGTTAGGAAATGACTCGGACACCAATCTGCTTCCCCATGACCAAATTCCCTGTACTCTATGTGGCATGGTGTACCAGCATGACGCATCACCTATGTGAGTGGCGTAACAGTTCTGCTCCAGAGGAAGTTGAGATGGATTTCCAGTTTCACTCCCTGTGAATTAATGTACTGACCTTATCAGTCTCTGTGAACTGATGTACCAACCTACCTCGGTCAAGCAGCTGACCTCAGTCTCTTGAAAAAAGTGAAGTGTTTCTCAGAAACAGGTGGTCAGCAGGTGATGACTGGGTCAAAGCCAATGGTGCTGAGGAAATCTTGGGCCTCATGATTGGATTCCTAGTAAACACACAAGATAACCGTAATCACACACAGAACATTCATTTCTCAAATGACTAACACTGATCGCACACGCACGCACACACACACACACACACACACACACACACACACACACACACACACACACACACACACACACACACACACACACACACACACACACACACACACACATATGGCAACATGATATATATATATATATATATAGGTATATATAAAAGACAATAATTGAATCTTTAATCGAACATTAATCGAAAGCACACAAGATCATATGGTAACACTTTATAATACTGACTCCTTATTAATAGCTCTGAAAGGGGTCACTGTTTAGTGCCAGGCCATTGGAATCATCTTAGTACCCAGGCAGAGGTGTCACTGGGATTCATCAGAAAGTAAAATGGAACTCTTAACACAAACTTGATCAGATCAGTTCTGAATCAGCTGATTGTAATGCTTACTCAAAACAGGTGAACCCTCAGTTACTCAATGAAATCACCTGTGTTTGAGTTCAAATTATTAAACCCATTTCAACAATCAAATAATGAAGTTGAGTTAAAGAAAGGATAAACATAGATGAAAACTGTTTACCATTGGCATGCTCCAAACTCCGCACTGTGTACTGAGGTTGAGTGCCCCAAGAAAGTACAGTAGGCCATATTCGAGGGTGAGGTGTCATTCCATATCATGTTCTGTCTGTTGCACTTGATGGAATTGATGGTTGCCGTGTGACAAAACTGTGCTGTCATTACGGAGAATCAGCAGTTTGACAAATCTGACATTCAACTACGTAACAAACATGGCGGGCATTGAGTGACATGTCATACCTCAACAGGGAAGAGATAGACTTCCACACGAGCGAAAATTATATAAGAATCACCCTGAGGCAATCTTCTGTTGATGTTTAAGATCTGTGGTTGTGTGAGAAACAGAGTGGAAGACAATTTCGTTTGATGTCACGTGTAAGAACACTTGTGCTGTCACTTACCTGTCACTGATATCAGGTCATTACAGGTACTCCCATGAACACCTGCCAACATTAAGTCAGAGCTGTGGTTGTGGGGTGGGGGCAATAAAATGAAATTCAACTGTGGTCCAACTCAACGGTTGTCCTAGTAGTTAAGCCTGGTTTAGACTCCTCCTGCAACTGCAGGGGACGCGCTATCAGCGGGGGTAGCGGCAGATTACGCCTGGGATTTCAGCCTGGGAGAAGTATACATTCATCGCTGCAAGGGGTCGTTTCAGCTCTGCAGAGGGGGACGTTGTGGCTCTTTGTGTATGAAATCTGTCGCCACCCCCTGCCCCTGCTGACAGTCCGTCTTCTGCAGTTGCAGGAGGAGTCTAAACCAGGCTAAAAAGATGTGATGATCAATCATTTTCAAGATCAAACACGGTGTTCCCTCTTTATTCTTTAATTTCTTTGTACGTTCTTTATTTGTGCCTTATTTGTTGCTTTAAATTTTATTGTATGGCCACCCATCTAAAACGCTATGGTATATCAACCTCACTGCTCGTTTTGCTTGTTATCCAGAATGCGGGCGGATTTTACAGTAGCTTGTTGCGTTATTGTCTGGTCCCTGCATTTGTATTGTTAATATAGGCTAGCTATCTGCAGTATCAACACTCTGGGTTCAATCTCACTGCTTGTTTTGGGCATTATCCAGAATGCAGGGTGGATTTGCTTGATGTGTGATTATGTGTGCTCTTTGTAGTACTTGGCAGGCCAAATTGCTGATTATCTTATGTCACCACGTGTATCCTGCCTCTGCCTCATGACTCCTTTCCTCTTTCAAACAGCGACTGGGAACTGTGAAATGCATTGCTTTGTCTAGTGTTTTATTATTACAAGCAGAAGTTTAGAAAAAGAGGAAGTTCCTCTTGCACTGATCATACTTCATCCTTGCAATGCTGTACAATACAGTGCACCATTAGCTTGGAGAGCAATTTCTTCATGGGCATGTGATACGAACGTGACTAGGATAGTCAGACAACTTGCTTGTTTCGACTCCCACACTCTTTCACGATCATTTTGTTGAAACTCACATGCAGTGCATTGCTCTGTGGTTAACTTTCACACGTTTGCAGTTGCTTGAGAGCAAGCCAGTCTTAAGACGATTGCACTTCATATTCATAGGGTATTGCAAACAAATTTAGAAGATGTAAATATGTGGTTCACACACCTTTATGTTGCACTGGTGTCTGTGGTGCTGGCTCATTCCCCAATAAGAGGAAGTGTTGGCTTATTAAAACACTAACCCAATACTACTTGAACGCCACAACTCCACATTCCACAGACAGTATGTTACAAACATTTGTAAATGTTATTTCTTAAATGTTTCAAATGCTAAATGTTCAATTGCTATTTGTTACTTCATTACTTTATTATTACTTATTACTTGTTACACTGTTATTGGTCATGTCTTGAACTTTAATGTCTGTCTTGTTAATGTTAGTCCTGTCTATGCATGATGTCTTTGCATGGGATGGAGAGAAACGTCATTTCAATTTCCTTGTATGACCACTAGCCTGGTTCTCACGCAGACCCTCGTGCTTTTTCGCCCAACTTCGTGAGCTTGCACGAGTGGTAACAGCCATCTGCATGAGAACCAGGTTATATGACCACCTGTGCATATGAAAAAACTGACAATAAAGTTGACTTGACTTGACTTGATTTAACTTGAGATTCCCCTCTCCATATTAATCCACTCTCTGCCCATCCCTCCTGTCTTGCCCCTGCAGGTTCCATATTCATCTACTCTCCAGGGATGGTGGTGCTGGGCACTAATGCTTCGGAGCGGAGAGAGGAGGTCCGTCAGGAGGGTGAGGACCATCACCTCCATCAGCATCATCATCATCAGCAGCAGCCTCCTCCTCCTCCTCCTCCTCTAGCCGGCGTGCCTCAGCAAGAGTCCCTTGACAGCTTCTCCTGTTCCAGTGAGGAGACGGTGGCACTCAGCACACAGGAGGAGGACAGTGATAAGGACCTCAGCTACCCCATCCCAGCCAGTGACAAATGAGACAACCAGTTGGACAGCAGTAAACTGGGTTGTACCAGTTGCTCTTTTTTACAAAAAAAAGATTGTTTTGGGCTTGTATGCCTTTGTTTGGGCCGGCCTGTAAGAGAGAGTGACAGGAAATGAGTTGGAAAGAGGTGGGTGAGGGATCGTGGAATGACCTTGGGTCGGACTCGAACCCCGGTCCCTGGATTGATGGGGTGGCGCCCCCGGAACCACGACACCACCTGAACTACGACGCCACCTGAACCGGTGGTTCTGAAGAGTGACAGGCGAACAGTTGGAGCATGTGTTGCATGAGATGTACTTTAGGACCAAAAACACACATGGGCACAAGTGAAACCTGTGGAGGTGCATTGCTTTTAACGATGCAACTGTGTGACAGAGTAATAAGTCCTGAGTGGGTCATCTACCGAATGGGGGAAGGAAAGTAGCACAACTGCTATTCTGGCCAGAGTTTCACTTCCTCCCAATGCAATTCCAAAGCTTGCATGCACGACAACTGTGAAAAACAAATTATGCACACAGAAAATAGTGAACTCTGTATGCAGAGACAAGCCCTGCTTGTTGTGAAGGCACCGAATACTGTGAAGTCACATGCATGCCTCTCTATGAGTGGATAAGACAAATGACTGATATTTAATTTTTACTGTCAAAGAGAGTTGGTGTACCGGCTACCAGAAATGGTGCATTTTCCCTGTTTGTTGTCTCATTTTTGGACTGCTTCAATACTGGAGATCGCTGAATGCTGTAATTATTTACTTACATACCGTGGGCATTTCTTCACACTGGACACCTAAAGAACAAAGCTGATTTACTGGATGTGTATGCATTCACTGTTTTTAAAATGACGCCTAGTACAGATCTTTTGAAATGACACAACAGTGACTTACTGTAGATACATATCGTTGCTGAACATTTTGACTCACCGAGAGGTGGATGAACATTCTGCAATGGACTGTACATAATATGTGCGTGTGTGTGTGTATGTGTGTGTGTGTGTGTGCCTGCACTTGCTGGTAAATGGCTTTTCATTTTGCATTCAGCTGTTACATATTATATATTTTAATCATTAATGTGTTGTGGTTATTTAAAAAAAAACACAGAGAAAATTAAATGTTTATTAATGTTTTACTCGGGTTACAAAGTAATCGTGATTCTGGGAAAGCCACTCAAATAATCTTCGCTTTCACTTTCTGGCTCAGCGCTCTCTAAGCCACAGAACAAGTTGCATGTTGTTACAGTTGTCAAACAATGCCGAACGTTGGTTGGCGCCTTGCATTTCCTTGTAAGAGCTTCAAGGAAACGTGTTAATCTAACTCTTCCGGGAGAATTTGACAGATGACTTGTCGAGCTCATAGCCTACTACTGAAACGAGTAACTGCTGTTGTCTGTGGTAGAGATTAAAGCATGACATCTCAGATAGCGTGGCTGATTTTCTTGACGATTTCACTCCTCTTCAGCGGTGAGGTAAGTGTCAACTCAGGTTTGAACGAAATTATTCGCATGATCAGTAGGCTACCTGACGACTGAGCAATGAGCCGTATTGGCTACACAGAATACAACTCCCCATTCGTTGCTATTGCTTAGAACGTGACGCTTGTGTGCGTAAAAACCATACGCGTAATGATAAACAAACCGAAACTGTTACAATTGTGGATAATGTTGAGTCTCGTTCTTCGTAGGATGGTCTTTTTAAAAGTAACCAAGAAGACTGCATAGCGTTGCCATTTCAATAGTAGGCTAGTTTTTCAACATTACGTGTCACATTCACAATTACGAGACTACTAGCACACAAAAAAAGAAAGAAAGAACGCAAAATAGGGTGCTTCAGATAGACTCGGAAACATTCTAGAAGCGCGCAGTTGTCTTTAAAGCTGGTTTCAATGCTTTCAAAATGCTGATTTAAGTTTAAGGAGGCCTAAGTGACATATTGACAACCCTCATTATCCATGGCCCACTCGCACACGCACATAGAACATAGAACATAGAAACAGACATTTTAGTTGCAAAACTTAGTGTACTCTGGTCAGGGAAGCTGACAGGGGGAGGACAGAGGGGTAATTTGCCCCGGGCCCAGGAAGACAGGAGGCCCAGAAATGGGTCCTCATTACATTGTTTGTACCTGATTTTGGGCCCTTTGTCCTGGGCCCGGCCAAAGCTGTCAGCGGCCCTGACTCTGGTCATACTAAATATTAGTTCATTATTTATTAAATACTAATGAGAAGATCAAATTTGGCTAATGGCAGCACAGTTTCAATGGGAAGCATAGTTCCTACTCTGGCCACACAGTGCACCTTTAAATTAGTTCAGTATTATAATTAACCTGATGTTTAGGATGGATTTTTTTTTTTTTTTTTAAGTCTGAGATGGACTAAACTGGTTCAATATAGTTTGTTATTACACCAGATATTTTGGATGTTTTTATGTGTTGTTATGGTACGATGCTCTCTCTCCCCTGCTCGGAATGCCTTTGTATCTTATTATCTTGTGAAGTCATGTGGGGGTGTGACTGATCTTGTGAAAGTGAAGTCAACCCTTGCAGGTAGGCCACTGTAGATAAGAGGCGAGGAGGTGAAGAGTGCAATGTTCTCTTGCTTGCACACTCGTACGCCCTTTGCAGACCAGGAAATGTTAGAGTTCCTGGCAGCCATCAGCTTTCTTGTGCCTCGCTTTTCCCCCGGCCACTTACCAGTAACCACACCTCGCACGCTCAGCACGTTTTACACAAACCTGCATCTGTCTCGCTGTGGTCGGGTAGACGAGAGCGTTGAGACATCTTTAGGAGAAAAGGGTGTGTGAGTGTGAGAGAGAGCCTTTTCGTCAAATGTATGCAGACTATTTCTGGGTGCTGCTGAGGCTTCAGTACATCAGTTGTTTGCACAGTAGATCTACCACTGCTACAGTAATATGGTCTGGTGTACACAATACCAACAATTTACACTGTGTGCATTGACAATAAATCTAGTTGGGATATTGTGCTATGCAAACATATTTTGATTATTCTATTATATTCTATTCTGCTCTACTCTACTCTATTCTGTAGAACAGTTGTTCTCAATCTTTTTTTAAAGAAACACCCCTTTGGCCTCATCATAAGCCTGCCACTGCCCCCTTAGGATTGAAAAATAAAATAGATTAATGCTACCCAATGGGAAGTAAGCCAACCCCCACTCAGTTGTATCCTTCTCAACGTCCCCCTGGAGCTCCCCAACGCCCCCTGGGGGCCTGTAGTGCCCCCCTTGAGAAACACTACTGTAGAGCATGGGTGGGGTACCTCTGGCCCAAGGGCTGTTTACGGCCCCTTATGCCGTCTTATCCGGCTCCCGATATCATTTTAAAGTTATGCTGTTTCACATGAAATATGACTATGTTTTGTGAAGCAATCTTAGAAATTACATTTTCACATTTACATTTTTATTATGAATCTGAAACCACATCTTATTTTGATTGGCTCTTTTGTTAATAATATGTGTACCACTGTAGCTTTTTTTCTTCCCATTCTGAGAGAGCATAGTGTTATGTTACTTGGCTGTGTGATGGCTTCCTGCAATTGTTTAATCCATATCACCTTCTGACTTTTTTCCCCTGTGTCCGTTCTTGTGTGGGGTCTTAAGTGGGTCAGTGAAGTGTATAAGTGAAGAGGGGAACCACCGTATGTTTTTTTTTTTTAGCCATCGTACCCACCCCCTACACACACACACACACACAGTGGAGGTCCTATTTTTTTTCATTTCATTATTTGTTGTTGTCCTTTTCCACTTTTTGATCACAAAAAGCCTCCAAATAAAAGAAAGAATGAGGTGGACAAACAAGCATAGGGGCTGCAGGAAAACACTCTAAGGGGGATGACTGTGGAATGTTTACGCCTTTTGAAGTATGTGGGGGTGATACCACAGGCACTCCACTGTACTGTTCCAATCAGCCAGAACAGACAGGGTGAACTAACAAGTTTCATATGTGTATGAGCTTTTATGTTCCACTGTTTTATATTTTGTATTAGACCATATTTATTTTATGTTCCATTGTTTCATATTGTTTTACATACTGTATTTATTTTATGATGCATTGTTTTATATAATACTGTGATACTGTAATAATTTATTTTAATACTGTGTATTACTGTTCATTACGGCTTGCAGGGGTTTGGAGAGAGTTGCAATAACAACACACATTATTATGATGAGGAGCAGAACACCTGCTGCAAAAAGTGTGAGCCAGGTAAGCCAGAGTGTAAGGTAACACCTACGTACATGTAGAACATGTACATGTACATTAACATCCTCTTCACCTATGAAGACATTTTTTATTGTTGGCCCTGAGAAGGGGACTGAGTATCCCAGCCCACCCACCTCACTGCTTACTGTCACTTCCTACTTTTGTCATCATACACACAAGTATTCGATAATGTTCATTTGAGTACAGATGATACGCAGGGAAGTCAGCCGGTGGTGTGGGGATGGGTGGGTGATGCAGGGGCTGGGTGACTCTGTGGATTGGGTCCTATTCTAATTACATGGCATGTATTATGTGAGGGGGCCTTTTAGATGTCTTTGCCCCGCTTGTGGTCAAAGCTGTCAGCGGCCCTGATGATGGGTAAAGTGGAACATGCAGAGAAGTTGCAAAAGGTTTGCAGTTTGGGATGGCGGTCGGTCGAGTCATAGCCATGGTTGGGGATGTGGAATAGGGCCACCAAATGCCCAAACTTTTGAAAATCCTGCTCTGCTATTGCAGTAGCGTTCCTTTGTACTAACATGATGTTCTTTTCTTAGCAAATTTGATCAATGAGGGTGGCACAGTAGGCTTGAAATTTTGAATGGGAGTTTTAGGCGAAATCAGTGAAAAGTTTTTAAACTATTTTGATCAAAACTATAAGGAGAATCATTTGGAAGAATGTTCCAGTCTCCTCTCCACTTTCCCAGATTTGAAACCCCTTGTGCATGTGCGCTAATCCTTTAGCCATGTTTGAGCACCCATGGGCCCATCCTTTAGCCAAGGTTTGGGGAAGTGGAAAATGAACTGGAGCATTCTTCCAAATTACTTTACGTACTAGTTTTTTTCAAAACAGCCTGAAAACACACTTTGCACTGACTTTGCTAAAATTTCCCATTCAGTGCAATTCAAAATGTCAAGCCTATTGTGCCACCCTTTGCAAATGTGTGTGTGTGGGGGACAATGCATAATCGGGACTTGTTTCTGGTGATCGTAGGCACCCATCTGGAAACCGGGTGTACCATCAGCTCTGACACGGTGTGTGCAGAATGTCGGAGCGGATACCATACAGGCCGCAACTACCACGAGAACTGTTTCCGATGCTCCAAGTGCCAAGCTGGTAGGCACATCCTTACATCTCCCATGATCATGAGTAATGTTACGTAACTTCATTAATCTCATAGTGGGATGGTGTGATGTGATTCCAGGGTGGGGATTGGGTGAAGGCAATGTGTGGGGCATGTATGTGACCCCAGTGGGCATGGTTTTTTTTTGTAATCATAGAATTAAGTCAAATATCATAACCACTACAGTAGTACAGAAATGGGTTGACGTAATGCTCACTTGTGTTAAATTGTTGTTGTTGTTGTTGTTGTTGTTGTTGTTGTTGTTGTTGTGATTATGTATGTATTATGCCCAAATAGCCACAGAATGGGACCACTTTTTTATTTTAATTATGAACCTCGTCTTCTTCCTCTTTGGCAGATAGAGGCTTGCGGTATGCACAGAACTGTTCAAAGACCCAAAACGCCAAGTGTGTGTGCCAGACAGGAATGTTCTGCATCAAGGGGTATGAAGCTCCGTACTGCAAAGAGTGCAACAAATACAAAACCTGCCCACCAGGCAAAGAGATCATCAGAACAGGTATGGTATTAAGGAGGAAGTGAAATGTGAGATTTTTAAACATTTTTTGATTTGGCTCATCTTTAACCCCTTTGCGCAGAGCCTATATTATTCACTTACTATCACCAAAATTGTAATGAACAAGACTCTTATTGTGTGTCTCTCAGTAATGCCATCATGTTGTTATGACGTAGTTGAGTCTTTTCACCAAAGACTGAACGGACCCATCTGCACAAAGAAGATATGTCCAGTGTCAAATGTTCTCACACAGCAGTGGTCAGGTTTTCACAGTTTTCACAGTGACAAATGTAAAAGCTGTATTTCCCCTGTGTGTTTTCCCTGGTAGTGACTACACACTCAAAATGTCAGCTCACCATATCTATGTATAGAAGTATACACGTAGAGGACGACTTCAAAGTTTGCAAGAGGACTTCGGTCATTACTCATTAACAAGCTTTTCATCCAAAGTCTTGTTTTCTGTCCCCAATCATTTCATTTTATGTCATTTTCCTCTCCGGTACTTTTTCCTGTAACACTTCACTTTAAGGTTCACACTTGTTAGCCACTAACACATGCCTAACTTTCTATAACTTAAGAGACAAATAAGACTTGTGTAAAGCAAATCAATCATTGTTTTTAGTACTCACACATTTCGTGTTCGCTGATATAACGGTAATAAGGCCCTAGTGGACACTTAGCAGGTGTCTTGTAAGTCACCTACACAGACGGTCATTAGGCATTTATTACTGGCTAACATGAACCCTGTTTCATTTCTTTCAGGGACAGAAAATTCCGATGTGGTGTGTGGGGCCGCAGAGGAAAGGGCTAAGTTACCAGCTCAGGAGCCCACCACCACCACCACCACCACCACCATAACCCCAAGGCCTGCCACCACTCACATCCCCACGACCTCATCAGCTACAGTGCCTTTGAACCCAGCAGCACAGAGTACAAGCCAAGTGCTAACCAGCATTTCCCATGCCGCCCCTTCAACAGGTAACACAATTAGTGTGGTATATATATGTCAGGGTGGTGCAACGACAGCCAGTGCCACTATCTGAGAAGCATATTCATTGCAGCATATCAACCACCTATTACTAATTTATTTATGGACATTTGATGCCGTTGCGCCACTTGACGAGTCTAAGCCCAAAAATGTCTTTTACCCATTCTTATGAAGTTATGACGGACTAAGCAAAGCTAACTGAACATTTCACTTGGAAGACCTTGCACACTTTCCAGGTGCTGAACAAAACCATTTGCACACTCTTGTCTTCTTAGAATTCTCTTTTCATCATCCTCTCCTGAGTTAACTTTTCAAATCTGGCAGGGTGATTATTTTATCTTGTGGTTTTTGTTAGAGTAAACCTGACAGTATGCATTGGCCTGCAAACACCATCATGTCACATCAGGATTGGCTGATCAATGCTCATAAATGAGTGGCAGTGAATATGTCATATTTACAAAGCTTTTGTCCCTCACAATGGAAACACTGCATTACATGTATTTTCCAGCATAGAAGTTGTAGATAATTTTATAGGATGTGAAGAACTACTGTGTCATCTGGCAATATTGCTTAACGTCATGCCTGGCTACTTAAGACTGTAATGGCTGTGGCGTTGCCAAAACTAGTAAGGCAGTATTTATTCCTTCTACTATCCATCTTTTTAATGCGGACTTAACTGATCGTTGTGGTATTGTTGGAGAAGTTCAAGTCATGAAACGGATACATTCTCTTTCCCTTACCCCTATTCTTTCTTGATATCTTTTGTCTCCATCTTAACATCATTTCATTCATGCAATGATCTCTTCAACTGCGCTTTTAACTCTCTCCATAAGCTCCTCACTGGCTTGTCTTTCTCTTTGCACCCCTGTTTACATGTTGTTTGCAGGCACTGTGGCTCTCATAGTTGTCGGTTGCGTGGTTGGACTTCTGGTCGTTGTGGGCAGCATGTTCGTCATGTTCCAACGCCGACAGACAACAGGTGAGTTCAGGCTATAGGCCGTAACTGGCACCCAGGGAAGTCGACAGGGGTGGGGGCAATGGGTTCAGTTGTCCCGGGCCAAGGGAGGCGTGGGGTGTGGTGGTTGGTGGGCAGCGTTGGGTCCTCCTGACATGTATTGGGTGGAGGGGCCCTTTCAGATGACTTTGTCCTGAGCCCAGCTTAAACTGTCAGCTGCCCTGTCTGCACCTATCAGGTGTCTAGAGGAAGGCCAGCTGGCATCATATGTAATTAGTTGATCTACCTAGATGAGGAATTGTCCTCGTTAGCATTAGCAATATCACTGAGTTGTCCTGAATGCATACTGCCCAACGAAGGTAAAGTACTGTACATTACATGAACATGGTATTATGGGAAAATCATTAGCACACTGCCCAGTCAAGCTGTATGTAATAGTGGAGATGCTTTTATCCACTTTCTTGATAGAAATAAGCAAAGCAAGGGACTTGTTATAACCTCAATTTCTAGTCTTAACTCAGTTTGGCAAAAAGAATATAGTTGCTTTTCTTTCTTTGGCATTGTAGGCCAGCATACATGGCGGGAGTTTGCAACATTTCAGAACAGGGTTCACTTGCTAGCCGCCTAATGACTGTCTATATAAGAGACATATAAGACATCATAATAAGGCCCTAGTAGAGAAGAATAAATGCTTTATTAATAGTAATGTTCTTTAAAAACAAGAAATGTATTTACACATGCCTAACAAATTATTGATTTTGCCCAACACATGTCTTACAAATCACTTATGAAGACAGTTAGGCATGTATTAGTGGCTAACATTTGAAATGTAAAATAAAGTGTTACCCAAGATGCCTTTCTCTACATGTGAGTATCTGACTTATAGTGTGACCTCATGTAATGGAGGCCTCAGGCCAACTAGCAGAGTGTGGCGTGGAACATTAGTAAACCTCCCTCCCGAAGCCTCATGGCCTAAGCCTATAGTGTATCAGTAGCGCTCGGCTATCGGACTGGTATTTTAGGGCGTATTCAGACCAGGAAAGTCCGATAGTTCACTTTGTTTGGTCCGAACCTAATTTTAAAAATTTGGTGCGGTTGATCCTTTGGTCCGGACCAAACGTGGTAGGTGTGAATACGCCCTTAGTCCAGCGGTATCGTGCTGTGACTCCCATTGACGTGGTGGCGAGGTCGCGGCCCGGAGGGGGACGGACTGCGCAGTAATACTTCGGGTTACATTTAGTAGAAGGATGCTCGTCATCTGAGATCAAAGAGGAACATGGCCTTTACTTGCTACCTATCAGTCATTCATATCTGCCATGTTGGCACATTGACTTGACCAGTTTTGTCTGGTGCAGTGAGGTCTTCAGTAAAGGCACACGACTGGATTACCCCAGAGATTCTTTAAGTATATCTTATATTAGTATATCTACTCTCTCTGGATTACCCTAGTGGCATTTATCCACATCTCTATGCCCACATGTGTCATATCTCGCATGCAAAGCCTTAGGTGGCCAGAGACTTTGATGTCTATCAATCAAAAACCATGCAAATGCCATCACTATTGTGGTACCAAAGCACAATGCACATGAAACCCACAAGTGGACAGAAACCTCAGTTTTTATCTTAAAAAAAGAAAATAAATGTAGACGTGATCATCAGTAACAACCGATAGCTGGTCATTTTTGTGCTGTAACAGGCATGCAACCCTTCACTGGCTGAAACCTCCTAATCTAAGGCTTATAGATTTAGTCATCTATGTGGGAAGAATATCTATTATGAAAGAATGCAGTTGATAAGTTTAGACTGAGATATTGCTGTGTGAGATATTCCTATCCTTTTTGAGAGAATTGTGACCACTTCTGTAAAAGAAATTATGTGGTAAATGTGTGTGCTTTGTCTTTCCATTAGGGTCATCTGAAATCAAAGTTCAAGTAAGTCCAACTAAATCTCATTTCTTTAATTAATTTATTAAGTCTCCCTGAAATGTTTCTATACCTGTCCGGTCTCTCTCCGTTCCCTTTTTCTCTTTTCATTGTTCTTTGTTCTCTGTGACACAAAAGGTAGTCCTTCCCTCCCTCTTTCAGCTCTGTCATTTTGCATTATTTGCTGTTGAAATACAGTACAGTGTTGCAAAAAGACAAAAAAAATCTTGTCCACTTGAAAAACAAGCTTCGCAGTAAACTGTAACACACATACACACACATACACACACACACACACACACACACACACACACACACACACACACACACACACACACACACACACACACACACACCTGTAAATGCCTTCATACTTGGCAGGCTCAAGGAAGCGTGGCTGGATTTATTTTTCTCAGCCCGGTATTGACACTCTATATCTATATCTAATGTATGTCTATCTCAGACCTTCAGATCACAGTAACCCCTCACCCTCCCATCCACAGATTGAGAATGGCTGTGCGGAGGCCGCCACCTGCACTTCCCCGACCGAGTCCGACTGCCCGCTTCTAAAGCTGAATGGTGTGTCAGACCAGTCAGCCACTTCGCCTTCGCCGGGCTAACAGACCACCCCAGCTGCCTCAAACGGACTCGCTTCTGGCCACTGGGTCACTTCTTCAGGATAGCAGACCAGCTCATCTGCCTCCATATGCACCACCAGCAGCTGACCCCTGAAGGTGTCTCCAACAGCTACTGCATACACAAATGAGCCTGGATTACAAGCCACTCATGAAGCTTTCTCCAGACTAAAACCAAATGACCATGCCATGGCTGCAAGGGAGCCGGAACCATTTTTAAAGTGGTGGTGCATTTTTTTTCTTCATTCTTTATTTCTTAACAATGTTACACAGTACACTCCACTCATTTGTCTGCAGTAAACGTTTAGAAAGCCTCATTAAGGGAGCACAAAAGTGGGGAAGCAAATGCACCACTGCATCCCCCATTCCGGCACCTATGCATAGCTGTCCACCATGTTGGACCAGTTTTGGCCCGACAGTCTAAAGATAACGTCAAGGTCAGCAGTCATGGTCGTGGCCGCTGTGATTCCTCAGCCCCACCAATGGCAGTGTAAGTGAGGTCATCCTGTCAGAAGTGTCAAAAGTAAAAGTAAAAGTTTAAAAAAAGTTTCCTTTCCAACACAGGTAACTAATCTGAGTAAAAAGTCAAAAAATGCGCGCACATCAGTAGGCACAGGTGCTGGACCAAAAGTAAGATAACTGAAAAGAAAGTAAAGGTCCGCAACACTGTAGAATGCTCCCAAAATATTTATTCATATAATATTTGTGCGAATAAATATTTTGGGAGCATTCTACAGTGTTGCGGACCTTTACTTTCTTTTCAACTAATCTGAGTAACCAGTAGACCTGTGCACTTTGTACTTGTCTTACGATCAGCTGAGTAAATGGTACGCATAACACCTTGTGTAAAGTCATGTGGTAGGGTTGTACACCATTTACACAAATTACTTTTAGTTGTTCTTTTGACACCTCTGTATACTGCACAGTTCACCTCACAGGGCTCCAACTCCGACATGATAGACAGATGTGCTAACCACTGACTCCGAAGGACAGACTCAGTTGCTAGCATATCTGTGACTGCTAGTTGGCATCTGCCATACCAGCATGGCACTGGTTTATAAGCAGCTTCCACAGTGTGACAATGAGCTGACACACCCTGTCCCAGGAGGAGGAAGAGGAGGAGGTGGTGAAGGAAGAGAAGAGTAGGAGCAGGTCTCCTGGAAGATCAGGCCAAAGTGGCCCTGGTGGCTCTCTCAGAGACTGGAGAGTTTGCACCACAGGACCAGAGGGGGGTTGGAGATAGTGGCGTGGATCGGCACTGCCCTCACAATCCGATTCGATCACGATTCGGGAGGTAGCGATTCGATTCCATTCGATTCTATGCGATCCGATCAGATCCGATTCAATTCTACAATGCATTGCAATGCATTACATTTCTACTGAAAGCAAAGCAAATGTTTAATCAGTCATGATGAGGCAATACAAGTAGTCAGATACTGAGCAACAATTTATTGGCTGTTTTCTGTATCAGTCCGTATCAGTCTTGCAATGTTTTGAAGTGCTTTTATTTAATTTAACTTTCATTTGCTCCCGAAATATCCATAGAAGTAATTGAAACTTTAAAAAAAATGCTGGATCGATTCTGGAACTTGCCGGATCGATTCTGGATCGTCCATGCCCCGCATTGGATTGCATCGCCGAATCGATCATTGTTCACATCACTAGTTGGAGAGGAGATGTGTGTATTTGAAGAGTTCAGATGCAAAACCCTCTAAGTTCAATCGTGAAGAATCTACTGCAGAGAAATCAGCTATATTTCTCAACATTTAGTAAACTTAATAATCAGTCCACCTTTTATTGATTTTGATTTAATTGTACTTGATCAGGGGTGTCCAGCTTGTTTCTGATGGTGGGCCGAAAATGAATATGACGTGTGGGCCATGGGCCAACAACGTGTACTATGTACAGTAAGGCATCGTATGTACTATATCTGATGAAAAAGTGTCATGTTTTATATCAAATAACAATTTTTAAATGTGCTGTATTTATTTCAGTTGAGTACAAGTGTGGCAGAATGATGATGAACTGCAGTCAATTCTATGAAGACTTCAGTTAGAAATGTATGCCAACTGCGACCAGTGTAAGAAAGGTGTGGAGGGCCAAAAATAATCTTTTGAGGACCAACTTTGACCCCTTTGGCCCCAAAGTAGGCAGTAATGCAGCACCTTGTATATTATTTTAAATTTTCTTTTTTTCTTTTTCTTTTTTTTTTTTTACAGATTTCTGAAATGTCACTTAGAGCGTTTTTGCATCTGAACTCATTTGAACATGAGGAGAATAGTCAGAGTGGGTCGATATGAGCCACAAGGGACAAACCCACGGCCAGTATTGTGTGATGAATGTTTAATCTAATGCTGTATTTTTCATGTGAGTTGTCATTTTTTTCTGTGTCTGTGTTTTTGTGAATGCCATTTTGATATCAAATATCTGTTGCTTTTTCGTTGGAACAGCTACCATACAACCTTCGAATGCTAGAATGGAGAATTCACCAAGTCTTTTGACCAGTGCAGTCCTCTCTGGAAATAATGTATTGGAATCAAAAGACTTTAGCTGTAGACAAAGTAAGTCCAGTTACTGTGTAATGATGACCTGGGTGAATAAACTCCTCGCAGATATGCAGTGGAGTGTGGTGCCACCTGCTGGTCAGAACAAGAACAAGTCCAAATGAAAAGGTGGGAAAGCCTGGGTGTTCCTCCTCAAAGCAAACTACAAAGTACATTATTTTATTCTTTGTTTATTTTAAGAAGGATTTAGCAGGAAGCCATGTATTTTAAAGGTTTAATCAATATTGTTACTGGACTCAGCTGCTTTCAACCAATCAAGAATGTACAAGCTCACCATGCTTCACACAGAGATTTTTTGCCATCGCCTGGCCAATGGAAGTATTATGCAATGCATTTTAGGAAATAATATGTGTATTAGCAGATGCATCATATCTGCACAGATATTGATTTATTTTTTAATTGATGCCCTGTCCCTTGTGTCCTTGATGAATTTATATGTAGCCTATACATTGGTCTGAAATGCATTTACCTGAAAGTTATTATTTTATTTTTACAATTATTTGTAACGCTTAAAGAGCTGTATCCTGCACTTTTTCACCAATTGGAATTATATGTTTGGTCAACAGTGTCCTTGTATTGTCTTATATGCCTTATATTCTTATAATTTCTATAAAAAATATCAATGGTCAATCTTTGCCTTTCTTGGTATTTTGATTTTATTATTTTGAATAAATATTTTGAGTTTATTCTGATATTGTTTTAGCATGCGGGATGTTAATATAGTACAAGATCACATTCAGGAGTAGACTATTGTAGATCATCAAGCTTTCACAATGTTTCTTTTGAACAGATGTTGTGCAGATGCAGAGTGTGTTGTAAGATCAGTCCAGCTCCAGACATAAGTCATTTATTTGCATCTAAAGACCACACAGTTATAAGATTCAGTCTTTTAAACGTGACAGAGATAAAATTAGCAGACACTGTTTTTACATTTCAGTGTAGCACGTGCCAGGAATGGCTTGAAATTATGACTTGACACCGGTTTAGGAACCAGAGTGGTTAGTTTGCCGGAATCCTTCATAGATAACTGTTGCTGTGTCTTGCTCTACTAACCGACATCCCCTCAAAGAAGACGAGGATGAAAAAAACAAATCTGATTGATGTCAACCACAGCCAAACGTCTGTGCCATTTCACACACACTTGTAGGGCTCGGCTGTGGCCTACTGTTTGTTGTGATGTGAGTCAGGGAGTGTTTGAAGGTGTCATTTTAATACTCTGTGATAAAATTAGATGGATTGTGTTTTACATAATCACATCGCTTCAGCCATTTTTAAGGCAGACGTAGGCCAAAGTCTTGGTTTATTTTGGCTGAGAGAAAGAGATTATGAAGACAAGTTCGGGTCTCTTCCTATTTCATGATATTGCAGCAGTCAGATTTCTTTGTATTACATTTAGCTGACCCTTTTATCTGAATCAAACTTGTTTGTTGTTTACAATCCCTGGACTAATGTGGGGTTGGGTAGGGGCCCACAATTTGGAGTAGAGTAGAGTAGAGTATTATTGATCCCGGGGGAAATTAAGGTAGCAAGTAGCATACATACAGAAGACACACAGGTATTAAACACATCATTGCACATATACACATATTAACCATAGCACACTCTTACATGCATTCAGCCCAAGGCTCTCTCTCACACACACAAACACACGCGCAGACACACACACAACACACCCATACCACACACAACAATTAAAAAGTCTACAAAAGAAGAAGTGTCCCAGTGACGTATCACGTGTGCCTTAGCTGAGCGGTAGGTACAGAGCAGCTCAAGACCAAGTGACCAACAAAGTGTCCAGGAGTGTTAGAAATCACTGTGCATAGTACAATTGTATTCTTTGGAAGAAAAAGGGGGATCACAAGTCCCCCGCTGTGTCGCACACACTCTCTCTCTCTCACACACACACACACACACACACACACACACACACACACACACACACACACACACACACACACACACACACGCACGCACACACACACAGTTGAGCATAGGAAACTGATTGTGCTGCCTTGGAGAATTAAACAAATTTAAAAAGTCCTAATTTCATGGTGTGTATTGGGTAGGGGCACTTTCAGACGACTTGTCCTGGTCTGGACCCGGCCCCTAACCCAAATGCCTAATGTTTGCCGTAGCCTACTGAACTCATCTAGTTTTAGTATCCTGCTCTACTGGCATGATGCACGTGATACTTTCAATAGGCCTACTAGGCCTCCAAATGAACATCAATAAGTCATGGTCATGTAAATTGAAGTTGTCAGTGGGGAGGCATGGCTCTGTGCCATTATACCACATTCATGATCAGTGAGTTAGAACTGGGTGGGGAAATGAAGGAATAACATCAAAAACCATTGCAGATGGCATGAAGTGCAGCAGGCCAAAAATTAAACAAATTTCATTCATGTTTTCATCTAGGCCTATTTAAATTGTGCGCTGTAAATGGGCAGGCAGTGGAAAACTATAGGCTAGTGATTTTCAATAATAATAATAATAATAATAATAATAATAATACAAACATTACAATGGCGATGAAGAAGATTCTTGTTTGACAGTATATTTCTCGAAGATAGACAAGAGTGATGCTCCTATTTGACATGCGACATGGTTTCAGTCACTGAAATGCTGAGGCTTAAAAGCGCAGAACTCGTATTGCCAGGAAAATGAGAAAGCTCGGGCTAATCCACGTTTTTCGTAGGGGGAGTACTTTCATCTTCCTAATTCGTGGACAGGAATTCCGTATGAATAAAAGCAATACCTGCTGTTATTAAACAATGAAACGGATTAACTTGTAATGCATGATGTTACGTGTCACTCTTGTCCTGCATTACATTGTGCTGAAAAAATATTAAAACGGATGTTGCTACCTATTGTTTATTTATAATGGAAAATGGTTTGTTCCATTGCTGTGTTTCATTCCTTCCTGGATTGGCTTGGGCATTGGACTTAGGCAAGCGGAGTCAGTGCAGGTTGCAGAGGCGCACAGAGGAGGAAGCACACAAGTTGCCCGAAATTGCCATTCTTGCCAGCCTCGCCAACAACTGAGAACGGTAGGGACACTGCACTGGATACGCTTCTCAGTCAGCGATGCATGTCAAGTTTGGTGTGCGTGTGTGAACTCTGAACAGAATAAGTGTTGACATACTAAGCTAGCCAGTGCGCTAGCTAATTAGTTAGCGAGAAATAACATAGGCAGCTAACGATAGCCTGCTAACTCAGAGATGCTGAAACAGCCAGGAGAACCAATTCTGTATAAAGTTGAGCACTGCACCGTATAAAGCGTGAAGTGGTGTTACGTTGCCTTTCTCGTGAAATTTAATTTCTAAGAATGGGCACGTGAGGAATTCCAACCTGGAGTTCTCAATCAAGTCATCTGGTCATCCAGGCACAGGCACGGGGATCAAGAGGAAGCTCCGCAGTCCCTCTGCTGAACGACAGTGTCAGGTTAACGTTAATAATTTGCAAAGCAGTCCGACCAGCGAGCTTGCACTCGGCAGTAAAAACATGATACGTTATATGGCTTTGATAACTATTTGCTGTTAATAAAGCCAAGGATCACCTTGTTAAACATTGATGACGTTTCATACCGATGTGCTGCCCATTGTTTACAGACACCAAGGGCTGATGTGTCCTGCGTGCGGTCTTACATTTCTTTACTTCCTGTTCAATAGCAATGACAAGCGTCTACCCAGCAGAACATGTCTCTTTTTTTGAGGTAGCATCTGTCTGACATGATGTGTGTGTCTGTGTGTTTGATATGTTTCCAGAGAAAAGAAACCGGCTGAACGCAAGCAAGACACCTGGAAGTCAAGGCATTGTCACGCTGACCTGCCAAACCATCCCATGCGCCCCAACCTCCTCCAGGGAAGGTGAACCAATCTTCCTCTCAAGCACTTGCTTGTCTACATCCCAAGTGTATCCCTCCCCACCAAAAAAACAAAAACAAAACAAAAAACATTTGGCTGACCAGGCATTGAATTAAATGCTGTCTCGCTTCCACGCCTGCAAATGGCTTGCTGTCTGAAGGACGAGCTTCTCTGTTCCATCTGCCTGAGCATCTACCAAGACCCGGTCAGCTTCGGCTGCGAGCACTACTTCTGCCGCAAGTGCATCACAGAGCACTGGAGCCGGCAGGAGCACCACGGCACGCGCGACTGCCCTGAGTGCCGGCGCACCTTCGCCGACCCGCTGCTCTCGCCCAGCCTCAAGCTGTCCAACATCGTGGAGCGCTACTCGGCCTTCCCGCTGGACGCCATCCTCAACGCCCAGCGCAGCACCTACCCCTGCAAGGACCACGAGAAGGTCAAGCTCTTCTGTCTGAGCGACAAGAGCCTGGTCTGCTTCTTCTGCGACGAGCCGGCCTTGCACGAGCAGCACCAGGTCACCACCATCGATGAGGCATACGAGGAGCTGCAGGTAAGCCCACGGCCTTTCAGTTTTTTGGGGACTTTTCTTCTTGTTCGAGGGTTCAAAGCAACAGGAGAAAGAAAGAAAGAGACGAGGGAGGACCAGGATCCGATTCCGGGCTGGAACCAAACCCAGACGCAAAAAATCAGCGCTTCAACCCTGTGTGGGTCACTTACTGTATGCCAGTGCACTGGTGTTGTGGTGTAGTGCATAGCTTACTAGTACTGTAGGGCAAATTCTCTGTGTGTGGATAGGAGCAAGCGAAGGGAACTTGCACCCTCGCAAGTGCTACCCAAGTGAACACAAGGGATAAGGGCCTGTAAGTTCCCTTTGCTTGCTCCTCGATTGCTTATTGGAGCCTATGCAGGATACCTCCTTTGGAATGTACGTCTCTCCTGCGTGGATCAAAGTGAACTCTTACTGTGTATCAGTGCACAGGTGGCTGAGGACATACAGTAGCTGCTGGTCCTGCAGGCCAAAGTCTCTGTGTGTTTTGTGATCATCTTGTTTGTGTGTCTTGTGTTGTGTTACCATGGAAACTCGCCTCTCTTTGGACAGGACATCTGTGGGACATAAACACATCTGCAAACATAAGGGGCGTGTGTGTGTGTGTGCGCGTGTGCGCGCGTGCATATGTGTGTGGGTCTGTGCTTATGTGCGAGAGTAGAACAGGAAATGTACATTTGAGTGATCATCAGTCAGTGTAATAAGTCTATGCATGTCAGCTTTCTAGGCAGCAGCGCTGTGAATTCCACTGTGATTGCACAGCGGAAAGTCAGCAGATCTGCGTGTATGTGTCATACTACACTTTGAAACGGAAACCTTTCGGGAAACCAAAGCCTTTCTGTAATGAGAAAGTGAAAATGAAACACAGAGCAAGATGCAGTACCTTTCATATATCTGGCTGTCCTTTATTTAAATACGTTTTAGGAGAGATCATGTAATGTGATGTGTTATTGAAGATGTACATGTATGTGTGTCTGGGCAGTATAATGGGCTGTTTCATTCTGTGCACATCGCTGTTCAATTCTTCAAGATGCCAATGAGACAGATGATCTGCTCTGTTAGTGTTGTCCCCCCACCTCTTTTCCCCTCTCTCTCTCTCTCTCTCTCTCTCTCTCTCTTTCTTTCTTTCTTTCTTTCTTTCTTTCTTTCTTTCTTTCTTTCTTTCTTTCTTTCTCTTTCTTTCTCTCTCTCTCTCTCTCTTTCTCTTTCTCTCCCTCTCCTTCTCCCTCTCTCTCTCTCTCTCTCTCTCTCTCTCTCTCTTCTTTCTCTCTCTCTTCTCTCTCTCTCTCTCTCTCTCTCTCTCTTCTCTTCTCTCTCTCTTTCTTTCTTTCCCTGTCTCTCTCTCTTTCTCTTTTTCTCTTTTTCTCTCTCTTATCTCTCTGTCTCTCTTTCTCTTTCTCTTTCCCTTTCTCTCTCTCTCTCTCTCTCTCTCTCTCTCTCTCTCTCTCTCTCTCTCTCTCTCTCTCTCTCTCTCTCTCTCTCCTTCCCTCTTGAATGCACACACTGTCTGTCTTTCTGTCTGTCACTGCCACTTTCTCTGTGACTCTTGTTGTCTGCCTGTCTCTCCCTGCCTGTCTTTCACTCACTCTTTCTTTCTCTCTCTCTCTTGTTCTCTCTCTTGTTCTCTCACTCACTGTCTCTCTCAACACAACATGGTATCCTGTTCCTGTTACTGGAGCTGGATCATCTCTCTCTCTCTCTCTCTCTCTCTCTCTCTCCCTCTCCCTCTCCCTCTCTCTCTCTCTCTCTCTCTCTCTCTCTCTCTCTCTCTCTCTCTCTCTCTCTCTCTCTCTCTCTCTCTCTCTCTCTCTCTCTCTCTCTCTCTCTCCTTCACTCACTACCAGTATCTTCACCAAGGCACTTGTTCAACATAGTGATTGCTCTCAGCGTGTCCACGTGAAGTCAGATAAGAGACACCACACTGACAGCTAAAAGGGGCCATTCCTGCTGCTGTATGGTCCATTTATCTGAAGCATTTACAAGCCCTCCAGGGTTGGGACCTAGGGTTGGGCTGCACACAGCCTGCCTGTGTCTGGGGTGGCCAATGCACCCATCACAGGAGGCAAAAAGTAAAAAATTCTTGCTTTTGGTACTTTGCGCCATGCTGTGTCATCAGCAAGCCTTGTTGGGTCTGTCTTGATAGGTAGCTATAGCAACAGAGAATAGAGAAGGGATTTTTTTGTTTGCATCACCCCACTATGTTGAAAGCTGTTTACTTGCTGTGTGTGAGACTCGGGCCAAACATGCTGTACTTGAATAAATAAACGGCCTGTGTTTTCCTCACGGTGTGTCAGAAGAAGCACATTTGCCTTCAGAATGTCCAAATCCATTTTTTCACCTACCGCACGTGCATGCATGTGCCCCATCTATGTTTAGGTAGCAAAGATCAGAACAAGCTGTGTGTGTGTGTGTGTGTGTGTGTGTGTGTGTGTAGTAGTGAGTTTAATCCCGATGGAGAATTAATTAGTTGTAACATGCTGCAGTTGTCAAGCGATTTGTGTCGCTCTCTTTTCCAGCGGCTCCCCAGGGAGAGATTTATGAAGGACCCCCTCCTCCTCTCCAACCCCACTACTCGTTTTCCGCATCTCCCTCTTTTCTTTTTCTGCGCTGTGCGGATTCCAAGGGCCAAGTCTGCCGGCCAGTCAGGCAAACTCACACCACACCACACTACTCATGTCTCTCTCTCTCTCTCTCTCTCTCTCTCTCTCTCTCTCCCTCTCCCTCTCCCTCTCCCTCTCCCTCTCCCTCCCTCCCTCTCTCTCTCCCCCTCCCTCTCTCTCCCTCTCTCTCTCTCTCTCTCTCTCTCTCTCTCTCTCTCTCTCTCTCTCTCTACCCCCTTCTTCTTCTTCTCTACCCACCAGCCCAAGAAACAAACATTCCCAAGGAGATGGGCACACTCCAGAGCCAAGGGCCCTTTTTGTTGCCCTGGCGGAGCAGTTTCCCAAAAAAATGCCTTGTACTCTCTTTAGCGCTAATGAAACGATTTGGCCCGAGCAACGAGAGTACCCTTGGCCAGCCAAGAAGCCTGGGGTGAGGCTGAATTATGTTTCTGCTGTAGGGAATTAAAACATCAAGACATTTCCCATCTTGATAGCTGAGAGTATATTAAAAGTTTGGTGATCAATGTGTATTTGGAAAGTTCTAAGAATAAGAGGAGGCCTTGGGAGAAGATGTCTGGGGGGAAATCAATTTCTGCTACTGAAAATGTACAGAAATGTCCGACCAATCTCCACTGCTGAGAATCTGTTAATATCTCTAGTCCATGTCTTTATTTATTTATTTTTTTAGGAAAGCCAGATTCTGAGAAGGAGTGCCCCACATTTCTTGTGGGTTTTTAATTTCTTGCTCGAGCCTGTAAGATGTTGATTAGTACATTCTTGAATTAATCCACTGATGAGAAATGCCAGCGTAACAGAAATAGCCTAATTAAGTCTGCTTTCCTCTGAGCGTGTGAGAAACTCTCCGCTTAAATAATTTAACATTATTTCCTCTGTTTATTCACTCACTATGATTTTTTCCACTCCATCATGAAACATGCTTGTTCTTTAATTTGCTTAAAAAATAAATTTCAAAACGTTTTTTGAATGTGCAAAGCAGGTAGTGAAACAGGTACATTGACTCACATATATTCTTTCCCACATACAGTGCCCTCCATAATTATTGGCACCCCTGGTTGAGATGTGTTAAAAGCCTTAAAATAAATTCAGTGTTTATTGCAGAAGAATACTGTCACACTGAAAATTGTAGAAAAATGTAGCCTTCAACTCGAATGAATTGTAAGAAAATAAAAAAATCCCTGACTAAAAAATAATTATTTTTCATTAAATCACCTGTTCCACAATTATTGGCACCCTTAACAATTCCCAGGAAATAAATATAATTGAAGCATTTCTGTCATTTCTACAGTAGTTTACAAAGTTTACCAGAGTATGTAGGAACATTTAATTAGTAATTCATCACTTCCTGTTTCCCTGGGGTATAAATATGACGTGACACCGAGGCCATTTCTCTTATCCACTCTTAAACATGGGAAAGACAAAGGAACACAGCATACAAGTGAGGCAGATGTGCGTCGACCTTCACAGGTCAGGCAGAGGCTACAAGAAGATTGCCACTCAACTGCAGCTGCCCATATCCACTGTGAGAGGAATAATTAAGAAGTTCAAAACAACTGGAACAGTGGTAAACAAGCCTGGACGAGGACCCAAGTTGATTTTGCCACCACGCACAGTGAGGAGGATGGTAAGAGAAATCAAAAGATCTCCAAAGCTCACTGTTACAGAATTACAACAAATGGCAGCATCCTGGGGTCACAAAGTCTCCAAATCAACCATCAGGCGCTGTCTACACGCCAACAAGCTGTTTGGGAGGCATGCACAGAGAAAACCTTTCCTCACTCACAATCATAAACACAAGCGTCTAGAGTTCGCCAAGCGGTATTGGGGCTTCAACTGGGACCGTGTGCTTTGGTCAGATGAGACCAAGATTGAGCTTTTTGGCAACAAACACTCTAAGTGGGTCTGGCGTACCACGAAAGATGCGCATGCTGAAAAGCACCTCATACCCACTGTGAAGTATGGGGGTGGGTCAGTGATGCTGTGGGGCTGTTTCGCTTCCAAAGGCCCTGGGAACCTTGTTAGGGTGCATGGCATCATGAATGCTTTGAAATACCAGGACATTTTAAATCAAAATCTGTTGCCCTCTGCCCGAAAGCTGAAGCTGGGTCGTCACTGGGTCTTTCAGCAAGACAATGACCCTAAACATATGGCAAAATCTACACAGAAATGGTTCACCAGACACAAAATCAAGCTCCTCCCATGGCCATCTCAGTCCCCTGACCTCAACCCCATTGAGAACCTGTGGGGTGAGCTGAAGAGGAGAGTACAGAGGAGAGGACCCAGGTCTCTGGATGATTTAGAGAGATTCTGCAAACAGGAATGGCTGAAGATCCCTCTTTCTGTCTTTTCCCATCTTGTGAAACATTATAGGAGAAGATTAGGTGCTGTTTTGTTGGCAAAAGGGGGTTGTACAAAATATTAACACCAGGGGTGCTAATAATTGTGACACACATTATTTGATGTCAAATAATTATTTCTTTATGTGGGATTTTTTCCCCACTGAATAAATGCACTTGTATTGAAGGTTGGATTTTTCTCTTTTTTTCCATTAAGGTCCCATATTATTTAGAAAAAAAATAAAATAATTGGAAGCTAAAAAACACATCTCAACCAGGGGTGCCAATAATTATGGAGGGCACTGTACATATGATGTTTTTGCCTGTCTTTATTTCTCTTAGCTTCTACTTTTTCCCCCATTCAGTCTTCCAGTCTCATGCACAGGTATAGTAGGCCTATAGCGAGCAAGCGAGACTTGAGCGGCATCCAAGTTTTCACTCAATAAAGTAGGCCTGAAGAGTTTTTCATTTTGATATAATCAAAATTTCAATGTTGATATAAAACTTGCCATATAGAATGCAAGGAACTGCTTTTTTGTATCAAACGACATGTCGTCATGACGATGCGTATAAATTCAAGCTGATTTTTTCAGTCTTTGTGTGTGTGCACCCGCGCTTTTGCACGTTAAGTCGTGCTCTACAATGCCTTTTGACAGGTTAGGGTGGTTTCGCCTTTATCATAGCACATTTTCATCTTTTATCCTAGCTTGGTTCGCTGTTGGCAAAAGTAAAGTTGCAGAAATGTTGCTTTACTGACAGGTTAGGGTTAGGGATGGTTTTGGTCAGGGCATGCTCTGGGGCACGCGGAATGCAGTAGCGTGTTGGTAACATGCCTTCTTTTTATTACAACAGTCGTCAAACCGGGAATTTCTGCCCCTGTACTGTATTCTGATGTGATGCCATCAACAGTACCACACGATTGAAAACCGTACAGATGGTGCAAAACACCTAAAGCCTACGTGTATAAGGCATTTTCATAATACCATTCAAGCGCTTTGCCAAGCGTCATGTTCTGGCAAGGGCCAGGTGGGTGTCATTAGTCTCCCCACAGTGAGTGTAACCATGGTGGGCATGCGGCTATTACTGCTCTCTTATGCCAAATAACTTTTTTTTTTTGTACTTCTTAAGGCCTGCGAGTCATGAGTATGCCACAGCTGGGGCCCATAGAACCAGCCTGGTAGGTGATCTTTGTTGTTTATAAAGGCGCTTACAAAGTGGGCAGAATGCAGCATTAGGTAGGCAAGCAGTGAATGGAATGCGATCAGGCTTGGCAACCTAGGCAGCTCACAGGAATCCCGGTCAGGCTCAAACCTACTCACTCACTCATACGCATGCTGTTATTAAAACTCTCCTTTTCATATCACAGATTAATATGTACCAAAGCCATGCATGCCACAGCAGTTCATAGAATGCTGGAGGGAGAGCGGTGTGTGTTGATAATCTGCCGATGCATTCAACTCTGTGCTCACTTGCGTGAGTCTGTGCGTGGATTGTGTCTGTATGATTTAAACAGCTAATTTGATAAATATTTGTGCCATGAATGCAGCCTGGGTATCTATTCACATACTGTATCCAGTAGCTAGTAGCTACTACAGTAGGCCAGCAGTGAGCTTGGATGCTTTGACCTCATGTGATGATAACAGAAAAAAAAGAAAATCACACAGGGGGCATCAGTAACCTGCCTTCCAGCGTCCTTGAAGCCAGACCATTTTGACAGGCTGGTGTTTCTGGCCAAAAAACTGGGGGTTTGTCTAAGCTGCATGCTATTGCCTTTTACATAATTATGAGAGTATAGATTTATTTTGTTCATCCCTTGTGTAATACATTCCTGATTATTTCATTAGTGATTTTAAATAGCATTCTGCACAAATTTAAGTCAAGTTAAACTAGTTCTATTTGCAATGAAATAATTGCTACTTGCTGCCATAAGAGTCCTCATTGGTTGAATTGAAACGCTTTCAAACACCTTCCATGACTTCTCGGTGTTCCGCTAGACCCTCATACTTTGTTTAATCTTGTGAATTTATTCATGCTGTCTTATCTTAGAGCGATCCACCATGTCTGTTGGCTATGTAAGCTTGAGTCAGAAAGCTAGGTGTTTTTGGTGTCATCATGGAACCGGCACTGTGACTGCAGCCTTGTTCACTAGAAACTCTTGGCAATGATGTTGACACTTGACAGCCCTGTCTAGCGGGTAAGGTGACACTCGTTATTCTATAGAATGCTGACATGACATGAGAGAATGAAGACACGCGGCTTCCCTGTGATTGGCAGTTCATTATTCATGATCAGATGCTTTAGACGTGTATCCGTCTTTCTTTCTTTCTTTCTTTCTTTCTTTGTTTCTTTTTTTCTTTTTGGACTGTCTCACCTGCTCAACCCCTTTTTTTCTTTCTTTTTCTTGTTATAGAGTATTTCTTGACATGTAGTTTTTATAGTCTCATTTTTTCTGCATGCGCCTTTCTTTTGATCCGTTTTGGTTTTCCTGTCGTGTATATTTCAGTGCTGTCTCGGGACCTTGTCCTGGCTCGTCAATCTTTCAGTGTACTCACAGACCGAACTCTCTGCCTGTGTCTTATTCTGTCTGTTTACTTCTTGTCTCTTCAATGTCATCCACACACACACACACACACACACACACACACACACACACACACACAGTCTGGGTGTGTGTCTGTCCATCAGTAATGACACCGTTGGGGACACTGTACCCTGGCTCTCCACAGCTTGGCATTCTCTACCACACAAAAGCCCAGCCTGACGGCTATCGAGAGCACGGCTCACCCTCGTCACAGCACAGCACACTACATGACAGCCCTATTCAGTCCTCGTCACCACATCACGGCCCTGTTCAGTCCTCGCCACCTAGGGATGCAAATTATTGATTAATTCATTAGTTGTAATCGACTTGCGATTAATTGATAAGCAGCGTTTTTCCCCCGAAATCTATTTTTTTCGACAAAAAAAATCCCCTACTTAATCTAAAAATTAAAAGATAAAATGCTACATTTTTAAGAGTTCTATTTAAATGCTTTAATCCAAAGGTGATTTAAATATTCCCTCCCTCTTGACATGCCCATTTCACCTGGGTCTCTTGTCAATTGAATTGGCGATTAAGGTTCGCATCCCTATCGCTACCACATCACGGCCCTGTTCCGTCCTCGTCACCACATCACGGCCCTGTTCCGTCCTCGCCTGGTGGCCTGTAAAACAGCGTCGATGGGAAAACATGATCAATTGTGCAGCCATGCGAGCCGGCCGATTCATGCCATTTGTATGTCTGCTTGTGTTTAATTAATCCATAACGCTGGTAGTGCTATGTCACTCATGGCTACCAGGCAGGCTACTCAACCCCTAGATATCATCACCTTCCCAGTTCCCACCCTCCTTTTGCTACCTCTCGATCACTCACTCACTCACTCACTCACTCACTCGCGCACACACACACACACCCATAGACATTGAACACTAACACACACATGCACTGTGCACGATTGCACTCAGACAGGCCACGTGTTGATACACACACACACACACACACACACACACACACACACACACACACACACACACACACACACACACACACCACTCCGTGCCAGTGTTGTCAATAGCCTAAGCCCAGGCTGACAGACGGCAATGGGGTGATCTTGGGACTTGGGCAGAGATGGCTAAAAACTGCAGCAGGCTACGTCCCTCCCTCCCTCCCTCACTGCACCCACCCCACCCCCTCTGCCCCTTTGCCCTTCTCACAGCGTGCTGGGCATTGCAGCATGTGCACCCATGCTTGGCACACAGTCTGTGTAGTGGGTGCCATCAGACTTGTGTTGGCGCGGGCAGAGATTTTGCCTTCTGCTGCTGTTGCTCCTGCGCAATCCTATCCCAGTCTAGCCTAGCCGGGGCCGGAACTGGCCCGGGCGGTCTGAATGTCTAGTAATCTCCTTAACTTTGCATGTCACCCTGTTGACCCTCGCTTGGCAATCTTGGCATTAAATGTTGGTGGGATGAGGCGGCATCTGCAGGTAGTGTTGCATAAGGAGTGATGCGGTCAGCCTTACGAGGAGGATTGTGTGTGTGTGTGTGCGCGTGCGTGCGCGTGTGCATGTGTGTTTATGTGTTCATGTGTAGGGCTGGGTATCGCAGCCATGTTCCTGTATCGATTTGATTTATATTCTTAGGGCTTTGAATCGATTAATCACGATTCGATTCGATTCATTCCGAATCAATTCAATCCGTTCCCTTCTTGGTGCCAGGATTTCCCCCATAAGATGCTGTTGCCTATTTTTATATAAAAATGTCAAAGGGCTATGGCTTGACGGTGTTAACAGATTGCTAATTTGTAATAAGTAGGCCCAGGCCTAATTGACTAATACCTACTGGGTATTTTCCATAGACCTAAATTAAACAAAAAGAAAAAAAATCAATTTTGTGTCCTGTGAATCGATTATGTGAATTTTAGATTAAATCAATCGATTATCGACTAAATCGATTATTTTACCCAGCCCTATTCATGTGTCTGCGTGTGTGTCTCTGCGTTCGTGTGTCTGTCTGTGTCTTCATGTTTTGCTGATGGAGCTTGAGTGTTAGTGTGTGCCTAAATAGAGCTTTGCAAACACACAGACTCACTATACACAGAAATATGCACACACACACATACACACATTCACTTACTTCCTCCAACTGTGAAAGCACACTAAGCAAAGTTACCGTAATCATTTTAGTTATATTTTAGTTACACACACATGCATTGTAGTAACACACACATGCATGCGCACACACATACACATGCACACACCATTGCAGCAAAGTGGATTGGGGGGAGACGGTTGGTGTTGAAGAATGTTTCAGCAGACCACACACACTAGCAAATGAACATACACACACATTACAGGCTCTCCTTATGTTTATGCATCAACATTGAGAGAGGCTCAGTGATGGGCAGAGGATTTGTGGAGCCTGGCGGCTCATGCCTCAGGGGGTGTACGTGCGTGCGTGCATGAGTCTGTGTCTGCGCGCGTGCGTGTATGTGTGTAAATGACTGCGTGAGTGTGTGTGTGTGTGTGTGTGTGACTGGAATTGTGGGCACAATGTGAGATTGCTGGGTAGAGGAAGAAATGAATTCACTGCCAGGTTGAGATGGAGGGAGAGAGAACGATAGGAAGAGAGTGAGAGAGAGATACATGAGAGAGAGAGAGACATGAGAGAGAGAGAGAGAGAGAGCGAAAGAGGGAGCGAGACAGAGCGATGGAGGAAGAGAGAAAGCTCGTTGTCCATGTCCATCAGTACATGCGGAGGCCTGAGCTGCTCTGATGGTGCCTGTTGCCATCCCCACAGGACCCATCCAGTGAGCGATCCTGTCAGCACCTCAGTCAGCTCGTCAGCCCGTCTGGCTGCCATTCAGCCAGCCCATGTTCAGCCAGGGAGAGATCACACGCTCTGGCGTGAAGAGATTACCCTCCACCACGCTTCACCCTAACAGCTGTCTGTCAGAGGATGGCTTACAGGTTCACCAACCTGGCTGGCTCGGACGTGCCGGTATGCTATTTAGTGTGCAGAGCTGTGTAGAGCTGTACAGACTGGCATGGGTGGACGTGCCAGAGCCTGAATTTTACCAGTGCAGTTCCTGTAGGGGGATTCATTGGGAAGCTCTGCTGCCTGCTTGCCTGCCTGCCTGCACACGTGAGGAATGTGATCAGAACAACAATCTAAATACAGTAATTGAATGTCTTGGTAATAACAAAAGAATGCTAAATGATAAAGATCGGCCAATAGATTTTTTTATTCTCATAAACATTTTTTGTCACGTGTAGTTTTTCCTAAATAATCCACAATTCCTGGTTTTTATCAAGCTTTAAACTATTAAATAAATCCATCATAGGGACCTCTGTAATGCACAGTGTTCCTGAGTGCTGACCTTCGCCAATCACAGACCTGTGTTATGAAATATGTGGTTATTACGTAGATGAATTACATCAGCCCATGGATACAAAACACAGGAGCAAGAAGAGAGATGCTGTGTATGCTGCACTTGAGGGGGGTAGGGATTAGGTGATGCATTGGAGATTGGTCTCGCACAAGGTCTGTATGCAGTCATGCAATATAGCCAGGTTTGATTTCAGGTTGAGGCATACAGTAATCCATAGTATATTCTGGCATTATGCGATGTTGAGCTGTGGATATGGATTATGCTTTATGCAGATACTATATACAGATTTAAATGTTATGCCATCATCATGTAGTATCCTTAAGATACACTGCAGGATTTTGCTTTATTCGTTTTATTGTTAATTCTAGGCAAATGAGGGGTATCAGTATTAAGTTCAATAAACGTTTCTCTTCTTTTCTCTAAAACCAAATCACCCTATGATCAACAAAAACTCCAATGCACTGCAAAGCACTATGGGAATTGAAGTCAAATTATGGATGAAATATGAACAGAGGCTTTACCAATGTTTTCAGTTTATTCACTAGTGTCTTACAGATATCATGCCCTGTTCTCCAGCTAAATGTAGTGTACATACAGTTTCATGGATTTGTTATTTGTAATAATGCAGGCACTGGTGTGCTCTGTGGAGCCCCTATTTTTCCCTGATGGATAGTGTCTCATTCCTGTGCACCCACTGAAGCCAATTGATATTCCGTCGTATCAGGAGCTCCAGCCGCTCTCTCCCGCTGCACAGTTGCTATTGGTTTCAAGGTTGTATGCCGTGCCCCTGCTGTTACTCTCCGTTCTCCCCTGCCTGGTGTGACGAGCCCGGGGTCCAACGGACCGAGTGACTTCCAGCGAGGTGTTGGCGTTCTAACGGTCCGTGACTCGCTGGGTAAAAAGGGGGCTTCTTCTGGCCAAGGCTGTTCTATAGACTTACTGCTATACGTGTGAGCAGGGAGCAAGGCAAAGAAGGAAATAAGTATTTGAGTTTTAAAAAAAACCTTGACTGCTATTCCATTCATGTACATAAAAACACTAATACTGCTTAATATGAATGAATGTTAAACATGGATGTATTGCATACCTGATATGATAAATATTTGAAACTAATACATATTTTTATGTTTAGAATTTGCCTTTTGAAGTCTGTCATTGACCCATACATGAGCTTGGAACAAGATTACCAGGATTAAATGGACTGTTTCTTATTGCACAGCCCAAACATATATTTTTAAACTCTTAAATCTGTGCCCTGCAAAGAAGCATTATGCATTTTCTTGACACTAGGATATATCAGACACCCTCCCACTGTTCCACAAGGGGTTGTCTACCATCCTCATCTGGCATTCCCGCTGAGTAGATTGCTCTCTTCCTCTGAAGTCCAATCCTTCGTCTGTAGTGACGATAGATTTTTTTGCCATTCTTGTGTGCACACACGCGCGCACACACACACATTCAGACATGCTCGCACACACACACACACACACACACACACACACACACTAGGGATGGTACGGTTTGCGTCGCAAACCGAAACCGTACGGTTTGTATGTCACGGAACGGGGTAGTGGGCAACCGCACGGTGCCCACGGTTTAAAAAAAAAAAAAGAGAGAGAGTGACCACCGGCAGCGTCTCCCTGTCCCCCTCTCTCTCCACGTTAGCGCAAGTGACTGCCCCCAGCCTTTATGCTGACCAATTTAAATTAAATGAACATGAATTTACAAAAAACGACAGAATAGCAGAACAAAGTAGACTATGACTTACGTTACAGTAGCCTAGTGTAGGCTATATCCACGTGCCATTGAATGGGGATTCCGGACAGCAAAATGCGAGATAATGGAACATATCCATCAGATTCACTGCGCTGTCCTTATATCAACTGTAGGCCTAATTATATGTAACCAGTTAAACTCTGATCGAATGAAGGGGACTTTGTGCTGTTGCCTAGTTAACATTGATGTTTAACACTATAACCAAAATAATATTTGACTGTTTTAAAAGGCTCAGCTTCACAGGAGTTTTGTGAAACATTCTTGTGCATACACTTCTAAAAAAAACGATCTTTTAAAATTATTTGTTACCTTAACTTTCACATTTTAACATAACATAACCCTATCACTTGTTCACTTAAAATTGAATTTGACTTCTGATTTTACTTCTATGCTTCTCACGACCGGCAGTTTCACGATAGGAAGCAACTGATTCATAAGCGCAAAACTTGCAGAAAGCGGTATCAAAATAAAAGTCCAATTCGTTCTCAGTGTGTCATTAACCAAAATAGTCATACTGCACTGACCTAATGTCCCATTGCCTACAGGAGTGCAGCTGTTTTATTTTTAGACGTCAAATGTGTTATAGTATGTAATATTTGAATATTTGTCAACTTAAAAGTTAGGACTTAGTTGAAATAAATGGACGCATGTTAAATTCATTGATATCTTTCCTCCTTGTTAGGTTAAATGAAGTAAACTTCAACATACCCATGATAAGCTTACATTTTCATTCATTTCACATCATTTATATTATACATTTCCAGTACATAATACATTTTATAAAAAAAAACAGAACCGTACAAAACCGAAAACCGTGACCTTGAAACCGTGATATGGACCGAACCGTGACTTTTGTGAACCGTACCACCCCTAACACACACACACACACACACACACACACACACACACACACACACACACACACACACACACACACACACACACACACACAGACACACACACACACACACACACACACACACACACAGATACGAGCGCACACACACTCAGACATGCACACTTTGTATGAAAAGCCTCTGAAAATAGATCTTCTTTTGCGGATCAGTTCAATGGGGAACAAGTACAAATGCTGGAGAATCCCTCTCAATGGGACCCATGAGATTGGACTGCCTGCATGGGGATTTTTAATCTAGGCGTGTGTGTGTGTGTGTGTGTGTGTGTGTGTGTGTGTGTGTGTGTGTGTGTGTGTGGTGTGTGTGGTGTGTGTGTGGTGTGTGTGGTGTGTGTGTGTGTGCGTGAGTGAGTGATAAAACTAACAACACACACACACACAGTCCTCAGAGTGTTGACCTGTGCTTAAATGTGTACCCTCTCCTCCTCCAAGCCTTTTCCACACCCCGCGTGTGTGCACAAGTGCCTGTGACTCGTGACTCAGGGACTTTCAAGGGCAGCTGTGGAGGCCACTAACTCCTCTCCTATGACCCAGCCTCCCTCACACTCCTCTCTCCAAGCTGAATCTTTCACTCCTCTCTTCTCCATATTCACTTCTTTACAAACACAAACCAACGCACATGCTCATCTCCTCCTATACACTTGTTTACCAACCCAACACAAGTCATACTCTTGACTCTCTCTCCTCCACTGTCTTAACAAACAAACAGAACCTTAGTCTATCACACTTCTCTCTGTCTGTCTCTCCGTCTTTCTCTCCCTCTCTTATACACTTGTTTATAAATCCAGCTCAACAAACTCTTCTCTCTCTCTCCTCTCCCCCTTTCCTCTCATATGCACATCTCAACAAACCCAAATTTAGTGTTCCACTTTTCTCTCCTACCATACACCTCTTCACAAACTCATTCGTACCGACTGTAGTCTCATGCTTCTTACATCTTTCTCGCTTTCAACCTCACTCTTTCATTTAAAACTTGCTGCCTCATTCTTCCTTGCTTTGTGGTACTTGTATCTTTTTCTCCTGTTTCTTTTCCCCATTGATTTACTTCCCCTTTTCCCTTTCTCCCCCCCCCAAAAAAAAACAACAACAACAAAAAAACACTTGCTCTTGTTTCTGCCTCGTGTCTTTTTCTTTCTTTAGAGTGTGTTCTTGTTTCGTCCGTCTCATCACAAGTGTTTCTCCTTGCATCTGGCCCATCTCTCCCTCCCCCATCCAAACCTGCTGCATTGTCTTTGACCCCCTGCCGTCATTTAGGCCCTTTTTCTTTTCTTCGCGTTCCCATCCTTCCCTTAATCCTGAGTCTCCTGTGGTGCCAGTCAAGCCCCCTCCTCGTCATCATCCCTATCCTTATAGGACCTGCTGTCGGCAAGGTAACCAATGTGTCAAACAGGAAGTGAAAAAATCCACTGCTTGTAATAGGCACTTGGGAAAAGCTGATCAGCTGCTCCAGTGAAGTTATTCATGTTAAACAGAACACCCGGTAGGCGTTCTGAAACCTGGATGGCGTTCTAGTATTCACACTCCTGTATGGATGGTGAATTATGACTGATGATGATGCACCTGTAGATTGCAGCATTCAATCCTGCATCTCCATCACCACAGCTGTTTAGAGAGGGAAGCCATGTAAGAGAGGGAAGCCAAAGTAGCATAGCCGGTGCAAGTGTTATGCCTTACGCTTGTACCCCCATTGATTTTTATGTATGGCTGTTGATCAATTTGTGGAGCTTGGTTTGTATTCTGTGATGCTGCACCATAGAGTGATCTATGCATGAGAAACACTGGGGGTGCATTATTTTCCACTCTATTAGCAGCAGGACTAACTGAGGTAAAGTAATGAGCTCCCCTGCCCTGTTGGACATCATGGCACATGTCCACCTGTGGTGCCCTTATTGCCCTCCCTGGGTGGAACTGGAACTAATGGCAGGAAATAGAACCCCTGGTGCCACCCCCTGTTGCTGGTGGTGTCGGCATTGAGCAGCCAGAGATTAGGGGTGTGTGTGTTGGTGCATGCGGCTGTTCTTGGCAAAAGTAAAGCAGCAGAAACGTTGCTTTACTGACCGGTTAGGGTTCGGCATGGTTTTGGTCAGGGCACAGCAGAGCATTTTCAAGTTAAGCAACAGAAATTCGGCACGGCAACAGAAATGCACAGATAGAGTGGGAAAACTGTGCAAATCTCGTCACGTGACAACTGCTTTCCCGTGGTGTTGAGGAGCACAACTTCTCTTCATCTACTTGAGGTGCATTTGAGGAGGGAGCTGTTCTCCCTTAGTTAGATTGGATCCATATTGCCTTCCAAAGCCACTTAAGGCACTGAAGTATACCAGCATTGTTATCGGTTTTTGCTATTGTCATCTGTGCAGTGGTTAGTTTGGCCTGTTCTTTTCCCACCATCAGTATGCTGGTCAGCACACATTGTCAAACTCTGCCACTAATGAATTGAATATTTATATTTAGTGAAATTGATTGCCAGTACTCACTTGCCTTTACAGTAATTGATGGTCTTTGCTGTCTCAGGTCAATATTTAATGCAAGCCAAGGACAAACATTACTGTGCACAATATTAATTGAGCTGCGATGGTAATCCAAGCTTTTAATGCTCTTTGTAATTTATGTGCAGTATAAAGTATATATTGTATAATTTTAATTCATGAGTACTATCACCATGTATGCAACCCACCATATTATAAGCCCTTCGCCTGTTTACCCTCTATTCTCTGCCCTGACTTGCAAAGCTATTGACTTATGTCTTAACCTATTTATTAATAATTGAAAGCCCACCTAGGAAACTCCCATTGTTGTGACACAGCACTCCACAGCACACAGTGCTCACTGCACACAAAGAAAGTGCATTTATGCATCACCCATGCGGGGGGCAGCCCCAATCGGCGCCCCAAGGGAGCAGTGTGGCGGGACAATACCATGTTCGGGCTCATGGAGGAGGATGGGGGGAGGCCACTGGTTAATTACTCCCCCCACCAACCTGGCAGTTTGGGGATTGAACTGGCAACCTTTGGGCCACACGTCTGAAACCCTAAGGCAACGCTGTAAATATCCTCCCGCACTGGAATAGGAGTTGCTGTTTGTTTCAAGTATGTTTGGACTTTGCTTGGAGGTCATATTTTGTTTATAGCACAAGATAAACATCCCTACGCATCCATTATACATTAGCATTAACTCAAGGCTGAAATGATTCATGATGCATTATTCATTAAATGTGGGTGGGGTTTTTTTTATCAGCGTAACGCCATGGCTGGTCAGAATATGTGCTGCTTGTTTATTTAACCTGTGGCTTTAACATTTGAATAGTAGTGTCTTCATTTGGCAGATGAGTGGGAGTAATGCAAGGGGTTTTCCTGCTTAACTGTGTCCTGTTATTTGCCCTTGTCCCGCTGACACATAGTCAGGAAACACCTGCCTTCCCCAGGGAGGGTTTGCTGATGGAGGAGTGCTAATGTCTCTGACCTGAATTTAAATATCTCTATTTTTTGTGTGGTTATTCCTTACTTCTACCGGGTTTTTTACGCTACAGGGATGCTGACAGCCTGTAGAGTGTCGTGCACCTGATCATTCATGCTAATGAAACATTTTGACCTTGAGAAATCAATGGGCAGTGCTAATTTATAGCTACATAAATACATAGTTGAAGCTACGAGCATGTGTTACAATGTCCTCTCTTCAGTCAATGTGATGCCTTGCCTTAATGTTAGCACATGACCAAGAACAGAGATCAATCAAGCAAAGTTATTTGTAACCATCACACTCGGTGTAGAAACTATAATGCTTCAGAACCCCTCAGAACGGATTCTTGGCCCATCTGTAGTAACTGAAGGTCATATTTGCTCGTCTAGTACTGTAAGTGTCAAATTTATCCAGCTTAAGAGTTTAAATTAAAATAGATTTTTCCATTATGTGGTGAGTGTTGACCATGTACTATTATACGTGTTGTGTTGATCGTTTGAATGTGTATGACCAATGATGAATATTTACAGTCAGTAGTATGGAACTGCGCGCAGTGCGTTTCAGATGATGGCTACAGCGCTTCCCTTTTAAACTCGGCTACGTTTCCTCACATAAAAAGGCGAGCCTTTTGAATAAAGTTTCCCATAAATCCCAGTGTGTGAATGTGGCTGCAGTCACGGGGTGACAGTAAGTACTAGATGCCAGAGAGCTTTTCCTTCCTGGAATGAATTAAAACGCCTGCGAAACTTGACTCCGCCACTCTCTTATTTGTGGCTAGACGCATCCCATAATAACGAAACCTGATTATAAATCCTCTGTGTGTTTGTCTCTTGTCACAGTAGGGAGAGAGAGAGAGAGAGAGAGAGAGAGAGAGAGAGAGAGAGAGAGACCCCCGGTGTATCTTTCGTGGTCCTTGAGGTAATGGAACTGGCTGGCTGGCTGTGAGATAGTAGTATTTCCCATTTGATGGCTGTGTCTTATCCCCACTGTAAATCCGTGACTATGAATAATATGTGGGCTGCCATGTGTAGAGGAGCATATGAAATGTGTCCCCATCTCACCACCTCCTTTCAACCCCCACCCCCCACCCCCAAGGTAACCCAACATCACCGACTCATTGAAAAGTCATCTCCGTCTGAGCCGGAGAGATAAATTTGCCCCCCCCTTTCTCCCCTTTTGTGAACCCCATTGGTGTCTGCAGGGAAGCTGGTGGGGGACGACGACAGCGGGGTCTGTTGTCCCAGGCACATGGAGAGAGAGGGGCCTCAGAATTGGGTCCTCATTACATTATATGTTTTGGGTTTGAGGCCCCTTCAAATGACATTTTTCCCCAGCTCAGCCAAACCTGTGAGTGGCCCTGGTGCCTGCCTGCCTGCCTGCCTGCCTGCCTGCCTGCCTGCCTGCCTGCCACCATCCACAAGCCCTCAGTGGAATATATAGCCCTGCAGCTTCATGGCCATATCTTAGCTGGGCATGTGTGTGCTGCACACCTGTGATGTGCTGTAGGGAAACTGCTGTTTGTTCTGCTTTTTTACTGCATACACTATAGATGTTGGAATAGCAGCTCTCAGACAGCATTGAAGCAAGTGGTGAAGGAGGAGAGTAGAATTGAGAGACTTTATTGATCCCTGAGGAAATTAAAGGAAATCACAAAATGTGAATGAATCACCTGAGCACGTTGGCACTAGTCATTTAAAATGAGTCATGGGAAAGGCCTAAGTTGCAAAAGGCTTGTTTTAAAGATATGTGTGAGAAGAACGATGACCCAAATTGCTTTGGGACCTTGATTGCAACAGGCCACATGTTAGGGCAAATACCCACATACTGTATGTTCTGTAGTGTAAATGCCCAAATTATGTGAGTGTACCAGTAATCCTGACAACATTAAGCAGAAAGCTCAAGTCCCACATACACTGACTTATGTCTTTGTCTGACCTATACCCTCATTTTTTCATCTTGTCTCAGCAGTCCAACTTGGTCATTTGATATTTTGCCATATCAGTGGTCTGATCTGTGACATTGTCTGAGGACCGTAATTCAGGAAATGGAACAGATTTAAATGGCTGCATTGTGTGCTCGTTCCTATCCTTTCAATCTGCAGTTGAAGCAACATTTCCACTGATTACGCACGTCTCATTTTTCATTGTTGCAGCGTTTGCTAGACCCCCCAAAAAAGAGGCATTTCGAAATCATCCCTGAGGCCTTGGAGGACATTTCGAGGAGATCCATTTGTAGCTTTCAAAAGCCCAGCAGAGGAACTTTTTGCTGATCCGTTCATCATACCACAGAAAAACATCCTCTGAATCTGTTTGCAGAGGCCAGAGAGGGGAAGTAGTAGAGTGCTCTTATCTTCTCTTCTCTTATTTACCTGCTGTCTCTGCCATCTTTGGAGGAGGAAGCTCAATGCTCAACAACACAGCTCGGGATGAGTCTTGAGTTTCACATCCAACACATGTTCAGCTGAGGCAGTGAGGAGCTTAAGTTGAGCTTTGACCTGGTATGCGTGCGTGCGTGCGTGTATGAGAGAGAGAGAGGGTGTGTGTGTGTGTGTGAGTGTCTAAGAGAGTCAAAGAGTCTCCTGACAATAAGAACGCTCTCCGTTTGTTATGGGTTTCACCCGTTCGCAGGGTTCTTCTCACAGAGACTTAAGAAACCGTGGTCTCACCAACTCCCAGGTCTCTGCTCTCTGCGAGACTTATGGGAGCGTCTCGGGATGACCCGGGGAGTGGATCTGCGCGTCAGCTGGGACTAAGGAGACGTAGAAGTGCTGGCTAGGAAAAGTTAAGTCTGCAAATAATGGTTTTACGCTGAGCCTAAGTCCCCACATCCCCCCCCCCCCCCCCCCAATCTCTCTCTCCCTTTTCCCTTCCCCCCGTCCCTCTCTCTTATCCTCATCCTCATCCATCCTCATCCATGCACCAGGCTACTCAGCACTTCAGGTCAATGGTTGGGTTTTTTCACACAGGGTTTAGCTTGGCTGCCAATGATCCCTCCAACGTCCATTTTGCAGATGATGGGCATTTTAATCTCCTGCGCGTATTATCAAACGAGTAGGTACACATGTACACACGCGTACATACGCGCGCACATACACGCACACGCACACATGCACACATTGTATTTACGGTATAGCGCCACAATAAAGCAGACTAATTTTGTATCTCAAAATAAAACAAGGTCAATAATGTTGCGTGCAAACCCTCAAAATCTCTGTTCCAACTGACGGACCAACACAGTGTCACACAGAGCCGCTGCACGCAACTATAAACAATGAAGGCATTCACACACACACGGACACATACCATACACACACACACACACACACACACACATACACACACTTGTGGTTCACACTGTCCAGTGTCCACATATGCACACACGCTCCATCCGACACTAATGATCCATCTGTTCAGGGTTGCTTTGTTGTCCCGACAATGGCTATGACACAAAGTGGCTACACACTCCATCCCATAAAACAAAGCCTGGTGGTCCTTCATCCCCTGCCCTACAGTTCCTGGCTGCACTGGTTTAACATAAGTAATAATAATAATCTATTTCTATTCGTGCACCATGGCACCCAGGGTCAACAACATACAGATCAAAGTCTCTATGGGAAAATCGATGTGAAGAGCATCAGGAGAGAGTAGAATCAAGTGGGTGGCTGAGAGCTCATATAAACATTGTTTGCCCCGGTGTGTATAGGTTTGAATGTACTGTACACCGGAACATTCTGCATTGTTCTCCCTCTCTCTCACTCGCTTGGCTGCTCTCTTTCATTTCCTCTCTGTTCTCTCGCTCCGTCTGTATCTCTCTCTCTCTCTCTCTCTCTCTCTCTCTCTCTCTCTCTCTCTCTCTCTCTCTCTCTCTCTCTCTCTCTCTCTCTCTCACTCTCTCGCTCTCCCTACTGATTTCTAGTTAAGTGTCTTGCTTGCAGGTCAGAGTCAATACCTGGCTGGTAGCCAGCCTCACGCCAGCCTCTCTACCTCTGGCTTGTGAATACGCAAGTCATCCTGGGCTACTGCAGCCAGCCACTGGCAGCCAATACAGCAGCATCATGGCCAGGAGCCAGTGAATAGGCTGTACGGTAGCAATCTCTTAGAAGCCCTCTGGACCAACACCCCCCCCACCATCGCCACCATCCCCATTGTTCAGGTGGCCCGTGTCTCCACATGCACAAAATATACGTAATTATTCTCTCTCCCAACGATGCGCATATGCTCTCCCAGGACACACACAATCTAATCAGCACGCACACGCACACGCACACACACGCAAACACACCTGCCGCTGCTGATCTTTGACAGTTGGCTCGGTGACAAGGACGCGTGTGTGTTTGTGTGTGTTAGTAGATAGTTGCTAGGGGGTTATGTTGGAGGGGTGGGGGTGGGGGGGGTGTTAGCTCATTGATCTGGCTTTGCGTTGGGACAGCAGCTCCTCTCCTCCCTGATTAGACGGGGGATTAGCGCAGATTAGCATCCATTGTTCTGCAGGCCAAGCCCCAGAGCCCAGAGCAAAGGGGCCAGTTAAGCTGGGCTAATTCTTCCGCACTGTGGAGCACTAAGCTAGACCCTACACCACCACCACCACCACCACCCCCAGCACTTCCACAATGCACTTCACTACACACTTCATACCACACAGCCCCAACACTGGGACTCTCGGACCAGGCTTTTACGTCGTGTCCGCCTCATCCAGCGATTAGCGCTCAGTAATTAGCTCTGTGTGATTCAATTAGGCATTTGTTGATCAGAGCGCGTTCATTAGCAACTCGCCCTCCCTGGGGCCACATTGGAAGGGAAGAGGCAGGATGTGCATGGAGGGGCGGGGGGCGGAGGTTTCGAGGGGCAGCCATTTGACGCAAACCAGTTTCTGACAGACCGGCCGACCAATTTACTGACATGGTAAAGTGGTTAGCTGCATTTTACAAAAAAGAAGTTTGAACATGTTGGGCGCTCTCTCGGGGATATTTAGTTAGATATTTTTTTCTCTGTTATGTGTCCTTGTTTCCCTGTATCAGTCTGTTGAGCTATACCTCTGTTCCTCTTTTCTCCTTCCCCTCAGTCTCTCAGAGATGCAGAGGATAAACACTGGAGTAACGCTACAGGGCAACCTTACCACACCAGAGCAAACAGGCTCTCATGCACCCTGAACTAAACTCAAGTCATGAATTACTTTGAAACACACACACACACACACACACACACACACACACACACACACACACACACACACACACACACACACACACACACACACACACACACACACACACACGCACACACACATTGTAGGTTTACACAGTGAACTCCAGCTCGTTGGGAACGTGGGACCTACCCTCACGCATCTCATATTTGTCCACTGAATTATTAAGTGTTATTATATGGTTGTGACGTCATCGGTCGAATGCGCCATTCATTTAAGCGGGGCTCCCCAACGTTCGCACGTCTGTTATTTTTCGATAACGGACGGGTTGGTCTATAACAGACCGCTGTCAATGGCAACAAGACTTTTCACTGCTAAAGCGACTTTTCAACAAGACTCTAATCAGCTGCTGTGATAGACAACACCTGTTGTCCTGGCTACCTAGCTGTTGCCTAGCGGTGTTCCACAACGACACTGTTTTGTTTTGCGCAGCAACAATCTTAACATTAAATAGGCCTAAAGAAATGCCCCCGCCATGTGTGAATCATTTAAGTATATCCATATAATAAGCGGGTTAACTTTCGGCGAGTCGGTCGCTTTGTGGATTCTCTCTGTCGTGCTGCTATTCCACGGTAGCGACCTTCTCGCCGAACGTTAACCCTTACTTATCAGTGCCGAAGAGAGCTTCCTGAAACACTGCACTGTATGTCGATGAACTTTAATAGCGATTACACTCTCAGTGTCTACACATCTATATGGGTAACGACTGCTGGATACTTTTGTGAACACTCCCACTGGGATCGATCTCTCTCTCTCTCTCTCTCTCTCTCTCTCTCTCTCTCTCTCTCTGTCTCTCTCTCTCTCTCTCTCTCTCTCTGTCTCTGTCTCTGTCTCTCTCCGTCTCTCACCGTCTCTCTCCGTCTCTCTCTCTCTCTCTCTCTCTCTCTCTCTCTCTCTCTCTCTCTCTCTCTCTCTCTCTCTCTCTCTCTCTCTCTCTCTCTCTCATAATAATAGTTTTATATAGCGGTTTTCTTGGTACTCAAAGCCTCTCTCGCTCTCTTGCTCGCTCTTCCTCTCTTGCTCGCTCTCGCTCTCTCGCTTGCTCTCACTGTCTCTTTCGCTCTCTCTCTCTCCCGTTCTCTGTCGCTACCTTTCTAGTCTCTGTTGGCCTTTTCAAATTCAGTTATTTGCCCATCTTTCAATAGGTCCTTTTATATTAGTTCAGACATGCTGCATACCTTAAAAAATCTTCACTCCAAATAAAATGATTTTTTGTTTTTGCCTAGAAATTGATTTTGTAAGAGGGCGACAGCAGTCAGTTCAAAAGTGGCATGATGGGTCGTTAACCTGTTGAACTGGCTGGCCTATGATGTCTGGGGTTGGCACCGGCTTTATTAACATTCCCCCAAAGGTCAGCTCTCCTTTCAAGCACCAGTGCATCAGGAATGCGAGTGTAGTGTAGTGTAGTGTAGTGAGGAGCATGGCTCGTTAGGAGAAGCGCATCTCCTGCTCTCCTCTCCTCACAATGAGTGCGCGCAGTTTGGAGCATTTGACCAGGCAGGGTGGTCTCCATTAACCTTTATACTCCAAGCAGAACAGTTTGTTTGCAGTCAAATACACAGCCAAGTCTTGCCAGTTCATCTACAGTTGATTAAGACTTAGATGATATGCAATGGACAGCTAAAACGGAATTAAGGACCTCCCTAATAATTATGAAGCAGTTGTGGGCTGAAATTGAATTTAAAATGCCACATATACGCAAGAAAGAGAAGTACTGACAGAGATGGTAGTAGGCACATTATATGTATGAGAATTATACGTTTGAGAAGCATTCTTTCAAGTATTTAAATAAGATGACAAAGGGTGTTTAGTGTTCAAATTCAGAAAGTAAATTCTGTTTTCAATGGATTATTTAACACACGCATCTCAACGTTGAAGAACCCAAACATGACTGCTTTTGCTGTAGCCTGATGGGATGGATGCAGATGGTGGTGCGGCGTGGTGCGCCGTCACTCTTTCTCTCCCACTTACTGTTGCCTTGAGCCATCGATGAATCAAAGCTATTTCGTCATCCAATCACTCCCCCAGATCTGCTGTTATGCCGGCGGTGCATGCTGCTCATCTAGAACACAGCAGAACGTTCCGGAATGTAAGTCGACTCATTCCACATGTCGCATGAGGGAGGCTTGCTGCTGAGCAACGTGATGGATCGTTTGGCGTTTTGTGCAACTGAATGAATACTATAACTCTATAATGTATATAACTCTATAATATTACATTACTGTACATGGCATGTGGCAGGCGCCATTATTTTATGCAACGTGCAAAGGAAGAGTTGAAAGAGTTGTAAATGTGTGGGTCCAGGTCTGTGCAAGTCTTGTGTGTGAGTGTGGGAGTGCATACGCAGTCGAAGCAAATTTCAGTGGTAATGTATCAATTTGTGGATGGGGCTAACCGACCCTGGAGGATCCGAGGGGAAGGGCCGGCTGTTGTTCAACACCGTGGCTATCGATTTGTTTGGAAGGAGCCCAGATTGGTCTGGGGGGTTGTTGATTCCTTATCGTTCTGCTCCACTGCTTTTGGTTCATAGACTCGAAACTCTTTATTTCCCTCTCTTCCTCTCTTTGCTCTCTCTCTCTCTCTCGCTCTCGCTCTCATTCTCTCTTGTTCTCAGTCTGTGTTTGGATGTAGTTTGGGGCGTGTGTGTGTGTGCGTGTGCGTGCGTGTGTGTGTCTGTGTGTGTGTGTGTGTCTACACGATACCTATTCAGGCAAGACGGTGGGCAGTCTACCAATTACCCATCCCCACTAATCAAGCCCCAGACCAATCTTGTCCTCCAATATCGTGCTCTGCTCTACTCTCTGCCTGACTGTCTTTATGTCTCATCATGGATGTTTGCTCTTGCATTCTCTCCTCATGCAGTCTCTCTCTGGCTGTCTGCCGATTGTTACCTCATTGACTGCTCAGTCTCTCTGTCTCTGTCTCTGTCTGTCTCTGGGTGGGAGACTTGACGCCTTGTTTTTTCGTAACATTGGTTAAAAAGCTACAAAACTGTTATTTTTCCTTTAAAAAATATATGTCAATGAAAGAAGATGTGGTACATTATGTTTCATATTAGTCTTAGATGAGAAGAAACATTTTTGTTAAGATTTATGTAAAGGTTTATATGTCAAATATCCTGCGGTGTGACTGTAACATTAATGAAACCTGGAATATTATATATATATATATATATATAAATTAACCAACAACCTTTTGAATAATGTATGAAGCATTTGGCATGATTGCATAAATATTAACTTTATATTAAGATATGTGAATGTGAAAAAAACTCAAGACAGTAATATTAACTAAAAGTTCAATTTCGTAACACAAATTGCGTCCTGTGGGGTGACATGTTTGTCAATGTTTGTGAATGGGCAGCTGCAAGGCCAACTACAAGGGTCTTAAAGACTGGCTCCTAACCAGTCAGTACCTCAGTTATTGGAGAGTGCTGTGGAAGTTTAAGGTGACTCTTAATCTCTTAATATGTCTACATATTGCAATGTTTCTGTCACTCAATGCTTAGGTTCATTTTATGGTGTCCTGTGGTGTGACTGCTCTTATAGGAGGAAAACAAGTTTTTTTCATGTATACAAAAGGATTAAAATGGCCATAATGCAGTGACTTCCCTGTGGTGTGACTCCATTTTCCTGCGGCGTGACATGCCTATGCAATGTGTTGATGCAAGACACATTTTCCCAAAAATGGCAAAAATAAGGTGAAATTCCACATACCACTAAGTGCTTTATTTTTTTCTATTTTTTTAAATTTTTATCCATCATTTTTTTCAGGAATTTGAAAAACTTTTTTTATTTTATTTTGCGTTACGCCCTTAAACGTCAATCACCCCTCTGTCTCTGTCTCTGTCTCTGTCTCTGTCTCGGTCTCGGTCTCTCTCTCTCTCTCTCTCTCTCTCTCTCTGTCTTTCACATGGAGCATCCATAACAATTCTAGCTTGCAAAAACAAAAACATCTGAGTCAAAAGCCATTTGTTTGTGTTCCCCACTGAGCCATCCGTCAGAAGCTAACTTAAGCTTTTCTTGTCTGCGCGGTACAAAATAACCTGCGCATCAGTCAAGGAATACTGTCAGAAAAAGTTTTCTGCCACGGTGACTAAACAATTTCTCTCACTCTTCGGGAGCGTGCAGTTGCAAGGGTGTATGAATATCTAATTATAACTTCGGGTTGAGTAAATGGATCCTCAGCCAAGCAAAAAAACTAACCGTAAGTGGTTCTGTCTCTTCCCTTTTGTAATGGTGGATGTCAAATTTAACTGACCCTAATTTCGGCTAGACAGCCCTTTCCCAAATCCGGCGAATGGAAATTGTACTGTTTTAAATATTTCAGTGTTTTGCATAAGAATATCTCGGTATTTTGCTTATCACGCTAATTTTACTTGTTTGCTAACAGTGTAACCAGGCAGCTAAGCAACAACAAAATGCACAGACTGAAACTTTAACTCCTCAAAAATCCTCTAGCACATCAGGCTGCCCATTTGTCATCCACACTGCACCACCACATCGTGGATGATTATGAAATACTGTAAGTCTTATTTGTTTCTGCTTTCAACATGCATTAATAACACTGCACTGTGGTTGGGGCTGCCAAGCGTTAGGCCATGTTTTGCACACGCGCAGTCACGCACGCACGCACGCACACACACATGTGAAGTAAAACACTCACACAGAAATGGGGTGGCAAAAACAGCATTTAGTGGGGCAGATGAAGTTGAAATCTTGGCAAGCAGTTACAGAAGATTCAAGATGAGATTGTGAGGGAGATGAGGGAGAAATATCCAAATATATTTTTCACACCAGATGGAAATTAGCCTTTGTGCTAGAATCTGGAAACGCTGCCGCCAGTCCCAGCTGAAGTCCCCAAACACACACCGTCTGCAAGGTTTAGGCCCCTTATTTAGGGACATCCAGTAAACGTGCCTCATGCTTGATCTGTCTGATTTATCTGTGTGCTGTAGGGCAATTGAACGTGTTGATGGATGCAATTGGGCATATGTGAGTGTGTGTGTGTGTTGTTTTGTGTAATAATAATAATAATTGTATTTGTATAGCACTGTGTCATACAAGGCATGTAACTCAAAGTGCTTAACAAATGGGAAAAAACATTGTTAGAGATAGATTTAAAAGGAGAGGTATAGAGGAGAGGCAGAAAAAGCAGGAAGGCAGAGGAAGAAGAGATAGACAGAGAATGTAGAGTCATAAGGTCAACGTAGGTTAGGACCAGGATTCTTAGATGTGTAAGGTCCATAGTGGCTGGGCCTATCATAAGTCATAGATAGTCACACAGAGATTGGGCGCTCATGTGCGGCCCCTGGTGGCATCAGGGGTGAGGAAAAACTCCCTTTCGCTTGAATTCATAGTTTGTGAGGGGAAAAAAAGCTCAGTGAGGTCTGAGAAAAAAAGACCCCCTGTAGTCAGGAAGAAACCTCAGGCAGAGACCAGCAGCCACCTAGGGGAGCCCCCTGCCAGGGCTGGATTGCGAGTAGTAAGGGCGCTGCGGCGGCTGGGGCACTATGACGCCTTGGCAGCTAGGAGTTGGCAAGGATGAAGAGGTGGGTCTTCAGCTGCTTCTTAAAGGAGTCGACGGAGGTGGCTGATCGGATCTCGATGGGGAGGGCGTTCCATCTCTTGGCCGCATAGCAGGCAAACGCGGCGTCGCCGATCTTCTTCTGCGGGGGGGGTGGGGGTCCTTAGCAGCTTGGCATCAGTGGACCTGAGAGCTCGAGCAGGGGCATAAAAAGAGAGCATGTCTGAGATATAGCTAGGGGCAAGTCCATTTAATGCTTTAAATACTGTGAGCAGAATCTTAAAGTCGATTCTGTATGAGACAGGTAACCAGTGCAGGTCTGCCAAGACAGGAGAGATTTGCTCTCTCATTCTGGTTCTTGTTAGGATTCTTGCCGCAGAATTTTGAATGAGTTGCAATTTGTCAATTAATTTTTTTGGGAGACCGGAGAAAAGAGCATTGCAGTAGTCTATCCTACTGGTGACAAAGGCATGAATAAGTTTCTCAGCGTCTTGTCGGGGGGCCAAGCCGCGCACTTTGTTGACATTTCTAAGAATGGAAAAAAGCAGATTTTTGTTATCTTGTTGATGTGAGGCTCAAAGCTCAAATCCGAGTCTATGACCACACCTAGGCTAGTAACCTTATCTTTAATGTGTATGCTTAGGTCACCTAGGCTTGAGTGGAGTTTTTGCACGTTTTTTTCTTAGGCCCAATGAGCAACACTTCAGTTTTATCTTCATTTAATTTTAGGAAGTTACCTGTTCATCCAATCTGTAATGGCAGACATGCATTTAGTCAAGGCATGAATGGCAGTGGTTTGGCTAGGCCTCGACAGAGATATATAGTTGAGTGTCATCGGCAAATAGCTATGAAAATCAACATTGTGCTCTCTGATGATGGAGCCCAGGGGCAACATATAGAGAGAGAAGAGGAGAGGGCCCAAGCAACTACCCTGAGCAACTCCAAAAGGCACATCATACTTGTTGGAGACGTATTCTCCGATGGTGACAAAAAAATGCCTTCCTGTAATATATGTTTTGAACCACTCTAAGACGTGACCGGACAAGCCTACCCAAGATTCAAGGGCGGTCAATTAGTATGTTGTGGTCTATCGTGTCAAAGGCGGCACTGAGGTCGAGGAGGATAAGTGCTGAAACTTTGTTTGCGGCAGTGTTGAGCCTAAGATCACTTATTATTTTGGTTAGTGCTGTTTCGGTGCTATGGTTGGCTCTAAAGCCTGATTGGAATTTTTCCAAGATATCATTCCCAGCCAGATGTTGATTAAGCTGTTTAAATACAACTTTTTCTAGTACCTTGCTTATAAAGGGGAGGTTTGATATAGGTCTGTAGTTGTTTAAAGAATTCTGATCTAAATTTGTCTTTTTTAGGAGTGGCTTTACCATGGCTGTTTTGAATGAGCTTGGAAAAATGCCTGTAAGCATAGAGGTGTTAACAATTTGCAGTAAAGGTGCTGCTAAGCAACCAAGTACGTTTTTTAGCAGATATGTGGGGATCGCGTCAAGGCTGCAGGTAGACTGCTTACTTTCCCTGACTGTATTGTTTAAGGTGTGTGTGTGTGTGTGTACACACACACAACTGTATTGTGTATTGCTAATCCAGCGCTGCATCTGTCTACTCTGTTGGCTCAAAGCCAAACTCAAAAACAATGTTTTGTCCTGCCCTTGATCGTTTGTCCTGTTGAATAATGGCTGGCTGCATCCATGGTTACCTGTGAGAGTGAGTGTGCTTTCATCCCATGTACAGTAAGCTTGAGTAAGTCTGAGCTGCGCAGTGCTGGCTATTGGAAATACAATTTCACAGTAATGTTATACAATATGACTGCAATTAAAAGCAGACCTACTTATATGTGAATCATCTCTTCCACAAATCACAGCTCCCGTTTTGGGAAAGAGTCAGTCAAAAGTTGCTACATTCACTGTGTGGTATAAATGGCAAATCCAATAAGCGCTAGTGGCCTTGATGCCTTCTGCCTTGGTGTAGCCTAGACGTCCTCCCTGTGTAGGGCTTGATGGAAGACAAAAGCTAAAAGGCATGAAAATTACATACTATGTGGGCCTACAGTATGTCAAATATTACAAGGTCATCAACATCCCTACAGTCAGTAGTATTTGCTACATATCGTGGCTCCACAGCTTAACAGTATTAGTAGTGTAAGTGTGTGCGTGTGTGTGTGCAGTGCACGGTTAGTGGATTTATCACCAGTGTGTGTTTGTGTGTGTCTGTGTTTGTGTGTATGCACGGTTAGTGGATTTATCACGATTGTATGTGTGTGTGTGTGTGCACGGTTAGTGGATTCATCACGAGTGTGTGTTTGTGTGTGTCTGTGTTTTTGTGTGTATGCACAGTTAGTGGATTTATCACGTGTGTGTGTGCGTGTGCGTGTGCGCACGGTTAGTGGATTTATCACGAATGTGTGTGTGTGTGTGTGCGTGTGCGCACGGTTAGTGGATTTATCACGAGTGTGTGTGAGCGCTCTTAATGCGTCAGGGATCCATATGGGTCCTCACACCAGTCCTGCGTCCTTGTGTTTTGGAGTCAGGATGGGAATGCACTGCTGACTAACTGCACTAGGATTTAATCCTAAGGAGCTTTTTAAAGATGACATGCTTATACATTGCATTTTTTTTCTCTTTTCCCCATAATCCGTCTGTGTGTGTCTGTGTGTGTCTGTGTGTGTCTGTGTGTGTCTGTGTGTGCATGCGTGTGCAGTTTTCCCCATCTCTCCTCTCCCACAGGGGTCAGATTTGACACTGTGCTCTGCGTGGCTTTACACTAAATTTAGCAGCGTCTGGGGCTCGGGGGTGGTAACAAGCCTCAGACATACTCACATTATAATCTGCTCCAGTCGGCTCTCTCAAAGCCAGCAGCTTCAGAGGACCTGTCTGCTTTGTGGGGGTTGCCATGGTTTTTGGCACTTCCACTTCCTTTGGGCAGAAGAGCTGGTTGCAGAGGAGGTGGCAATGGAAGTTGTCTGGGCCTACAACCTTGTCTGACTGTCCCTCTAAACAGCATTTATATATTTAGCTTTTATTAAGTTGGACAGACAGCTGAAAGGCTGGATGACAATGACGACAATGATGGTGATGACGATGATGATCATGTCAGTAATATATATATATATATTGATTCGATTCGATATCGATTGACGCTGCTGATAATTAAACGAGCAATAAAGTACACAACTAATAAAACAGAAGGCCTTAACTACTGTCCCGCAAGTGGGAACTCGGGCACACCAATATAGCACATGCACTGTAAAAAAAAAAGGCATTATACCACCTGAAAAATTCGATCTCATACCTTTACAATCTGCACTGTAGTGTGTACAAGACACAGACGTGAAGGACAAAGACTCTTGACAACCTGTGGAAATGCTCGGCTGAGAAATAGTCTGGGAATATGAGAGATGTTTTGAGAGGTTGGCCTACTGACTCTGGAGCTAGAAGATGATGAGGAGGAGGTTGAGCATGGCTGCTTCTTGACCCTCTTCTGGGGAGCAGCCAGGCAGCAGGAGCTGAAGTAGCAGCAGAAACAGCAAGGCAACGGGTTGGTGTGTGGGCAAGAGGGGCGCGTGTGTGTATGTGCGTGCGTGCGTGCGTTGATTGCTGAGGTGCTGATGGTGCAGAGCCACACTCAGAACACCCCATGCTGGGAAACCGCTCCCTCCATCCCAGCAGTCCTTCTGGAGGTCATCACCTTTCTTTCTTTCTTTCTTTCTTTCTTTCTTTCTTGCTCTCTCTCTTGCTCTCTCTCTTGCTCTCTCTCTCTTGCTCTCTCTCTCTCTCTCTCTCTCTCTCTCTCTCTCTCTCTCTCTCTCTCTCTCTCTCTCTCTCTCTCTCTCTCTCTCTCTGCCGTCTGTATTCCCACTGTCCATCTGTCCACCTCTCTCAGGACGCACTGCTCTCTTTGTGTGTCTTTTCCAGTAAGTTGCTGAGGATGCTTGTTCTCTTTTCACTGCTTAGGTGAGCAACACTCAGTAAGGACACAATGTGTCCTCCTCTCTCTCTCTCTCTCTCTCTCTCTCTCTCTCTCTCTCTCTCTCTCTCTCTCTCTCTCTTTCTCTCTCTCTCTCTCTCTCTCTCTCTCTCTCTCTCTCTCTCTCTCTCTCCCCGTATCTATCGCTCCTTCCTCCCTTTTTATTCTTTTGTGTTCTATTTTTCTGCCTCTCTTCCTCTGTTCTCCCCCTTTCTTGCTTGCCATTCAGACCCACCCAGAATCACACTCCTCTGTCAAATGTGTAAAAAAAAGTCTGGTAAAGTGACAGTAAAAAAAAACATTCTGTTCTTATTGGCCTTGGCCCTTGGATCTTAACACAGGTGATTTCACTAACTGGGTCATCTGGCTTAAGAGATATGGTAATTGGCACAAGGCAGTTCAATGAATCAAGTCTGTGTCAGGACTTCAACTCTGCTAACCTGGAATATCCGCCTGACTGCCTCCAGTTCCTCTCATGCTCTCCTTCCACACTGCCCTACAAACCTTAAGAGGCAATAGCTGCGTATTCAGTATTTTATTAAATTACATATCTGCTTCTTTCTAATAACAAAGTAACATAAAACACTGTTCATATACAGCTTTTTTGACCGACTGTGCAGAATGCCCATGGGTTAAAGGCATTTTTTCTTAGTTTCTGTGTTCTTGCTGAGAGAGTATTGTGCACTTTGTCTTTGTTTGGCAGCGCAGTTGCCTGATTTGTCCCCCTGGCAGCCGGCCGTGGTAGTCTTGGAGCCAGGGGCAGAGAGCCCAGGTCCCTTTGCTTTGCTTTCCTGCTTCCCTGCCTCCCCTGCCTTGCCTCACTTGCCTGCCTTGCCTGACTGCCTGCTGCTTCGTCCATCCCCTTGACCAATCACCAGGGCCACTGACAACCTTTACCAGGCCCTGGAAAAAAAGATCTATAAGGGGCCCACCTCTCAATACATACAGTGTGTTGAGGAACAAATTCTTCCCTGCATGCCTGCCTTGCCTGGCTGCCTGCTGCTTCGTCCATCCCCTTGACCAATGCTTAGATCCACTGGCAACATTTAACAGGCCCTGGAAAAGAAATGCTCTGCACGTGCCTCCCTCTCAATGCATACAGTGTTATGAGGAATGAATTCTGGACCGCCTCTCCGCTTGGGCATGGGACAGCTGACCCCTTTGTCCCCGTTCGTCAGCGAGCCTGCCAATGGCTCTAGCACACAGGCTCAGGCCGGGGGCTCGGTCAGTGCTGCTGCTGCTGAGAGCTTGGCCGAGAGACAGGGACAAGCAGCTCATCCTGGCAGCGTCTGGCAGGACGACATGACCCCTACAGCCCCCTCTCAGCGGATCACCACCGCCACACTCTGCCATGTATTGGAGTTCCTCTTGCTCTGCACACGTGCTAATTAGTCAGGGTACAGCAGGCCCGCCAGCCAGAGCCCTTGGGGGGGGAAGACCAGTTAACACCCTGCTCTGGACACAAGCTCTTACACCGACACACGGTAACACGCGCCTACACACACACACATGCACACACGCACACGCGCACACACACACACACACACACACACACACACACACACACACACACACACACACACACACACACACACACACACACACACACACACACACACACACACACACACACACACACACACACACACACACACACACACCTCCTTGCATGTATGACTCTGGAAAGGCTGTGTAGTCTTACCCTGCAGCGCAACGCACAAACTGTGTACAGCTGTGACACGCTCAACTTCCGTCTGATCTCTTCCTGCTTTTCGTTTTACTTTTCATCCCTCTCTCTCTGTCCCTCACTCCATCCTTTCACTCTCCCTCTCTCTAGATTACATGTGTGCGTGTGCGCGTTGATGCCTCTGTACTGTAATTGGATAGAGCATGCTGCGTCTGTGACTATGCTGTGCTGTGCTGTGCTGTGCCGTACTGGCAGCATTAATCATGCCTGTGACTTGTCCTACATTCTCCACCCGCCTGCCTGCCAGCCTGCCTGCCTGGGGAGCCTCTTCAGGATGCTTCCTCTGTGCGTCTGTGTGAACCTGCACGCTCTCCTCCTCTCATCTAGTGTAGTTATGCATCCTCAGCTCTCCTCTCCCCTCTTCTTCTAGCCCTTTTCTCTCTGAACCCTCTCCTGTCTGAGCCCTCCTCTCCTTTCCCCTCATCTCTTCTTCTCTCCTCTCTTATCCTTTCTTCTTCTCTCC
>NC_085870.1:40412453-40422453 GCF_034702125.1 Engraulis encrasicolus
AATCAGTGCACGAGTTATGAGATCATGACATACCCATCGTCAATAAGCCAACTATGACACTCCAACAATGACAGCTGTTGAAAAAATGACCATAAACACAACACTTGATTAAGGCACACGATGCAGACATTAAAAAGAGTTGGAAGTGGCAAAGCTCATTCCATATGGACCTAGGTGACATGTGAAACTGTCCTCTGATTACAGAATTGAAAATATTTCATTCTTTTTTAAAATCATGGAGTCATGCACCCTCCAGGTTATGAAGAAAATGAATACTTCAGCTTGATTTAGTGGTCAGTCTGAAAGACTGCATATATGATGGTAAAGGGGTGCAGAGATGCCTTGGTTATGGTCTTCTTACTCATGTAGAGCATTAAAATGAGGGCTGAATGATATATTCAGACTTTAAACAGCATACATAGCTACCAAGGCATTATATTTTGGAGCACAGTCTTAAGATATTGCCCCATAATGATGGCAAATTTCAATCTCTACTATTTTCCAACAGTGTGGTTCCATCATAAGAGTAAACAGGTGACAAAATTGTTTTCTTGCAGTGAGGATATGCCACGTATTAAGCATAACAAGAAGGTAAACAAGTCGAAGAACACACCTATCAGTTGAGCTGCTGAAATCATGTCTCGCACATCAAAATATCTATTTTTTAAAAATAAAATCATGCCATCAGTCAAAGTATTTAAATGTTAAGTCTCCTCCCTTGTGTTGTGTTTAGTCTTATCCAACATAAAAAGCATTTTATTGGACCTGTCCCAACTTTTTTGGAATTTGTTGCAAGGTTGAAATTTTTAATTATCACATAATTACCCCAAAACAATCATTCTGCTTGGCTTTAACAACTTATATGTTGTCTGTACACAATGCTCTACCTTATTAACATATTGAATGTTTTGAAAATGCCAGCATTTTGATTTTATTCACAAAATACCAAGTGTCCCAACTTTTTTGGAATCCGCTTTGTAGTACTGAGTTATGGTTTCCCCCCTTGCCTACCCTCATGACGGAGAGAGAGAGGGCTAGAGAGAGAGAGGGAGATTTAAGACTGAGAATGAATGAAGAGCAGGTAGAGAGATGGAGAGTGAGAACTGAAATCTGAAATGAGAAACTGATTGAGAGAGTGAGGGTGGGATAGAGATGGAGAGGGAAACGAGAAGATGAAATGGAAGGGAGGGTGAACGTCGGAGTGCAGTGTAAATGTAGTAGGGTCGGTGTTGACTATGTGATGATCATCCATAGTGGGCAGGGGAGAAGAGTCATCCAGACCTCCCACCCACTCCTCTAATGTCCCCATCACCTCACCACCCTGGCACACAACCAACACTCAATTACACACTCTTACTGTACATGCACTCTAACACACACACACTTAACACCCAGGTCTTCCCACGTCCGCCAGCCTCCTCCAGTTCTCCCACCTCCTCCAGCTCTGTCCTCTCCAGCAGCTTCCCAGCCTCAACAGCCCCTCACAGCAGAGGTGGACAAGGAGGAAGGGACAGCTGTATTCTACAGCAGTGTTTCTCAACCTTTTTTGACTTGCGTACCCCCTAAGCCTTTTTGTTGTACCATGAGTACCCCCTATCTCATGCTCTCTATATATTCCTTTATCCCAGTATGACTATACTTTATTCAATTGTCATTATCACATTTTTTCGCGTACCCCCTGAGGTGTGCTCGCGTACCCCCAGTGGTACACGTACCCCCTGGTTGGGAAACACTGTTCTACAGTATATGGGGCACCTAAGTCACGCCCTTGTACTTACGATCCGTGGGGCTGGAGCTCTCAAAATTTTGAATGGGAGTAAATGGAGCGAGTCCAGCTAAATCCTCATCACGTTTGGCATGTGCTCCGGATTTCACATATGATGGCAGTGGATTTCAAAGGTATGGATTTGCGTTGTAAGACCACTCATTTTCGGCACGCAAGAAACGTTATTTTAGTTTGTGTGCAAAACTGTCTTGGAGACTACAACGTGCGCCTCGCATATTTGACGTGAACCGAGGCACAGCCAACCCCACCGCTGCACTGCAGCTGAAGTGTCTGTACGTCGGACATGCGACTTGTCTTGTGTACTCCAAATAATTGTATATTTTTGCACGCACACAGCTCAAAAATCGCTTGCCAAGTGAAGTCGACAAGCACAACATTGGTTATCATTAATACTGAGGTACAGCATATGTGTGATCGACGGGGGAATACGAGGTGGATCGGAAAATAGCTTTGGTCAGTCCATTACGGCCCAGTCAAAAGTTTTGGCTTTCCCAGCCCCATGAGCCGCCCAGACGGGGGAGCGCTCTGCGAAAGGGTGAAACCCATTACAAACAGAGAGCGCTCCTGTTGTCATGGGAATCTTGGACTTGCTTAGACACACACACACACACACACACACACACACACACACACACACACACACACACACACACACACACACCTCTCTCTCTCACTCACTCACTCACTCACTCACTCACTCACTCACTCACTCACTCACTCACTCACTCACACACACACACACACACACACACACACACACACACACACACACACACACACACACACACACACACACACACTTCTCTCTCACACACACACACACACACACTTCTCTCTCACACACACACACACACACACACACTTCTCTCTCACACACACACACACACACACACACACTTCCCTCTCACACACACACACACACACACACACACACACTTCTCTCTCTCTCACACACACACACACACACACACTTCTCTCTCTCACACACACACACACACACGCATCTCACTTCTCTCTCTCTCACACACACACACACACACTTCTCTCTCACACACACACACACACTTCTCTCTCACACACACACACACACTTCTCTCTCACACACACAACATTCAATAGCACATATCTGCGTAAGGACTTGTCTCGAGGGCCTGTGTTCTTGCTGGCCCAGTGTCTGGAACAAATGAATTGTACTGGAACAAATTCGGCAAATTCTATTAACAATATCTGCTAGAAACCCAAATGCAAGGCAATCCTCTGAAAGCACGCCTGAGATCATGAAGTTACGGTGGATTTTTATTACAATACAAGAGTATTTGAAGTATTCCCTATCCATTCCCTACAACGTCCCTCATGGCATGGTATTAATAATCAGTGAAGCTTGATACCACATCACGAAAATAGCTTAGGAAGCACTTATGGCATGAAAAGAAAACATAGCATTACTGATGTATAGACAATAGAAAACTGTTCTGCCAGGTCTTTTAAATGCACCCTTTTCACCCAAAAGCATTTGGAGGCAGTGGGAGCTACAAGAAGCGTATTGTTTACTTATTGGCACATAGATCAACTGCGAGACCACATTTCTTGCATAATTCATGCTTCAGGTTATAGCCTAGGCTTCCAAACAATACTGGATCATTATCCCTAACACGGGCACCAGATGAGAAGCAATTACTTTTATTTGTCAACATCAGCAGAGGGGAAAAGAAAGAACAGATTTGGAGGGATGCAAATTATGCAAGTGAAGTAAACAGGTCCGGGGTCCTTTTAGAGCTTGATTTTGTTATTCATTCCTGTCACATTGTGTGAAGCGAGCCTGAAGTAGGTTCTTTTTTTGCTGCTGATGGATTCGATAGATTACATCCTTATAGAAAAAGACTGGGAATGGGCGCGTCAATCAGTTTGAGCTTTGCTTTTCACTGTGGGTGCACTGAAGTCTTAACAGCCAACAGCTCAGACTGGAGCATCTCCTATAGGATTGCATTATGATAAAATCAATCAATTTTTTTGTCCGCATTTCATTGCTGTTGAAGTGTAGGGAGTGATTGCATACCGTAGTCGGGTTCTAGCAGTCACAAATAAGATGCGATTTTATTACTGGTGTTATTTATTCCCTCCTCTTCTTCTTTCCCATCTCTCTCTCTCTCTCTCTCTCTCTCTCTCTATCAATTCAATTCAATTCAAAGAAGCTTTATTAGCATGACAAAAAATATTTTGTATTGCCAAAGCATTGGTTCAAGATACATTGGTAATGATATAATGAAATAAGTGTTAAAACAAACACACAAATGGATGCTTGCAATTGCATTGATATCAGCAAGAAAAGAAAGCAAACAGAAATGTGTGGGTGTGGATGTGGGTGTCGGTGTGCATAGTGTGTGTGTGTGTGGGGGGGGGGGGGGGGGGGGGGTAGTGGCTTTTTGTGGTGTCTATTGCAATGTCCCTCTGTCTATGGCATTGCACTGACATATTTGGCAGCAAGCGTTGCTGTCTGCCTTGTTGTCCCAGTAGGATAGATAATTGATTTGTCTGTATTCAGATCCGGGAAAACCGGGATTACTTGGTTAAATTTATTAAAGTGCGCTTCTCTAATTTTTGAGTATTTGTCGCATTGGAGAAGGAAGTGCGCCTCTGTCTCGACCTCACCTGTCGTGCAGTGAGCACATATCCTTTGCTCTCTTGGCAGCCATGATTGTCGTCGTCTGCCTTTTTCGAGAGCAAGGCTGTTGGTCACTGAGTCTGTATTGGTCAGGATTCTGCCGCTGCTTTATATATCTCTGACAGTAAAGAGATATTCTTCCAGTTCTGTCATAATTTTGTTTTGAGAGTCCTATAACATTCTAATTTGCTTTGGGTTTTGGTTTCATTTTGCCAATGGTCCAGATATTTATCTTTGGAGTTTTGTATAATTTTGTTTACATTTAGTTTGGAAGCAGTGCTTGTCTGTGAGATGTCAGTATGTGTTAGATGGGGGTCGGTTAGTCTCAGTACAAGTGGCATAGGTGACTCTTTTCGGGGGTTTCAAAGCTTGGGATTTTGCTGCCTCAGAATGCAGCGTGTCTGTGGGAACTTGTTTGGAGGTGCATCCAGAATTTTAGAGCTCTCTTTTGTATGTTGATTGCCAATGTATATCTTCCCAATTCTGCCCTACATGCATTTGTTGGTGTCTTCTTTTGAATTTTTAGGATCAGTCTACAGAATTCTGCATGGAGGGTTTCTATAGGATGCTTGTCCCATCTAGTGTAGCTGTGTTCACTGAGTGGACCCCATATCTCACTTCCGTACAGCGCAATAGGCTGAATTACACAGTCAAATATTTTGCACCATATCCTGATTGGTATGTCTATGTTCCAAAATTTTCTTCTAATTGCGTATAGAGCTCTGCGAGCTTTGTCTTTTAGGGCATTCACTGCCAGGCAGAAACTGCCTGATGGAGTAATGGGTAGGCCAAGGTAGGTGTACTTCATAATAGCCTTAGTCTCACTGCAGGGCCAGCCCCGGGCTGGCCCGGACAAAAGGGGGCTGACGGTGATCTCATCAAAAGGGGGCTAGGTGCTAAAGATGGCCGCCGGGCCAGGTTGTGGGGCTAAGGGCCGCTTTCCCTGGCCCGTCGAATTCGATGGGCCAGCAAGCACCGCCGAGGCTCGGAGGCGGGGTCAACCTCGGGCGATGTAGCCCACGTGCGATATAGCCTACCAGACCTTCGGCGATAATAGCGCAAAAGCTAAATAAGCCGACATAAATGTCATGTGTGAGTATTTGTGAGACACTTTTTATTGGTGTCCAGTGGAAAGCATGCCAAATCACGATAATGGCACAAGAGTTGGCGGCTATAAAAAGCAAGAAAAAAGCCGACATGACTTAGCTATGACATCCCAAGTTTAAGTGTAGTGGTGCCCATGATGCCCTGATAACAACAAAAAAGTTATGTTGGCTAAATAACTTTAAAAACACAAACAGAAGTGCCAAAGTTGCATCTTATGAAATTATGCCATAAGAAAGCCAAAAACCCCAAACTAATAATTTGCCCAGAATTTAGCGATAAGTCCCCCATGCAGCCACATTATTACACAGTAAAGCACAGCTGTTATTGACTTAGGCCTATTTAAAATTTCATCCTCACTCTGCTGCCCTAGTGTCTCATGTTTATGCAGACATACTAAAACCATAGGCATACGTTTTGCAGACATGTGCCATAGTGCGCACACTTAGAATTCCCTGCAGGACACACACCGATGTTATGCAGATTGAACGACTTGTAGGCTACGCTACTTCCGTGGCTACTTTAATTAAATAGTCGCTATTCCCCTGGCTCATCATTTTCTATAGCAGCTGATGAAGATGCTATGTCTCCGGGATTTGGTCTCTTTTCACATGGTAACTTATTCAATTACCTGCACATTCACCATGAATAGACAGGTGGGCACGCCGCAACGAGGGGGTGTGTCGCTATGTCCGGGGATCATAATTTTCTATAGCAAACTGATGAAGGTGCTATGTCTCCGGGATTTTGGTCTCCTTTCACATGGTAACTTATTCAATTACCTGCACATTCATGTCTCGCTATGTCCGGGGCTCATGCTTCTGTGCGCGATTGGGGGGATTAACTGGGCATGTTCGCACGTCTCCTTCTGTTCACTCTCAGTTGTCGAGCTGCTCGTATTTTCATGCGTCTTTGTCTTCTTAACATGCGCTGCGTCCCATACAGCTTCTGAATCGACAACTTTGCCATGTAATAAAACTGTTCTTGAAAGGCAAGCCATTTTCTTTGCAGTTCTTGTCGTCTTTGTCCGTAGGCTACGAGCCAAACGGCGACCTGCTCCAGCAGAGTTTGCTCCGTTTTCTTCTCCTTCTTTGTCGTTGTTCTGTTGTTGTCCTTCTGTGATTTGGGGCGAAAGTGGGCTGTGCCCGACTGACGTTTCACAAACAAGGCGTGTACCTGAATGTGCCTGGGGTCGGCTATGAGTCCGATCAGGCAAAAAATGGCCCGGGGCCGGCAGCTCCGAGCCGGCCACTCTCCTGAGCCCCGGGCGGCCCCGGGCCGCTGAAGCGCGGCTAATGAGACCAAGGCTATTGTGTGAGATTGAAGTGATATCTGGCTTCCTGACATCTGGGCTTCTTTTGGAATACCATAATATTGGTCTTTTTTAGGTTTACTGTCAGGGCCCAGTTCTGACAGTAACTTTCTAGTAGGTTTAGTTGTTGTTGTAGTCCCTCTGGTGTCGGAGACAACAGCACCAAGTCGTCAGCATAGAGAAGACATTTGACTTCTTTGTCCAGTAGGGTGAGGCCAGGGGCTGTACACTGTTCCAGCTGCATTGCCAGTTCATTAATATATAAGTTAAACAGCGTTGGACTGAGGTTGCAGCCCTGTCTCACTCCTCTATGTTGAGGGAAGGACTCAGTGCTATTATTGCCAATTTTCACTGAATTTTTGTTTTTGGAATACATTTCCTTTATTAATTGATTATTACTTTACCCCTACACCACTTTGTAAAAGTTTATAATATAATCGGTCATGCCAAATTGAGTCAAAAGCTTTTTGAAAGTCTACAAAACAAGCAAATATTTTCCCTCTTTTTGTTTGGTGTACATGTTTAGTGATTAGGGTGTGTAGGGTGTAATGTGGTCCGTAGTCCGGAAGTTTGGGAGGAAGCCAATTTGGCTTTTGCTGAGGACATTGTGCTCTTTAAGGAAGGCTGCAATCCGGTCATTAAGGATGCTGCTAAACACCTTCCCTAGACTACTGTTAACGCAAATGCCTCTGAAATTATTGGGGTCCAATTTATCTCCGTTTTTATGTATGGGTGTAATATACCCTTTGCTCCAGATATCAGGATAGCAGCCAGAGGTTAGGATGGTGTTGAATAGTTTGAGTATGGCCCTTTGCAGCTCAGGGGTGCTGTTTTTAATCATTTCTCCTCTAATGTTATCGGGGCCACAAGATTTATTCGCTTTTAGATGTTTAATTTTGCGTTCAAGTTCAAATTCAGTTATTGGGAAGTCTAGAGGATTTTGGCTATCTTTAATTGTGTTTTCAAAGGATAGTAACTTTTCTCTGATTGTTTTGTAATTTGAATGTAGTTCATGGGGAGGGATCTCTTTGAATAGATTTTCAAAATGTGCTCTCCAGATTTCACCATCTTGTATTGGTAAGTCTGGGGACTTTCTTTTACTCAAACCATTCCACACCTCCCAGAATTGATTAGTATTTAAAGATTCTTCAATTTTGTCAAGGGTTGTGTTGGTGTAGTTTTGTTTTTTCTCTCTCAGCAGCCATTTGTAATGTTTAAGTGTGCCGTGATAGTCCTTTCTAAAATTTGCGTCATCAGGGTGGTGATGTTTCAGATTTGACAGTAGTCTCAATTTGTTCCTAATTTTTTCCTAATTTCCTCTCTCTCTCTCTCTCTCTCTCTCTCTCTCTCTCTCTCTCTCTCTCTCTCTCTCTCTTTTTGTCTTTCCATCTGTCTCTCTCCCTGTGTCTGCCTCTCCCTCCCTCCCTCCTTCCCATAGCAACACATTGATCTACCCTTTCTGACTACCCATTGTCAGCTCTGCTAGTATGTCTTCAGACCCATATGGCTGTTGTCAGTCAAAGATGTAAGCTTATAGTCTGTAGTCTGCAGCCGTTCCCTACCGTATGTATGTAGGTTGCATACAGGTGCAGTGTGTCACTTGTCTGATCAGCTTGACTGGTTGTCTCTGTCTCCTCCTCTCGTCTTGTGTGGCTCTCTCCTGTCTCCTGTGTGTCTACCTCACAGCGCCCTGCCCTCTCTACACTCCACCTGCACTACAGCGCCTCCCTTGCAGTCAGCAGCACCCTGCTCTCCATCTGCTACTCTGTCCATTTGTGTCTGGTGTTGTACTGTGCAGTGTGTCCACGTATGTCTTGTTTGCATACTGAGTGCTCATGGACAGACCTATTGTGTATGGATGTGTGTGTTTTGCAGCCAAGTTGCATCTACAGTATGGCAAGGGACGTGTACAGGCATAGAAAGGACTCTTAGCTGAGAGAACATGTCTGTCCTGGAGTTTAGCTTTATTCATAGACACAACCTCTGGCGTGAGCAAATTCTCGAAGAGAAATGCGCAAACCACAAAATGTCTTTTTCTGACTCATCACTTTTGCGTGCATGCACGCGCATGTGTGTGTGTGTGTGTGTGTGCGTGCATGCTCGTCCCTGTTTGCGAGTGTACATGCACTTCACTAATGTCAGCATATATGTTTATTTATATGCTGTGCATGTGTGTGTGTTTAGCACAACACAGGACAGGTGCACTACATAATTGTCTCTGTGAAACTGTGGGTGTGTCAGTGTGTTCTGTTTGGTGAGCTTGCTTTGCCTTCATGTCAGCATAATACTGAACTGTACTGTGCCGGCTCTGGTTTATTTTAGGGATTTGCATGTGCTTTTGTGATGTCAGCATAATCTGATTATGTATTCATGTGTTTTTGCATTAATTTGTGGGCCACACTGGAGAAACCGGGGGAAGTGCGGGCTGGTGGTGGTGGTGGTTGGGGGGTGTCTGGTGGAGGAAGATGAGGCCTGCAGGGCGTAATCCAGATAGCAGGTGCAGTCACTTACCGGGGCATGTTACTGTAACTGCGCATTCATGTGCTCTCGAAAGTTGATATTATCCAGTAGGAGTTTAAATAATAATTGATATGTATCGAAGCCTTGATCCTACGGCCGACGATCAAATCGAATCGAATCGTATCATATTGCGGGGCATTCTTAAGTATCGAAAATAACCTAATCGCTTGCCCCTGCCCTATGCCTAGCTGTTAATTATGCAACATAATATAAGTGGAAAAGTAATTGGAAAAAAATCAAATCGAATCGTAGTGTATCGTGGGGCATTCTTAAGTATCGAAAGTAATCGAAATCGCTGCCTTAAGAAAGCTAAATATGACATTGTTGCATGGGCCATCAGTCGCCACCTGGCAGCAAGAATTTTCAATCACCCGCCTCGCTCTGCAGTGTCTGTAGTTGTACAGTATCTGTTCGTGGATATCCCATATTCGTGTTGATATCCCATAAACACAGTATTCAGATTAGAACAACCTAGCCCTTCTGCAATAATAATAATAATAAGTCAGACACTGTAAATTATCTTTTAGGCTGGGGTTAAGGCTTGCAAGTTAAGGTAGGCAGGCATGCAATGGGTTTCATATTTTCAGAAGATAAATTGTAGAGTTGTTGCAAGAAT
>NC_085870.1:40427453-40487453 GCF_034702125.1 Engraulis encrasicolus
GGGTGAATAAAAGACTTGTTGCGCATGATCAGACCTGTCGATGCTGACTCCTCTAACTCTTCTCTGCTTTACTCCGTGGTTAAGCAGATGTAGGTGATGGGCCTCACGTGGTGACAAGTAGATTACACGATGATCAACTGGAAAGGACTATATGCTACATCAATCCCTGTCAGATCTCACGCACATCCAAATCCTTTTTTTGCCGGGTGCATGGTCAAAGCATAAAGTTCAGGGCAAGGAAGAACCGCACACGATGAGCTCCCATTTAATCCATTTGTATTTTCGGGACGTTTCGGGCTACCACGGCCCTCCCTCTGTATGAGACACAAAAGGGGTGGGGAAATTAGGGAAAGGCAACTTCTGAATGGGAATTCAGTTACACAAATGCTATTATGTGTTTTTTGTGTGGCAGAGATCATAGCTTAAGGGTTTAGCCCCATGCCATGTGCTCTTGACATATTGTAGGCAAGGGACCTTGGAATTTATTCCCGCCTCCACCCAAGTAGCACCCATTCCTATTTCCACTCCTACCCCCACCTCTCCTCTGTACCACATCAACAACCTGCACACAGGCTCCCCCATCCCCCACTTTGCCTGTCCCCGTCATCTTTCACCCGAAAATCCAATCCCGCGGCCGGTGACAGACTTATGACGGCAGTGTAGACGAGGTTATGCCAGAGTGTCCTTGGTAGAAACGGAACACTTCGCTAAGATCCGGGATTTATGTGGCGTTTGTTCAGCCGTGTGGCAGTTTATTTGGGGGACGGGACAGACGCTTGCACCACCACCACTACCCAACTCTCCATATGGTTATCCTGCTTCCCAGAAGCTTCTCCTTCGTATTACCATGCACAGATAGTATCCCAATTTCCAAGATGGCCATGTTTCGTGTCAGCTCTGACTGCTTCAAATGCAAGTCTACTTCTAATGTGAAAAATGTAGGAAAGGGGGATGGGGGGTGGGGAGGTGAAAGAACAGACCATTTAAGTAAGTTTTATGTCCTAAACAGGTAGTCAAGCACTGTGTGTATGGAATACAATATTAAGCATTCTGTGTGAACTTTTGATTCAAAATACATCAACAATGTCTGAGGACTTGCATATGGTGTCTTTCACATTTGAGGGTCTGAAAGACAAGACCAGTGGTGGTGAAGGTGTTCAGTAAGCAAATGGAAAAAAAAAACGTTACTATCAACTCCCCCAAAAACCTCTCGCTTGATGTGCCACACTATTTTCAGTGTTTCACTTCTTGTAAAATGGCTTGCTGCTCTGTGTAGAATGCTGTTTACTTTCTAGCGGATGGGTAGTCTTATTTGGTGCGAAATAAAATAGAAACGGTTGAGGCAACCCGAGGCCTTGTACGGGAAGCAAAACTAAACATTGTGAAATTCAAAATTCATCGGAGACATGTCTGCCAAGGCACTGTGTACATCAGAAGTCATTCTCAGGAAACGGTAAAGAGCAGCATCGAAGAGAAACCAAACAAGGCACACACACACACACCTACACAGACACACACCTACACAGACACAGACACAGACACACACACACTTTTCTTTGTGGCTCAGGGTCTTTCCCTCTGTCTGTCTGCCTCTGCTCTCTTATCTGTCAGCAGCAGTCTTCCTTGCTGTCCGTCTTGTTCTCTGTCTAACTGGTGCACAGGAGCAACCGGGATGGAGACTGTGTGCATTTGTGTGTAAGTGTGTCTGTGTCTGTGTGTGTCTCTGCGTGCCTGCGTGCATGTGTGCGTGCATGATGCTGGCTTGAAGGGAATTGCGGATTTGGGGATCTCTGTGTACGAGTATGGGTGACCTTACTGTTGCCATGTCATCTCGTCTGGCCACTCATGGGTCCTGTGGGGAAATGTCACTTCAGACAGAGCTGCTCTCCAAGATGACCAAGCACTCCGAACAACTGTTATGTTGAGCGAATATGGTTTGTCATACTGTGACTAGACTTGATGTCCTTCACTAGGGTGAACGTCTATGGATGGGTATGGGTGCATGTCTGCCAGGCTTAGACGCTGTAAGTTTGTTTTGTCTCTGTTCTCTGCATCACCATGCTGCATCAGTGAGTATGGTGCTTGCTCCCCTCCCGCAGACATACATCATACATACATAAACATATTTTACATACACATGTTTTGGTATATGATTATATTATATTATATTATATTACATTACATTACATTATATACACAATTTGTAGCACTTGACCCTTGCAGACTCTCTCTGTATTCCCATTCCTCCTTGGCTTTGGTTTGGAAACATCAGGGGATGATGATGAGGAGTGTTGGGGGAGGACGGGACAGCACAGAGGATCAGGCCAGATAAGAGGCTCATTAAAAATGGTTGCAGCATAGTGATCTAATGTAGCTGTTGGCCCAGAGAAATGCCTGCTGCCACTCCTACTACTGATGCTGATGCTGATGCCACAGTCTTGCTTTAGTGTGTGCAAGAGTGCGTCAGATATCAAGCTGTGTCTTTAGTACTGTTGTAGTATACATTTGTGTGGATGACGATGCACACACTCAAGAGCACACGGGAGGAACCTGCCGAGTTTTTCACCAAAGCATGAATGAACGATGTGCGCATGCCTCGTGCAGCACATCTGATTACCTCTTTCTACTCGACTCTGTTGTTGTTTCTTGTGGCCCGTTTATACATTATACGTACCTGAGTATTTCGATAAATGAAGACCTTTCCCTTCGTTTGTGCCTTTCGTTTACACACAGGTTTTTCCTATGAAAATGAATCTTCCTAAAAGATAGTAGTTTATTAGTTTGTTTCTTTTTTCTTTCAATCTTGTTTTCTGGCTTTCTTGTTTCTTGTTTATAGGTACTCTTTGCTCCTTTCTGTCTAGATTTCCCTCTTTCTTTGCTAGTCTGATTTTATTCTTTCTGTCCTTGTTGGCTCGCTTGTTATTAGACTTTTTTGTGCTTTGATGGTTTCTTGTTTTCTTCCCCAGTCAGTCCTGAGTCATTGAGGGTGTGAACAGTGTAGGCAGCAGAAGGCGATTGGGGTGATTAGAGAAGAGAAGAGGGGGAGAGAAGCGAGAAGGATGGGAGACGAAGAGAAGAGAAGTGAGGAAGAGGGAGCGAAGAGGGGAAGAGAGGGGTGAGGAGAGAAGAGGAGCTGTATAGGCAGTAGAGGGAGAGGGAGAGGAGAGGACAGTGTTGAGGTAGGAGAGAAGAAGAGCAGTGTCTTAAGGAGAGGAGAGGAGCAGTACAGGTAGAGGAGAAGAGAGGAGAGGTGAGAAGGGGAGGAGAGAACAGGAGAGGAGAGACGAGTAGGGAGGAGAGGAGAGGTGACACAAGGAGAGAAGGGGAGGAGAGGAGGTGGTGGCAGCCTCGGCAGCTGCGTGCTCAGGGACAAATTAAAGCGCTTGATCCCGCTGCTCTCTTATCATTAAAATGTATGGCCATGTTCCCACTGAGTAATGGGGGAGAGCAGTCCCGCCGCTCCTCGCCCTTCCTTGGTGCAATGAATTCTGAAGTGCGTGCATGCTCGTGTGAGTGCATTTGTGTGTTTGAAAAGACAGAAATGGAAGGACTCTGTCTGTCTGTCTGTCTGTCTGTCTGTCTGTCTGTCTGTCTGTCTGTCTCTCTGTCTCTCTGTCTGTCTGTGTGTGTGTGTTTGTCTGTGCTCACCTGTGATTCAGTGTTTATTGTTGTGTGTTGCCTTGAACTCCTGTGTAGTGTAGAGGTGTACGTGTTGGTTTTCAATAAGCTGAATCCCATCCTGAAGTTGTACGCGTAAATGGGCCTCTAGTCTTGCTGAAGGACACAGGTAACAACCAATCACTTCCTGCCGTCAAGCCCTGTTCCATTATAGCCCAAACTCACTTTGGACTCCATTTTACTTTGGTGTCCTCACTGTGGGTTCACAGGCAATCTCACAGAGACGTTGAGTCACCTCTGAGAAGCCTCATCCCCTTTGCCCAGCTTCACTTAGCATTAAAGGTACACTATGCAGTTTGAAGCCTTTTGTTATTGTTTGAGGATTGAATGCTTTCTGCCAAATGTTAAGTAGGCAGGTCTTTGCAGAACCCACAAGCCGTCTAACAGCCATAGTTCTCTCCCCATGTTTCACCGGGGCATCCGAGATAACATTCATTAAGACATGTACAGACTTAACCTTGCAAATGCTATACAGTGTGCCTTTTAAAACATGTATTCACACCCATGATATTAGCCCATGTCAGGATTTCACAACTGTGGAAGGTCCCTCTCGACCCTCCCTGATGTCTTTAGTCTTACTCATTCAGGTCATGGTAGACAAAGAGTATAGCTGTCAGCAGTTGGACTTGTTTCTTGAGGCTTGAAAATAATTTCATTCTTCACCCAAGGAGCTTCACGAACTAAACTTCTTACACTATAAGACTTTGAAAATCCAATAAGAATTCCAGTTGCCTACAACTTAAAGGTGCACTGTGCAGGAAATGGTCATAAAAGGTACTGCAACTATGCTGCTCATCGAAACTGGGTTACCTATTGCCAAATTTGATCGTTTCATGAAAGTTTACTAAATAATACACTAATGTTTTCTAGTATGGCCCAAGTACAGTCATTTTTTCAGCTAAAAATGTCTATTTCTGGACCATGGAGAAGATCCTCCTTTTCATGTCCGAAAAGTGCAATTTTCCCAGTCATAATGAATACTTAGAATTGGATGGTGGTGGTAAGTATTCATGAAAAAGGTAACATTAGTGAATGGGTAGCATGAATTCTGGAAATAAACTACTAAAAATCTTACACAGTGCAAAAAACTCCAAGAACAGTTGCTTACAGCTTAATTCTTTGGGTCCCTCCCAGATGACGACCACGTCAAGTCATGTCCTGATTTGACACGATCTGATTGGACCTGATCTGATTCTGTCCTGTCTAAATCTGCTGCAGCAGTGCAAACTTGGCACAGTCACATCTGCCCATCACCATGCCAGAGCCCTTGCCCAAGCCAGCCAGCCAGTCAGACGAGACCCCGACGGCAATGATTGTGCAAGTGATGTTTGTATTGCCGTTTGACTAATAGAGACAGAATGTTGTTGCTGGGGGAACTGACTGACTGAGCACTGCTGCGGACGGATCCAGAGATAGAATGTGTTTGACAAATGACTGGCAGACAGGCGGGCAGTTCATTGCCAGGCATCTCTCCACCCCTAACAGAGCTGGTGAAATAGAAAATATACAAGAAAGACAGCATGGTGGTATATGTTGTGCTCAGGGCCTGCTGACAGCTTTGACCGGACCCGGGACAAAATCATCTGAAGGGTCCCCGCTGTCTATGCATACAATGTAATGGGGACCCAATTCTGGGGGCCCCTCTTCCTCCCCTGCCGGCAGGCCTTGTTGTCTTAGAACAATAATGGACTTTTGGCAAGTGCTTGCCTTCGTGTGTTTATACCCCCGGGTGATTCATGTCCAACATTTGCACTTGGAAATAGAATTAAGACAGAAGGACTTGTTTTTGGCAGCGATGAGTTATAATTTATTGAAAGGTTTTTTCCTCCCAGGCAGCTTTTTTTCCTTCATTTTTTGTGTGTGTGGAGGTTTTGAAACAACTTTGCTCATCATTGGCGCTGAAAAACTAGTTTGGGTGAGGGGGTACAGAGGTCCCTGTTGTGCATCCCCCCGCAGTGTATCTTGTGTCACCGTGTGCAATCGGGTGAAATTGTAGTCTTGCCTTAACCACAAATCCTCCCCAAGACTGGAGCGTCACCTCTCTCTCTCTCTCTCTCTCTCTCTCTCTCTCTCTCTCTCTCTCTCTCTCTCTCTCTCTCTCTCTCTCTCTCTCTCTCTCTCTCTCTCTCTCTCTCTCTCTCTCTCTCTCTCTCTCTCTCTTTTTCTGTGTCTCTCTGTCTCTGTCTCTCTCTCTCTCTCTCTCTCTCTTTCTCTCTCTCTTTCTCTCTCTCTCTCTTTCTCTCTCTCTCTCTTTCTCTCTCTCTCTCTTTCTCTCTCTCTCTCTCTCTCTCTCTCTCTTTCTCTCTCTCTCTCTCTCTCTCTCTCTCTCTCTCTCTCTCTCTCTCTCTCTCTCTCTTTCTGTGTCTCTCCGTCTCTGTCTCTCTTTTTCTGTGTCTCTCCGTCTCTGTCTCTCTCTCTCTCTCTCTCTCTCTCTCTCTCTCTCTCTCTCTCTCTCTCTCTCTCTCTTTCTGTGTCTCTCTGTCTCTGTCTCTCTTTTTCTGTGTCTCTCCGTCTCTGTCTCTGTCTCTGTCTCTCTCTCTCTCTCTCTCTCTCTCTCTCTCTCTCTCTCTCTCTCTCTCTCTCTCTCTCTCTCTCTACCCCTCTATCTCTTGCCTATCCAGATAGCGTGGTGCTCTCTATGGGTCCTGCTGCTGGAAACTTCCCATGTTGCCCGGCTGCACAAGCAGACAGAGAGAGGAAGACATCATTGTGTAGAGAGACGCACACTCACAGATTGAGCTGTCATAAAAAGTCTGCATTGTCATTAATTGTGTGTGTGTGTATGTGTGTTCAGTCCATACTGTCTACTGTGTGTGCGTGTGTGTGTGTGTGTCTATTGTCCAGTCTGTTTTGGATGCTATCTGTCGTTGACTCGTGTGTTTTTGTTTGTCTGCCGGTGTGTGTCCAGACTCCAGAGACTGTCTGTGTGTTTGTGCTGTCCCGTCTTATCAGTGTATATTTGTGCAGTCTGTCCAGTCTGTGTGTGTGTGTGTGTGCGTGTGTCCAGTCTGACTGTGTGTGTGTGTGTGTGTGTGGTGTCTGTGCATGTGTCCAGTCTGACGTTCTGTGTGTGTGTTTTGTGTCTGTGTCACGTGTCCTGTCTGCTCTGTCCTGATCCCCCAGTGTATGTAGTGTGTAGGCAGTGCTGTGCCGCTGCTCTCCCTGCTGTCCTGGCGTCTTCATCACCTCTCCCTGCTCTGATGCGTCTGGTCAGTCTGGCTGCCCCTCGCTTGGTGCCGCCACCACCGCTCCGAGCAGGCTGGGGGGCATTTCTCCCGACAGCACAGTGTCTAGAGCAATGGCATTCAAAGTGGGGGCTGGGGGGCCGTGAAGGGGTGCTCGGGGGGGTCCGTGGCAAGTTGGAAGAAAGAGTATATTAAAACAAAATGACTAAGTAATTATGTATGACACTTTTTAGCTAGACAACAAGCTAAACAATGCATTTTGAACACCACTGCTATTTTTGTTACTTCATAATAATGTTGTTATTGTTATTTGTATACTGTATCTACTGGTGTGGTATGCCCCATGTAAGGGGGGCCTTGACTGGAATCTACCGGTATATGGGGGGACATGGAAAAGTTTGGAAACCCCTGGTCTAGAAGAGGAGGAAGACGAGAGGGATGAGTGGATGGCTGGAGGAAGACAGACAATAAGAGAGTGAGAGGGGAAAAGGAGGGAGTGAGAGGATGAAAAAGGAAGAAAAGAGGGAGAGGAGGAGAAACTGAGAAAAAAGGAGGAGAGCGGGAGGTAATGAAGGTTCTCACTTGTAGGGCTGGGCGATATTGAGAAAAACAATAATCTCGATTAGTGTCTGCTATATCTCGATATACGATATATATCTCGATATCTATGCAAGGGAAAAAAAAACCCCACGAAATTCAGCAAAGGTTTTTCTTTTTATTTAAGTGCAAACAGGTCCCCAATTCCAAGCAAAGTTTTTTTTTGTTTTTTTTTTTGGTTTTTTTAAAAGCTCGGTGGCTATCTAGCCAAAAGATGTTCAATGTTGAAATTACAATGTCATTTCTTGTTCTGTTTGTTTTAAGGAAGATAATATGTACAAAAATAAAAAAATATAACAAAGCATCAAAATGCTTAAACCATGTGAGATCAAAGGCTATAGACTAGAGTCAGACAGGAGTCAGGCTCGTTGCTCCGGACCGCTTCCAGGCGGAACGAAAATAAACCGGTCTTTGTTCCTAGTGTTGAAGTTTACCGTCTTGGTCTACACTTCTTGCATGTTCAAAATCCGAGTCAAAGGAATCAAAAACTCCAAAAGCCAAATTAATCTATTTATTTTCTAAAATTACCAAATAACAAAATGACCACCACTGGTAATATCCAGAATACCAGCAATGGCCCATACACAGTAAACACTACAGCTTTCCAGAACTGCAGAGTCTACTACATAAAAATGACAAAGACAACGAAAGCATTACGGAACGCTCCGGAGATCCTAACTTTCTCTCGCCTTGACCAATAACACGTATTGAGTTCGGGTGGAACAAAATTAGGAACTCCTGACTATCCCTTTCTGTTGGTATTTATGGTTTGTGGGTGTATGGGTGTGGTTATGTGTAAGCAATTACGTGATTTGTTAGTTAACCCAGAATATGCCTATGCTGTGTCGATTGTAATCTGCTGTCATCATTTCCAGGTGGGCCTTGGTTTGATCACTCTAGGTCTTCATGACCTCGTCTGTGGACTTCCTGAGTTCTGTAACTTTGATTAAACAATACACATACAACAGCACATTCTTTTGACATATTTGAGGGTCCTTGGTTCTGAAAAGATTGAAATCCAATGTTAGTCGTTACCCATTGTCACCTACTCCTGGCCTCCTAAAAAGGATTAAGTCAAATAGTTTAGCTTCTGAGTGACATCACTGTATCCTGTGTCCTAGAAAGAATGATCACATGACAGGCTTTCAGCTTGTCTCACAACAATGTTTTGATGACATCTATAGGCTCTCCTAAAAAGAATGGGCAATTACTCAACATCCTCATCTCATGATTGTCACATGGGGCCATTACTCAATGGTTTGAGTGCCCACCAACAGAAAACAAGACACATTTATTTTAATGTTTTAATTATACCCAAGTATTGTAGAATTTCCTTGCAAACATAAATTAATTAAGCCAATGCATTACATTTCAGCACCTCAGAATCTAGCCTATTTTCCAACACTAGACGGCACTATTTGTGAAACGAGGGGTGCATCGTCAGTATGCAGCGGTGATAAACAGAAAACGGCAGTAATAAACGCTTATTAGTGTCACTGTATGCACTTATAAAAAGAGCGGTATCGCCATATTATTGAGCCGTTCGTCCTTTTCTTTGGAACAAATTCTGCTGTTTCGGCTTCTTCTGTGGGCGCCGCCATGTTGAAAGAGTTTATTAACACAAACACACGCCGCTACACGCAAGGGGAGGGGGATGAGGAGGAGGAGCAGGGGGAGGGGAGCTAGCTCTGTTGGGGGGAAACACACGCAAGGAGGAGGCGGGGCGGACCGCTCCACAGCACAGAAGGGAAATCAGAGTGGCAAAATCTTACGCATTTACAGCCTAAACTCGAGATATTCGATATGTCAAAATATTAATCGATTTCATAAAACTTCTCGAGAAACCGTAAAACTCGATTAACCGCCCAGTCCTACTCGCTTGCTTGTCTTGGGGAACTTGCTTTTCTCTGAGCCGTGCATTACGTGTGTCTGTATATGTGTTTGGAGGACATTTTTCCCTGAAGAATCGTCCTCCCCGCTTGTTCCAAATTCTCTTCTCTTTTTCTGTAAATGTGAGCCTGTGAGACATTATGTCAAAAATTCGCTATATTATTAACAGTGTCTGACTATGTGATAATGTGGGTGTTCAATTTAGACACAGACCCACTCCTGTCCTAGTTTTTGTGTACCTGTATGTGCGTGTGCGTGTCCGTGTGTGTGCACGCGCATGTGTGTATGTGCACATGTGTCAAGCACGTGTCAAGTACGTGTCATGGGCTTGTGTGTGCGAGGTAGTGGGTGTCCAATGAAAAAATAGCAGCCCCCCTCTTGTCCTGATTTTGGTGTGTGTGTCTGTGTCTGTGTCTGTGTCTGTGTGTGAGATTGGCTAGCCCCTTACCTTGTCCTAATTCTGCCAGTTGCTACTGTCGTACAGAAAAAAGCCCATTTTAAATGACGGCCATCTCAGGAGAACTGTGCCCTTGAGCACACATTTAGGGTATTTATTGATGCTTTATATTTAATCCATTTAACCTAATTTTGTTCAATCTCTTTCTTATTCTTCGATTTCTCTCCACTCACCACCTTATTGCCTTTAGCCTTAGCTGTCCATAATCCTCAGCTCTACTGTAATTTCCCTACACGTTGCATCTGGTTTCATAGTCTCCTATGGTTTCTTTCACACTCCCTCGCTCCCTTCTCTATTTGCTTTCCTTCTGCTTTTCAGTAGGCCAGTACAGTAGTGGTGTGTTGTCTAGTTTGGCATTGGAGTGTGTGCGTGTGCGTGTGCAAGCGCCTGTGCCTGTGCTTCCGTGCGTGCGTGCGTGCGTGTTGCTCTGTCTGGTGTCATTATCCTGCTCCAAGGTCTTGAGATGATGCCATACATACTGCATCAGCACCGATACTCACCTCCCTGGCATGCACATGCACACAAACAAGTACGCACACACGGACAACACAACACAACACAACAACATGCACTCTGACTCTCTCTCTCACGCATGCGCTCTCTCTCTCTGCACAACAGAACTACATATCCTATTATCATTGTCTTTCTCTCTCTCTCCCTCTTTGCCTCTCTCACTATCTCCCACAATCACACGCACGCACGCACGCACGCACGCACGCACGCACGCACGCACGCACGCACGCACGCACGCACGCACGCACGCACGCACGCACGCACGCACGCACGCACGCACACACACACACACACACACACACACACACACACACACACACACACACACACACACACACACACACACACACACACAATGAACCATTGATTTTAATCAAATTGAATGAAATCGAGGGGCATTCCTAAGCATCGGAAATAATAATTGAATCTTTGGCCTAATAAATCGATATTGAATCGAATCGCCAAGAAGGCTCTGATTTCCGCTCCTAATGGATAGACTAATGTGCCCTGGGAACGTGTGTAGGAGTGGGCACTGGACAGACCTCCTCCTATATTTGTGCGATTGTCCAGATGATTTGCCTGAATGCAACTAATGTGTGGACAAGCTGTGAGCCACCTGTGTGTGTACGTGTGTTTGAGTATGTTTTGTGTGCTTGAGTGTGCATGTGTGTTTCTCTAAGATGTCTGGTATAATATATAGAATAAAAGGTAATAGGATTTTATGAAGTTTGCGTCATAGAAGCTGTTTTTCTTTTTTCAACAGTGTCTAGGGTATACGTTTTAGTAGAAGTAGTTCTGATTTAAATTAGAAAGCGTAGACTTTGTTTTTCCCCCTGTTGAAAGGATCTGCAGTATCACTTTCAAGCAAATACCTTCTGGCAAATGAAAGAGTACAAATATCTTAAAGCAATGTTTTGCCAAATGAAAGTGCTGAGCCTTTGAATGCCTATGATGGGGAATGGTGTGTGCGTGTGTGTGTGTGTTCGTACGTGCATTCATGCTAGACGGAATGGAGTGAAAATGCATTGTATGTCATAGAGGATGTGTAACGTAAATGTGTGCAGTGTGTGTGTAATGGTTTGTGTGTGTGTTGCAGACTGTATGTTAATGTAAATGTGTGACTGTAATTTTAAAGTGTGTGTGTGTGTCTGTCTGTGTGTGTTGCAGAGAGAGATGAAGGAACAGCTGGCTTCACTACAGGAGAGTGAGAAGGGCCACACTGAGGCATTGCAGCTCCTACAGAGACAACTCACAGAGACCAAGGTATGAGTCATAGACACACACACACACACACACACACACACACACACACACACACACACACACACACACACACACACACACACACACACACACACACACACACACACACACACACACACACACACACACACACACACACACACACACACACACACACACACACACCTTACAGAGGCAACTCACAGAGACCAATATAGGAGACATGCCAACATACACACACACACGCACACACACACACACACACACACACACACACACACACACACACACACACACACACACACACACACACACACACACACACACACACACAGCCAATGTAGGAGACATGCCAACATACACACACACACACGCACACACACGCTCACAAACAGACATACACACATGCACAGGTACACAGAACAGACACACAAAGCTTATAGAGACCAGGGTACCACCCCTGACATACGCAAAGCTCAGAAAAGGTTATAGCCATCACAACGCACAGACCAATAGACAGCTCCCACCTGTTTCATAAACAAGGCTCACAGAAGGTTGCAGCTGTCACAACATTGACGGGCCCCATGGCATTACCTGTCACATTAATACAGACAGACACACAGGCACTACCCAAATACATTATCTTGGTATTTTTCCAATGATTTTTGTATGTGATGAGTATGTAATGCTTTTCCTAGTTTATATCCAGAATTCATTATGACTTGGAAATGTTGACGTTTCTACATGGAGAGGTGGATCTTCTCCATGTCCGCCAAATGAAATTACCATCATAGAAATCGTGGGTTGAAAACTCTACTCTACTTTACTTTTTAAACTCAGAAAATATTCATGAAAGGATTACATTTGTGATTGAAAAGGTAGAATATGTAATTTTCGTGCTGCCTAATCACATTTTTCTTCTGATATTGGCAATGAAAGAGCATGTTGATTTATGAGACTTCTATGAATAGACCACCAATCTATGTCTCACACGCCAGCTCCATTTAATTCATATCACTTTGGTCATACCCAAATCGTCAACTTCAAATCATTTCAGATTAAATATGGGCCCGGGGCCAATTATGGTGATTGACCTCCGTTTTAATGGCAACCACTGATCATGAAGCTCAATTAATCCTCCAGCCTTATTCTAATGGTGCAGCTCTGACTAACATGTCTTGCTATTCTCCACACGTAGTGCGCAATTCAACCTAAAGTGCTTTTGCGCCCTTTCAGTCAGTCGCTGCTCTATGTTTCCCTGTCATTGCAGCAGGCAACTGGCTGTCAAATGATGAAATGTTTGTTTTGAAAGAGGGGCTACAGAGTCTTTGAAACTGGCATCATTAGAATTCCTGCATGCCCACACATCAGTTGAACTCGCTTTCACTGTTGACGTGAAATGTGTCATGTTTTCCGCCTCCTTCTACCATCTGACGTTCCCCTGATATTGAACCCGTTGGTTACTCCTGAATTGAAATGTCCGCCAATCTTGGTATCAGCCACGTGACTATCAGCATTGCAAAGGCTACTTTATGCAGTTTCACATAAAATTAAATTTATGAAAACCCCTAATAATATACTTTTTCTACAATGTTATAAATTCACAACACGGAATCTATCTATCTTTTCAGGGGACCTAGTCACACTATTTCACTAGGTGTTGAAGTGCTGGACATGGACATTTCTTGCTTCAGAAATAAAACGCGCACAAAGCCTGGTTGCCTGGAGCCGTTTCTAGGGTTGCGTTTCTAACAGTGATTAGACTAATTGCTTTCTTCGCTTGTTTGATGAGTACTCATTAGATCCAACTGGTGGTTCATTTCGGGGCTTGGGATGTGTGAGATGAACTCTTTCATTCTAATTTATGCCACCCAAACGTCAACACATCAAACACAATTACTTTTATCACCGTAACGTGAACAGTCAAACACTGTGCAACCCATTTAAATTCCACCGCTTGCTTGCGAGTTGTATGATGCCATACAGGATGACTGTGAGCAATAGTATGCAGTGCGTATTGTGTACCATAATCTGTACCTCTACAAACTCTGCACCATCAACCTGCAGAGATTGTGCACAAGACGAAAGGCCAACACAGAAACAATACCCATTCATCTCTGCCGGCCTCTCTGGACACAAAGCCTTGTATCTCCAACAGCCCACCTCTCCACAAACATCCCATCTGTACTTGCTCTTATCACCAGCAGTACGGCAGTTAGGCAGCTCAATACAAAACACACACACACACACACACACACACACACACACACACACACACACACACACACACACACACACACACACACACACACACACACACACACACACACACACACACACACCTGGGTCCTGAACTTAACTGCAACAGCTGCAGCATCCTCCAGCTGCTCCTCACACCCCTAGCTGATAATAGGGCCGGCTCATCTGATCGGCCTCAGGTCTCCCTGGTGCCTGCTCCTCCACTCCCCACTCCCCACTCCTCACCCTGCCTGGTCCTCCTCTCCCCCTCTCCCCACTCCTCACCCTGCCCGATTAGCATTGCGCCCACGTCTGCTCAAGCAGGCTAATGGCAGCCGTCTGGGAGAGCAGAGCAGAGGCAGGTCGGCAGCACGCTAGCGGAGGAGGAAGGTGAGGAGGACCACGACTTGAGCAATCAACCAGCGGCTATCCCTACTGATTATGCTCAGTCTACACGGACTAGGACTGGCTAACTACAGCCGTTTTATGCCATGCTCTGTCTGTCTGTCTGTCTGTCTGTCTGTCTGTCTGTCTGTCTCTCTCTCTGTCTGTCTGTCTGTCTGTCTCTCTCTCTCTCTCTCTCTCTCTCTCTCTCTCTCTCTCTCTCTCTCCCCACCTCCCTCCTCCCTGCTTGGGGTGCGATTGATGGTGAAAATCGCGGCAAGCAAATTGGTTTATCGAGCAGCGCTTTAATCTTGACGCCTGGTTTTAATCAACGTAGAGACGGTCTGAGTCAATATCTCAACCTCCCTCAGCCCACACAACCCCCAACACCACCTCTATACCACACATCCTCCTTTCCCTTTCTTCCTCTCTCTATCCCTCTCTTTTCCTTTCCTTTCCTTCCTTCCTTTTCTTTTTCTTCCTCTTCTCATTATCATTCCACTCGTCCTCTGTCTTTCTCCTTCAGTCACTCTCTCCCTCATCTTATTCCCTTGTGTGGTGCTCCCTCCGTACCTCATTGCCTTGCTCCGCCATCTCCTCTGCTTATTGTCTGGGAGTAAATAGGCTGAGCTGGACAGGGGGAGAGTCTTAAGAGTCCATTCTATTTGTCTTCTCACACTATTTTCAACCCCAGCCTTCAGTGTTCACCTACACAGGCATTGTACTGGCTTGCTCGATGCCTTAGTGCACGCGCACACACACGCACGCACACACACAGACACACATGAACATACACAGACACACATGAACATACACAGACAAAACACACTTCCTTCATAAGGTTTCCATCATCAGTACAAACATGTACTACACACATGTACACTAGTAGTCTCATTCCTCATTTATGAGTTAAAAATGTACACTATTGGTCTATAAAGGTCATGTAAGGACTCCTCTGTGCAATCTTTGAAGTGGATAGAGGCACACTGTATTTCTCAATGTGAAATGTACCATACATATTGTGCTTAAACATGCATGGCTTTCCCACAGCTGTAATAAAAAGCCCAGCGCGAGTGTGGAGACTTGAAGGATTCTGGGTGTTTTGTCACGACAAGGATGCAGCAAGTGTAGCCTTGGAAATTGTATGAATCAAGAATGTGGCACTTGGTAGATTTTGAAGCAGATTGGAACAGTACTTAACGAGTCGCGATGATGTGAAATGCTAGAAAGATGAGCATTACTCATCCTAGAATCAAAGAGAAAGGAGCGCACCTCGCATCAAACAGGTTGCACGCTGAGGAAGGCACACGCCAAAATGTGTCTGTGCACAAAAATAAAGAAAACGGTTTGATGCAAGGTGCGCCCCTTTGTCTTTGATTCTAAGTGTTTTATTTGGGCCAGCACCCTCAAAATTAATCAAGAAACCCAAGTGAAGCCTGCTACCTGCCATACATTACTCATGCTAGCAAGACCAGGACACTTGACTTTGAGAAAAGGCTATTGTCTGTGTTTCCTGAACCGTGTTGCAGGCATGCAGTCTAATGATGCAGAGGAATCCAGAGTTCTCTGACATTAGCTGGGCTCTGAGTCGTGACCTGTTGTGAGGTGTTTTTTTCCAAGAATGAGGATCATCTCTTCTGTCTAGTAGTAGAATTTCTCATCTTTCTTCGTTCTTCTCTTCTTCTCTCTTCCCTGGCAACAATCTACATCCACTTCTCTCCTCTTCTCTATTCTCTGCTGTTCTCCTCTGCTGTTCTCCTCTCGTCTCTCCTCGTCTCCTCTCCTCTTTTCTTTTCTGTTCTCCCCCTCATCCTTCTCTCTCTCTCTCTCCTGCTCTCTCTCCTGTTCTCTCTCTCTCCCTCTCTCTCTCTCTCTCTCTCTCTCTCTCTCTCTCTCTCTCTCTCTCTCTCTCTCTCTCTCTCTCTCTCTCTCTCCAGCCGTCCCTTCATATGCTTGCTCATGCCTGTCGTGTCGGCCTTATCAACCAAATCCCCTCATTAGCCCTGTCTGCCTGCCTGCCTTCCTCTTTCAGACCCTCTTGTCTATCTCATCTTCTTCCTCCTCCCCTCATCCTCCTTCTCCTCCTCTCACCTCACTTCAGCTGCACCGATTTTTCTCATCACTACTGGGGTGCAATATAACCAAATCTTCTCCTATTCATTTTGCATATGCCTTATTGTAGGCCTACTGCATTCTTTTGTATTGAATTTGTATTCATAATGTATTTGCTTCTTTTGGTCTTTTCGTTGGGATCAAATTGGTTTGCCTACGTGCAGATGCTTTCAGCGTTGGTTGTTTACCTTATTTAAAAATAGTTTTTGTTTGCCAGTGCAGAATGCCCGAATGCCTGGCAGTTTTTAGCAGAAGCCCCCGTGTGCAATAAGTAGCAAGCAATTAACCGCGTGCTCTGCCTATGAATAAGCATCATTTTGACAAGAGACTTGCTCTGTGTGAGGCAGAAGCAAACTGTGTAGGGAAAAAATTGTACTTTCTGTGGGACCGCACACCCAGCTGTTAATTTTTCCCCCTGTAGTTTTCTGAGTGTGGTGAGAGTCACTGTGTTTCTCAGTGAACATAAAAGCAAAGCCCCAATCCTAACCCATTGGGTTGGCAGGAAATGGGAAGACATGCGCATGATGTGTAATCCCTCAAGAAGTATGCTCAGTGTCTCCATGTGTGTTTTTGTTTTCGTTTTTTTGTACCAATTATTGCAATGCCATAGTTGAGAGCCTTGTCTTGGTTGGGGTTCGGTTTGTAAATGTTGATCATCTTCAGTGAAGGATAAAATGGGCTACTCCCGTTATTTATTTTAATCACAACAATAATAATTGGTAAATCAACATCACCATAACATCATATACTGTAATGCTACCGTTTTATAGCATTCATCAGGCAGACGTGCACTATACTCTCTTGGTATACTCTTCTAAGCTGTTCAAAGCTGTTTGAACAGCTGTTTCCTCTGTTCATTCCTGGTAGAATACCATGCTTTTAGCTTCTACAGTTGAAGTGTTGGCAAACAATTTCAAATGAATATGTATGAAGAGGAGTAGGCAAAACTCATATCCTAATTCCGTAATTTGCAAGCTTGTACCGTACTCGCACACTCATCATGTGTGCAGCATGCATGTTTTTCACCATATGAGATTAGTTGCAGCTTACTATGAACTAACAGCTGTCATCTTGAAAAGCATTCAAGCCCCCCCATCACGTTATTACCACCAGACACACATCCAGCATTGAAACACGCACGCACGCACGCACGCACACACACACACACACACACACACACACACACACACACACACACACACACACACACACACACACACACACACACACACACAGCGAAAGAAATCCACATCAACACGCAGTCACCATCGTTGCCCCCAGACAGACACACAGACATTCACAGACAGCCACTGCAGTCCTTTCTGCACCACTGGCCCATCACACAGCTCCGACAGCCAGTCAGCCATCCAGCCGGGTGACCTGATGTAGCCTGGCCCCCTTCTGTGTGAAGTCCAGACATGGCTCTGATATGATCCGATGGACTAGACCAGTGGTTCTCACCCTTTTTATTTTTAAAAAAAGCACCCCCTTGACCTTATCATAAACCTCTCAACACCCACTCTTGACTCACGGCCCGTACCCACACAGAGTAATTCCACTCCACTCTCATTGACTTTGAATGGGGGCGATATCGCGCTTGACAGCGTGGAGGTGAAGCGATATTGCAGCAGGACGCGATTTGATATAGACGAGCTCTCTATATCATGCAAATTTTATGGTCCAATAACCAATCAGATGGGCGTATGGGTAGCAAGGGCGGGAGTTGCAAAAAAAATTGAAAAACATGGCTGCGATTTCTGTGATTTCCAACATCACGTTTTTAGATGCGTCCCAGCATCTCTATAAGAGGGTCTGTCCGTCTGTCCGTCCGTCCGTCTGAAACGCATTCCTTCAATTGTTCCTTCCTGTGTCCACAAGGCGGCAGAGTTGGCGTTTTGGACCGGAGCGAATGCGTGCAAGTCAGAACGTATATGATCAAACAGGCAAGACTAAGCTGATTGCATTGTGAGACAACTGAGGGGGGCATTCAATTTTCGGCATTGTTTTGCGCTTGGACAATGGGAGGCAACTTTATTTTGGTTCGTCAGAAACTCGCGGAAATGAACGATTTAGAAGTCGGTAGGCAGTTTTTGAGACAGCTGTTTGTGTTCGGATAGAGGGGAGTTTGCATTGCATAACGCTCCACGACATGGAACCGCAATTAGTTGACAGGCGACCCGCAGAGCATACAGCTCTTCCTCTAAACGTGGACCTGTAACATTTGGTTAGCTTTTCTACTTTCATAACATTCACATTTTCCTTTGTGCTTGGATAGAGGGGCGTTTGCATTGCATAAGGCTCCACGACATGGAACTGTAATTAGTTGACAGGCGACCCGCAGCGCAGCTCTTCCTCTAAACGTGGACCTGTAACATTTGGTTAGCTTTTTTTTCTTTCTTTCATAGCATTCACATTTTCCTCCGCTTTTCTCCAGTCCACAAACTCGGGTTCAGACGTCTGTGTGTAGCCTACGAGCCTCCCTTTTAATATTCCCAGCGAGTTTACTTCTGCCTTTTCAGTGTGTAGTCAGTGTGCGCTGCGCACTGGAACATGGTGCTCGAACTACAAGTATACAGCTGGGCCATTTGACATACGGTGTGTTACTCGTAGCCTTGGCCTATATAGGGAGGTTCATTGGTTGGCGGGGTCGTACCCCACAGGTGCTTTTCGTTGCGCTCAGAGAGAGCACAGGAGAGAACGCGTCTTTCGTAATTGCTTTGCAGTCGTGTGAATTTGGTAAACTCTGGCACGGAAGCTCACTGCTTTGTGCCTTGGCGGTGAAGCTGGTATTGAAAAATAAGTGCATTATTCACCTAAAGGGGGAACCCATAAGCGCATGATTCACCCAAACGGTTTTATCTATTTATTATTTGTCGATGTTTAGATTCTTTCCCACATGCGCATGATGCTGAAATGGCGTGATACTAAAGGTTGATACTAATGCATGGCTGGTAATTTGTAATGTAGCCTACTTCGTCTATGTGAAATTTGAAATAATATGGTTCTTTTCCAAATCCAAGAATGATAAGCTTATTATAGCCTAAACGGCAAAAAATAAAGCCATGATGTCTCGCCATTTTGCTGCCTGCCACATTATTTGGAGTGTCCATGATGACCAATAAACAAAAAGTACATCCTCAGGGGGGCGTTGACAGGTTAGGAGGAGGCCAGGGGGGCGTTTGGGGGAGGAAATGGCATAGTTGGAACTGGCATAGAGGGACACATCTGTTGTCCGCCTGTCGGCCTTGTTGCTTAATATAAAGACCCTGAATGCTTATAAATGTCACGACTACCACGGATTGATGTAAAAATGTACCACGAACTTATGTAACACAAATAGGTTACCCCACATTGCCATTTGATCACTCGATGTTTTGAGCTAACTGGGTAAGCTAACGTTAGCATTTTACCAGAACCAGGCAGCTACAAGCTTATATTGGACTACTTCTGTACTTCTATAATGATATAACTGGGATTAAATGTTATCTAGGACCAAAACACAATCGCATTTAAGCCATGTACACACTGTGTTGTGATATTGGTTGAGTAATGTGTGCTAACGACCGTTCGCCGTTTGTTATCTCGCTCGGTCTACCCGGTATCAGCTGCGAGACACAGGCCGCGCCGCGAGGGTCGAAAGTCGGGTGAGCAGCGTAGTTAGCCCCGGGGAGAATCTAATGGGAGTATCCGTGACCACACCCCCAGCGCGATATTGCGCGTCGCGGATCCCGCCTGGCAGTTTCCCCAGTGGGTACTAGGCGTTAGTCATAAGCCTGCCAACGATCCGCATTAGTATTAAATATTAAAATAGATCAATGCCCCCCATTTGCAACTGAATGCCCCTTCAGCTCTCTCCTTCTCGATATCCCACAAGGGGTCCCTAACGCCGCCTGGGGGGGTGCTGTAAGAGCCCCCGTTGAGAAGCGCCAGGTCCCTCTCAAACACACCACAGATGCAGACCAAACCAGCTCTGCCCCGACGCCCCAGGGAGGCAGCTGTTCACAGCTCAGTCTGCTGGAGATGTCCCACCGCCCCCTGGGCTCTCTTTTGTGAAGGCTGGCCATGCCTGCGGTCCCCCGTGGGTCTCTCCGGAAGACTGGCACTGTCCTTCACCACCTCCCTGGAGAGGGCCCACTGGGTAGTCTGATATCAGCCCTGAGCTGCCCACACACTCACACTGTGTGCTGCACATAATAACAGACATGCAGCATGAGCACGGTGGGTCTGTGTGTGTGTGAAGACGCGCACAGAAAACGTCAACACAGATGGACACTGTGATGTTTGCTGAAGATCTACACACGCATACAGAAGTACCCACACACGTACCCACACACGTACCCACACACGTACGCACAAACGTACGCACAGTGAGTGTGTCAGCGCTCTGGTTAGGCATCACCAGGTGGGCTTGATGAGCAGCAGTAATTTAGATCCCCCGCGCCACAGAGGAGAAAACATGACATGACCAGGACTGGAGTTCTCACAGCATCCCAGACAATCACATTTCTCTTTCACGCTCACTCTTGCTCTGCCTCTCTTGATCTGTCTCTCTGTGTCTGTCTCTCGGCAGACTTCTCTCTCTCTCTCCCTCTCTCTCCTGTTGTTATCTCCTCATGCAAATTGGAGTTCCATTCTCGCACACACATACAGCCGCACACACACAGACATACACATACACACACACACACACACACATGTCAAGATCTCTCTCTCTCTCTCTCTCTCTCTCTCTCTCTCTCTCTCTCTCTCTCTCTCTCTCTCTCTCTCTCTCTCTCTCTCTCTCTCTCTCTCTCTCTCTTTCCCTTTTACTTCAAGCTTTCAAACATAAAACAGATGAGAAACCATAGCTGACTTGTACCTCTTCCCCTCCTCACCTCACTCTCTCTTACCACACACACACACACACACACACACACACACACACACACACACACACACACACACACACACACACACACACACACACACACACACACACACACACACACACACACACCCTGGGGATGGGAGAAAAAAAAGAACCAAAACGTAAAATACTTTATTTTTCTGCGGCCTATCGATCTGTGAGATGAAAGGGCTGATGCTGAGGGCAGTGGAGTTAGAGGGGCAGCGTGATGCGATGTGATGTTTCTGCCCTGATGGACTAAAGCAGGCCGCCCACCCCCCAGGGGCCCTGAGGCGGGAGGAAGAGGAGGAGGAGGAAGATGAGGAGGAGGAGAGGAAGGATGAGGAGTTTAGATGAAAGAGGGGATGAAAAGGAGGAGATGGAGGATGAGGAAGAGGAAAGGAAGGAGAAAGAGGAGGAGAGGAAGGATGAGGAGTGGAGATGAAAGAGGAGATAAGGACGAGGAGATGGAGGATGAGGAAGAGGAAAGGAAGGATGAGAAGACGAAGATGAGGATGAATCACTCAAGGGTCAGGGGGAATCTGAGGACAAGGGAACGAGTAGTAATTTGATGGAAATCGTCATTGTTCCCAAAATAAATGTCCATCTTTCCACGGAAGAGGACATTTGCATTAACATCTGTGGACACTAATGATCCGCTGAATGCATCTTTTGTCTGTTATTTACTTGAAGCCGGAACAGCTGAAAGCACAATAACAGTTCAGCGAGTTCAGCAGTGCCATCACCAAATGATAATCACACTGCAGACTTTTGCTCGTGGCTTTCCTTTGACGTGCCCCGCAGGCTGAGGCATTCTATTAGTTATGATGCATGACACGGCTTTCAATTTCAAACTCGACACGCCACTTGAATGCAACTTTGCTGCTCACATCACGCCCCCTTATGATTAGGTTCTGTTCTTGGTATTGCCACTCTGTAAAATTCATTGGTTGTCATCATAATGGTTCATAGTCATTGGAAATGATGTTGATATTTCCTGTCGGATGTGTGTTACTTCTTATTTGAGTGCAAAGACAGATTGGTGGAAATTAGATCTTTTATGATGACGTGACTATCGCTACTTTTTTTGAGTGTGCTCTGTTAAGGCAGAACTATAATTAAACCCAGAGGCTTCGTTGTCTAAAGGAGACTGCTGTTATTTCCCTGTCTGCAGAGAAGCGCTGTGACTTAATGTTGCATCAGCACAAGCGTGCATATGTGACATGCTAATGTTGGCTGTCGTGTGCGCCAGGGGCTAGCTTACCTGAGGCAAGCCAGACAGCCCCAGTGATGGCCCTGTGCTGGCTATCCAATCGCTTCAGTAGTTCATCGGGGGGTGTGGGCAGGGCAGGTTTGGAAAAGGGACCGTCTTGCATACATCGGTATGTCCACTAACGGAATTCGTTGGGGAGAGACGAGACTTCCTCTCTCACCCACAGGCCTTCCGATGATCATCAGCACCTCCACCTGCTTGTTTATATGGGCGGTCCCGGACAAACCAACACTTTCGCCCCTGGGTAATGAGGTCTGTCAATGATAGTGTATTGTCTATTTCATGCCATAACCTCTCCCTATCTTAAGAGCTCTCATGTCATCCAAACGAGCCTGGCTCTTTGGTGTAGCAGTCAGAGCCACAGTTTGGTACTCCAGTAGACCCTGGTCCGAGTCCCGTTGCCACAACTCCACTCCCCATTATCGCTATACCTTTCCATAGTTTGGAATTGGCTTTTTTGTCATTTTGTCTGGTAATTACGCTCAAGTTTGTCAATGGCGTTTCATGGACAAACCTTCACAGACATGTTCACTGACATGTGTTCACAGTTGTAAACTGCAGATTTAGATTATGCGCACATAACACACTTGGTTAGACTGGGTGATTGTTGTGTTAGTAGAGTCATAATTGGAGGTTCCGTGACCAACCTCTGGCAACAATGTTTTGATGATTGATTTGACCTCTATGGACCCTTTAGAAAAGATTTAGCCCCCATGTCCCTCGCAAAAATCCCGGGCTTTTTTGCTAGAGAGCCAAATTCAAAATGGCGTCCGGCGGCATCTCTGAAAAATAACTTTTGATCTGGATGACCTAGAATCATGTATGAAGGCACTTTTTCATACAAGCCAACCATGAGGATTCCAAATCTGACATCATTTTGGTTATAAAACTTCATTTTGACAGCGAAATTCAAGATGGCCGCCATCTAGAACCGTTATTTTCGACCTTTTTAGACCGTCACCGCCCAAAATTATCATATTTGGACTGGGAACCTCCCAATTTGTGTGACTCCATTTCTCATGTAAAGATATTGAGAGAATATCTGATCTACAAGCCCAGAATTCCTCACATTGTGGGGCGCAGTGGGCTTGTAGATGGGCTATTTTAACAATGTGTCTTTTTTGTAGGCTATTATTTGACAATTTGGCAGATATTTTAGCATTGTTTGATGATTACTTTGGATGCAGTGATGGTCTTTTACTTTGAGAGTCCTTACATTATGACCCCACCCCCCAAAACAGGGGGTCTTGACCCACAGGTTGAGAACCACTTATCTAGTTAAAAAAGGCCTTCACGTTTCACATTTTCCAAGCATTCTTGCACAGAGAAGCCCGTTGAGGAACTCGAGGCAAGAGCTGCTGAAATGGAAGAAGTGCGCTCACAGCAGTGATCAACTTGGTTGAAGACAGTCAGTTTGTGAAGCTCCCCCAGCTGCAAGAACACTGTGTTGTTGAGGAATGTGTGGTCTTATTCAACCCCAATGGCACATACAGGAAGACGCAGAAGAGCAAGCTCATCTCGAAGATCTCCCTCCCCCCTTTTTTGATTTAAGAATCCTATCTTGCTCTAATTCAGTCATTCTCAAACTTTTCCCATCATTTGCTCCTCAGAGGGTCTGGATGCCTCCGTGGCCCCTCCCCCTTTTTGTGGGGTAAAAATCACTTCTGGCTGGCGCTATCATAGTTATGTCTGACCTGAGGTTAATTAGTAAATAAATGGTTTCTAAGCAAAAGCAGTACTTGCGCAAACTGATTTTGCGATTGCTGCGCAGAATTAAAGGAAAGGTGAGATAAAACAAAGAGGGACCATATAGGAAATCTTTTTTGGGGGGGGGGGGGGGGGCAGATGTCACACGCCCCCCCCTGTGATACCTTCGCGCCCCCCCCCAGGAAGGCTTGCGCCACACTTTGAGAAATTCTGCTCTAATTGACATAGGCATGATCTGGAGGATGGGAACATCAGCAGAAGATTGGCAGGCACAGGATGGCACCCTATACAAGTAGGTTGGGCTATGCCAAAAAGCTGTTAGCCATCATCCTTGCCTTCTCATGCTCCCAGTATCATCGGTGCCAATGATCCCTACGATACACCATACTTAACAAAAGAAGACGAACGGGACCTGCGCATACATGGTAATGCACATACATACACATGAAATTGACAAGTTCCCATCTGCCAAGTCTTTCAAAATGTTATTGTGTAGTGAAAGTGAAAGAAGTGAAAGTGAAAGCCAAAAACAGTGTCAAAAACAAGAAAAAGACTACGCCATTGAGCAGTCTGAAGCTCTTCACTGTTTATGATGGTCAATGACAGTCAGGTTGTAGTGGCCCTGTTGTTATTGATGCAGCTGATACCGATGTCTACGGCAGCTTCCTGGCATGCTAAGAGAAACGAAGAGACTGTCCTCTTCCATGACCTGCTGACAAGAGATGGCAGACTGCATTGTGCAGCTACACTATTTTACAGGCTGTGATGCCAACTTACCTGTAGGGTTCTATGAAAAAGGAAAATCATCAGTACATGATAAGGTGATAAAGAGCTCTGTGGCAAGGCAGCAACTCTCGGTTGCTCTCTGTTCACCTTGAAGAGGGAGTACAACAGCTGCTTGTGTTCACGATACAGATGATCTATGCAGACAAGAAAAGTAGCACCATGGCTGAAGCCTGTGCTTCCAAGTCGAAGACCATGAAGAGAAAGTCTTTTATCTGTCTCCCTCCATATGCAGACAACTTATGCCAACTCTGTCCCAACTACTTGTCGTATCTAGTGTGCCACCCCACACTAAAGAACCACCCATCGCCACTCAAACATGGTTGAGAGTATAGCGTATAGCTTCCCCGGGTCCTGTATTCCCCGATCTTTGTATGGGACTGAGGAACTACCGACCCTTTTTCTCAAAAGGGCCCCATGTTCCCCGCATTGTATGGCCCAGGATGCTTCACATGCATATCTCTTGCATGAACGGTTGCCATGCGTATTTCATGTCAAGTTTGCGAACAGTGGCAGCCTAACCCTAACCGTAACTCTAACAACAACCCTCGCTAGTCATGCGGCAGCAGTCTACTTGGAAGCAGCAGGAATAGAACCCCTTTTTGAAAAAAGGGTTATAAGTTCACCGGTGGCGGGGGGACATAGGACTCTGGGAACATAGCTCCCGGGCAACATAGGGGTGACCCTGGGAGCTCATACACTGATGATTTTCCTTTTTCATAGAACCTTGAGTTGGCATCATGGTATTGTGCAGCTACACTGTTTTATAGGCTGTCTGCCATCTCTTCTGTCAAAAGGTCACAGAAGAGGACCGTCTCTTTATCTCTGTTAATGCTTATGCCAGGAAGCTACCGTAGACATCGGTATATCAGCTGCATCAATAACAACAGGGCCACTACAACCTGACTGTCATTGACCATCATTAACAGTGAAGAGCTTCAGACTGCTCAATGGTGTAGTCTTTTTCTTGTTTTTGACACTACGCAATAACATTTTGAAAGACTTGGCAGATGGGAACTTGTCAATTTCATGTGTATGTATGTGCATTACCATGTATGCGCAGGTCCCGTTCGTCTTCTTTTGTTAAGTGTAGTGTATTGTAGGGATCATTGGCACCGATGATACTGGGAGCATGAGAAGGCAAGGATGATGGATGCTTTTGGGCATAGCCCAACCTACTTGTATAGGGTGCCGTCCTGTGTCTGCCAATCTTCTGCTGATGGAGTTCCCATCCTCCAGATCAGGGGTTCCCAAACTTTTTTCCCTGCGCACCCCCTTGTACATTTCAATGTGGTTCGCGCACCCCCTCAGCGAATATTTTGGTGTGCTGATGGCCACACAAGTAAGGATTCACTGCTCATTCACTGCATATTAAGCACAGTCGTTTTTGGGGAATTCTCTTTTCCAATAGCCCTGGAATTAAACTACACTTCAGATGGACCCTTCCAGCATACAATGCACCATACAATTAAAAACTACTTAATGTTCATTAATACTGGATAAAAAACTACCATATCCGCCATTGCTCTATTCAGCTCGCGCACCCCCTTAAGGCAGGCCGCGCACCCCTAGGGGTGCACACACCCCAGTTTGGGAAACCCTGCTCCAGATTATGCCTCTGTCAATTAGAGCAAGATAGGATTCTTAAATCAAAACAGGGTGGAGGGAGATCTTCGAGATGAGCTTGCTCTTCTGCGTCTTCCTGTATGTGCCATTGGGGTTGAATAAGACCACACATTCCTCAACAACACAGTGTTCTTGCAGCTGGGGGAGCTTCACAAACTGACTGTCTTCAACCAAGTTGATCACTGCTGTGAGCGCACTTCTTCCATTTCAGCAGCTCTTGCCTCGAGTTCCTCAACGGGCCTCTCTGTGCAAGAATGCTTGGGAAATGTGAAACGTGAAGGGTTTTTCTACTAGATAAGTGGTTCTCAACCTGTGGGTCAAGACCCACTGTTTGGGGGGGGGGGGTCATGATGTAAGGACTCTCAAAGTGAAAGACCATCACTGCATCCAAAGTAATCATCAAACAATGCTAAAATATCTGCCAAATTGTCAAATAATAGCCTATTAAAAAAAGACACATTGTTAAAATAGCCTATCTACAAGCCCACTACGCCTCCCAATGTGAGGAATTCTGGGCTTGTAGATCAGCTATTCTCTCAATATCTTTACATGAGAAATGGAGTCACGCAAATTGGGAGGTTCCCAGTCCAAATATGATAATTTTGGGCGGTGACGGCCTAAAAAGGTCGAAAATAACGGTTCTAGATGGCGGCCATCTTGAATTTCGCTGTCAAAACGGAGTTTTATACCCAATATGATGTCAGATTTGGAATCCTCATGGTTGACTCATATGAATAAGTGCCTTCATACATGATTCTAGGTCATTCAGATCAAAAGTTATTTTTTAGAGATGCCGCCGGACGCCATTTTGAATTTGGCTCTCTAGCAAAAAAGCCCGGGATTTTTGCGAGGGACATGGGGGCTAAATCTTTTTTAAAGGGTCCATAGAGGTCAAATCAATCATCAAAACATTGTTGCCAGAGGTTGGTCACGGAACCTCCAATTATGACTCTACTATGTTTCTGTTCTGTTACATACATTATGAAATGCAGGCTTCTGGGGATATGCCCCCAGCCAACCCCAGGTGCAAGTAAGCTATTTCAGCTAGCTGAATATCTCCTCCACATTTGCACATATAATATAATACAGCAGGTTCCCATTCACATTCATGACTAAATCCCACTCTCGCTTATTCCCCCCTCGTTCTCCTCCTATTTCCATTTCCGTTTCCATTTTTATCGAAGAGAGGTCCGTTTGTCACATAGACAGCTGGGAAATGTTTTTTTTTCTTCTTCTTCGAAGGTGCTGTATGGCGGGTGCATTGCTGGAAATAATGACCTGAGAGACCTGGCAGACCCGAGACATAATTGATTCATGAATCCTCAGCTAGAAGCCAGCGTATCACCAGACAAGTCTATAAATGTTCACACTTTTCTCTCTCTCTATCTCTCTCTCCCTCTCTCTTTCTCTCTACCCAGCGCCAAGACTGACTGCAAATATACCTTCAATTGAGAAACTCTCCTCAAGAACTAATGAGTGGAGTCTTGGTAAAATGGGTTTATATCGATTTTTTTCCCCTAAGCCTGTGTAACATGATGGCGATTTGTGTTCTATTCCTGTGGAGACACACTTGCACTTTTTCGGCACAAATACCAAAAATGATACCTGGACTTTGGCTGGTTGTGACTGAGTGCTGCTATACTGGAGGTGATGGCAGGGCTTGGATATCTGCTGGGCCTTACCATCAGTAAGCTTCAGCTCAAGCATACATTCTGTACTTTTTTACGTCTAGGTTTGATGCTCCTGGACAAGACTTTGTAAGTTTTACAGCCAACCTATCCATTCTGCGAGTGGAGGAGGGATGAGGAAGGGGACATGAATGATGATTCATTGCATACGGAACAATTAAATATTTGGGAAAATCCAATCCAATCATCTCAAACTTCAGTTCAAGACGCTTTGTACAAAATTACTACGAGCGTTTGGTAAGACCACCAGGCTAGGACTTACAGTAGAGTGGAGTATAGAGTTCGGGTTCAGTCATGGGTAAGCAGTCAGGGCCCAAAGGTTTGACTCCCAACCCGCCACGTTGGTGGGGGGAGTAATTAAGCAGTGCTCTCCACCATGCTTCTCCATGACTGAGGTACCCTGAGCATTATACCGTACCGCCCTGCCGCACTGCTCCCTTGGAGCGCCAAGGGCTGCCCCCTTGCACAGGTGAGACAAATGCATTTTAGTTGTGTGCAGTGAGAACTGTGTGCTGTGGAGTGCTGTGTCACAATGACGATGCGAGTTTGAGTTTCTCAGGTGGGCTTTCACTTCAGCTTTCAGAGTTCAGGTAGAAATTCTAGGAGTGTATCCAGTTTCTCTGGTTGGGGTGTGAAAGCTGAACCTATGGCAGCCCTCTCTCCACAGGGCTGCTGTGTGTAGTTGAGTGTGAGCTTGTCTGGTCTCAGTTTCCTCAGTGATGGGTAGATGGATGAATAATGGCTGGTCTTCTCCAGGAGATGTTTCATCTCCTCCTAGCCCACCTCTGTGTGAGGTGTGTGGACCCATCAAATGTCTTAACTATTCACTCAGCTTGCCTGTCTATTTTTCCATCTTTTTCCCTCTCCGACTATTTTGGCTTTTTGATCTGTCCATCCCATCTATTTTGTATGTTCTTTCTTTTTGTTTCTGTGCCATTTCAGTTCATGCTGTGTCAGCAGCTTTCCTCTCTGTGTCTATCACTCACCCTTTTCTCTTCACCTTCTCTCCCTCTCCTGCTCTGTCTCTCTCTTCCCATTTCATCCTTACATCTATGTGCTGTACACAGGTTAAGGTCATGCTGTCTCTCTTTAACTTTGCTCTCGCAAAGTTCTCTCTCTCTCTTTCTCTTTCTCTTTCTCTTTCTCTTTCTCTTTCTCTTTGTCTTTCTCTCTCTCTCTCTCTCTCTCTCTCTCTCTCTCTCTCTCTCTCTATCTCTATCTCTCTCTCTCTCTCTCTCTCTCTCTCTCTCTCTCTCTCTCTCTCTCATATCTATCAGTCTCCCTGGGGCTTGTTGGCTGTGAGCTTGTTACTTAATGGCTGGCTGAGTTCTATCAAGACCGTCTTCTGGATTTCAATCAGCCACCACCCTCACCCTGCCTACTCCGCCTGCCCCTCCTACCCTGTCCTGTCCTGCGGTGAACTCCCATCCCATCCCATCCCTCAAACACCCCCAAGCTTGACATTGTCAGCCGACTAGAGACTCTGCCCCCCCCCACCACCACCACTCTCTTGGCCTCCCGCAAACCCCGCCCACAGACAGACTCTCACACTGTCAGCCAGCCGACAGATTTTGCGCAACCCACCCGGTCCTACAGCGGATCCCTCCCATCCCTCAGACACCCTTGGCGCTGTTAGCCTGCTGACCCTCTGCCTGCCCCCTGCTATATTGCGGTGCCGTGACCCTCCCCATCCTCCGCACCCCATGATTTGAATTTAATCAGCTGGCCCGTGATTTTAATCAGCCGTGACCGATCGCACTGCACTGTCATCCCGTGACCTCAGCTCAACCTCATCCCGCCTCCCTCACTGCCAGTCTCAGTCTCGCACTGTCAGCTGTTACGATCCCGCTGTCCTGCCATCACCTCTGCCTGCCCAACGCACACTGGACTACACTGCCCTGTATGCACGCACACACATGGGATGGCTAGCTTGTGCGTATATGTTTTTGTGGGCGGGCGCGCATGTACATGTGCTTGTGTGCGTGACGTGTGTGTGTGTCTGTGTGTGAGAGAGGGAGAGAGAGATAGAGAGATGAAAGAGTGGCGAATGCTCCACTCGTGTGAGTGTAAGTGAGAACGACAGAGAGACTGTTATATGTGGCGTGTGTGTAGGCTTGCGTGAGTGGCGGCCTTAGATTCTTTGAATGAGTTTAAGTGATTTTCAGTCTTTTTTTTTTAGCCTGTACTCTCTGAATGTCTCGGCATCTGATTTATTTTAATGACTGATGAAAAATGGATTGCTCCTCTCTGATGTATGTGGCCATAGAGTGTGGGAAATTGTGATTTGTGAGTTTCTTTTTTGCCTCGTGAAAAAGAGTGTAGCTCTCTCTATGAAAAGGACCTTTCTGCTCTGCTCAGCTCTGCACAGATGTTTGAGTGTCACTTTGATATATAAAAATATCTCTGGAATACCCAGATGCATGCTCTCACATAAATGTGCATGCATGTGCACACACACACACACACACACACACACACACACACACACACACACACACACACACACACACACACACACACACACACACACACACACACACACACACACACACACACACACACACACACACAGTCTGAAGAAGAGTATCCTGTTCTTTCAAGTGGATGAAGGATGGAAGGAAGTGGAAGTTCCTGTTCCCTTGAGTGCTCAGGAAGTTGCCCATATGCATAGCTAAAGACCCCATTTTCATACTGTAGCTCCTTTCTTGCTCTTAAGACACTAATCAGCATTTGCATAGCTATTGAAAGGCGTGTGCCACCTATTCAGACATGTTTAATTCATGATGACCCAATGATGCAAATTCCACAGAGTAGCGAACATGTCAAGACCTGTCTTCCATTCCTGCCTGAAAGTCGTCTTTGTAAGTCACTTTGGTGAAAAGTGTCTGCTAAATATGCTAAATATGTCTAAATATAATGTAATGTAATGTCTAACATGGCAACTGACTGTATATTGTAATAGTGCAGCTAAGAGATATGAGATCAATATAGAATCTATAACCTAAATATCTGTTTAAAATAAAAAATATAAAAGATCTGTTATAAAAGATGAGCAGAAGTCAGCCTGGTTGTGAGGAGGTGCAGTCTACTGGGTACCCCCAGGAGAGCAGGGCTCTGTGTCTGCTGCTGCTGTTCCTGCTGCTACTTGTCTATTCTGGGCATACAGTCATTTGCATTCAGATGAGAGTGTGACGAAATGTCCCGCTAAAGGGGACTACAGAGAGGATTCGAGGTGACCACGAGTGGGCCTGTCCATCTGTCATGTTTTCGAGGAATGGAAATGATAAAACCAGGTCGTTTTGCCACACCGAGAATGGCCGTTACCATAGTTACATGCCCTGTTTTTCCCCCTTTTAGTTCAGAAGCCGACATCCTGAGGTTATATTTCATTTTATTTCATGTTATTTTATTTTATTTTATTTTAATCAGTCTAATAAATGCTGAAAGGCAGCAGAAATCCACTGGAGCGCTAGGGACATCAGCATGTATGCACGGCAGAGGCCATGGTTTAATGAGGAGTAGCCACGCCACCGGGAGACCAAGCGTGTAGGCTTGAAGGTCAAGGGAGATTCACTTAATGATGGAGAGGTCAAACACAGGGCATGCTGTGATGCGTTTACATCATCTGACTAAAAAGGCAACTTATTCTGCAGCAAAATGTCACTGGCATACATATACTGTACACTATACAAATGCAGCAGCACTTACATCTACACCTATTGACCCCACTTTGTTTTATGCCGGAATGTATGGATTTGAGCGGAGTGTAGAACAAAGACGTGTTTTTCACGAACACTGGCGCTGTGCGATGCAGAATGAAGCAGTGGAGCCATGTAAGCAATGTAGGCTGATCTGATCTGGGACCGGAGCTCAATACATTTTCTCCGTCTTATCCTGTATGTTTCTCTCTTTCTCTCTCTTTTTCTCTTTCTCTTTCTCTCCCTCTCTCTCTCTCCCCCTCTCTACACTGTTTGAATCATTTCTTGCCCTGCCATACTGTTAGGGAAGCAAGCCTGAAAGGGCTTGAACTCTGAGTTGAAAAGACGAGACGATGACTACACAAAAGAAACCAGTATAATGAGCAGACATTCCAGCCATGAGGCTTTCCTCAATTCTGTAACGAATGATGAAATAAATGTTTTTTTCTAAATGCTTGACTCATCTCTGCCCCCTCTCTCATCTCTGTTCCTCTCCCTCTTTCCACCTCTCTCTCTTCCTCTCCATCTCTCTTTCTCCTTTCTCTCTCTCCATCTCTCTTTCTCCTCTCTCTCTCCCCTCTCTCTCATTCCATCTCTCTCTCTCTCTCTCTCTCTCTCTCTCTTTCTCTTTCTTTCCCTCTCTCTCCATCTCTCTCGCCATCTCTCCATCTCTCCAGTCGTCGGCTAAGAGCCTGCGGGCGACCATCGGCGAGGCGTTTGAGCGTCTGCACCGCTTCCTGCGCGAGCGGCAGAAGAGCATGCTGGAGGAGCTGGAGGCGGACACGGCGCGCACACTCTCCGACATCGAGCACAAGATCCAGCGCTACAGCCAGCAGCTGCGCGACGTCAAGGAGGGCATCACGATCCTGCAGGAGCGGCTCGGGGAGAGCGGACGGCACGACTTCCTGGAGGGGGTGGCGCTGACCTCAGAGAGGTGGGTGGATGGGTGCCATGGGCATGCACTTGAGGCATGACGAGGAGATGTTGGGTAAGCTAGAGGGGGTGGCATATAGGGCCCTAGCCCACTCTTTGAGAGGTGGCTTAGAGCCGCATAGGGCCCTCACACCTCCGAGAGGTGGGTGGGAGACAGAGACAGATTAGGGGCTCGAGGAGGGCGGACGGCACGACTTCCTGGAGGGGGTGGCGCTGACCTCAGAGAGGTGGGTGGTTGGTTGGTTGCCATGGGCATACAGTAGAGACATGACGAGGAGATGTTGGGTAAGCACAGTGGGGTGGCACTTGCCTCCGACAGGTGGGTTAGAGCAGAGGAGGGAGAGGGGCATATAGGGCCCTAGCCCACGCTTTGAGAGGTGCCTTAAGGGGGATTCATACTTGTCGTGACTGGCGCTACCCTCCTTCATACTTCACTCGCGACCTCACTCGCGCCGTCACGTGACCCAAAATGACGTCACACGCCGTGTCGTGAGCTGCCGTGGCGCGACGTCGTGCACCCCAGATATTTTGTAACTTGTCGTGCGCCACCAGCGACCATACAGGTAGGCAGACAAAGCAGGAGTTGCGAAGAGAGGCTACAACTACTGTAGGCTACTACAGAATGGATCATGCATCATTTTGAAGATAATAAAATGTCCTAGAGAGTTATTTTATCTTCTCTCTTAAATGTTGTTCAGTGAAACAATTGTTTACTTTGTTCAGAAGCACGTTGTGTTCGGCGATATATTTAAAAATTCTGCCGCCAGAACAATGCTCTCACATGGTCTTGGAATGATCTGGCAATGTAGGCTACAACAAAAAATATATGTTTCAATGTGGTAAGTCACAAGTCAGACGTTCAGTAGCCCTACAGCAGCCGTGTTTGGCTTTCTATTTTATACATCCGTAGAACTCACGCTGCGAGTTGTGAAAGATACTGCCGTTTCTCTCATGAACAGCAGAGGGCACTTCCGACAATGCGAGCGAAAGCCTTCTGAAGTATGAATAGTCTGTCGCAAGTGATGACGTCATTAATGGTTCTCGCGCCACACGCGACAAAATGCGCACGTGAAGTATGCAGAGCCCTTTAGAGCCACAGAGGGCCCTCACACCTCCTAGAGGTGGGAGGGAGACAGAGACAGATTGGGGGTTAGGATTAGGAGGACGGACGGCACGACTTCCTGGAGGAGGTGGCACTGACCTCAGATATCAGCATATTGGAATGCACCCTCTGACACTTGTATCTGACTACAGTGCTAAGATCATTGGCATACATGTGAGGCAGGGTACTGTGGTACTGCAGCCTCTAGATCCCAGATAAGGGGCCTGGGGACCGTGATGGAAGGCTCTCATTACAGGCCCTCACCCCCTCAGCCCATAGGGATGCGCGTGGGTGATAGCCGGGCCACTGATGGGCTGTGCCGGCCGCCACGTTGCCAAGATGAATTGTGCCAATTAGTTGGTGGATGGAAGAGAGTTTCCCCTGTTCGTTTTGTGTTTTCATTAGGAGCACTGAGTTTAATGATGCATGTGTATAATATGGTATGTACATACAGTGACTGGATATCCATAAAGGGCTATGTTATGTATATGTTCCAGGGAATTCTTAATAGTTTTAGTGTTTTAGAGACCACTGTGCTGTGGCTATGTAAAAAAACAAATATAGCAATAGTGGGAACAGGGTGTAAAATGGATCCAGAACTCTATAAAACTGGTCTTGACTGCACGCTAAAAATGTGGTATTTAGAAAATCTATGCTGCAAGCAAGGCCTTGGTTTCTTGGACTTTCGGAGACTGGCCAGCCAAGAGCTCAATGAAGTTGCTGGGGGTGCAGAGAGGGGCAGCAGTGCGAGTATGCAGCTATAATTGTGACATCCCACAGCAATTACTGTAGTACACCGCCAATGAAAGCCTTGTGTAACCCCAGCGCTAACCGACGCCAAAGATACCACGCCGATTATTGCTTTGCGACTAATTAAATTGCGAGCTGCTGTGCGAGAAACGTATCCCATGCCAGATTACCGGCTCCACTTTTTATTTATTTCCCATACGCAGCCGTACCCACATAAGAGGCCCTCAGTAATCCCCACCGATTTAGACTCCTCAGACTCCCATGTGAAGGAGGAAACTCAGGAGCGCTAACAGTCTTAACACGAGCACCACACTGCAATAAGGGTATTATTCTACAGACTACTATGCAATAAGGGTATTATTCTACTGACTACTATGCAATAAGGGTAGGGCTGGGCAATATGACGATATATATCGTTATCATGATATAAAAGTGTATATCGTGACCTTTTTCCTATATCATTTATATCGTGATAGTAATTTGATCAATTTTATACAATTGAAGATCATTTAATTACATTTCATGTCACAATACACACTATAAGTTAATGTAACTGTAAAAATAAGAATAAAAAGATCCATTTTAAAGAAAGGTTGTTTTGCGACATGAAAAAATAAAGAGCAAATAAAGAGAATAACTGAAAATGTATGTAATTGTGTTATATCGTGATATATATATCGTTATCGTGATATAAAGTAATCAGTATCGTGATATTGGGGTTTTTTTTTCTCATATCGCCCAGCCCTAAATGAGGGTATTATTCTACAGACTACTATACAATAAGGCAATGAAACCACCCCACAATGATCCCGGTTTTGTTTCCGTCTGGGTTTGAATTGAAAGCAATGGATGTGATACTTTGGTGGCTGATTTCTGGAGATGTGTCTTCAGTCTCAATGCATTTTACGAGCCCCGGGGAAAGCAAGCAGACAGAGGGGATGGTGGCAGCAATAAAGAGAAAGAGAGAGAGATGGATACACAGAGACAGCCAAATGAAGAGAGACGGGAAGGAAATGAGTGGGAGAGAAAGGGAATAAACACAAGCGGAAAAACGTAATGGGATATAAAATAGAAGGGAAAGAACAGGAGGAAAGGGACGCACACATGGAGAAAGGGGAGGTGATGGATAAAGGGAAGGGAGAGAGAGAGAGGGAGAGAGAGAGAGAGAGAGAGAGAGAGAGAGAGAGAGAGAGAGAGAGAGAGAGAGAGAGAGAGAGAGAGAGAGAGAGAGGAGAGAGAGGAGAGAGAGAGAGAGAGAGAGAGAGAGAGAGAGAGAGAGACAGAGAGAGACAGACAGAGAGAGAGAGAGAGAGATATGGGAGAGACATTCCCGGTAACCTGAAGTAGGGATTCCTTGTAACCTACAGGTTACGGAGAATCCCTATTAGGGATTCCTTGTATCTTTTTAGAGAATGATAGGGATTCCCGCAACCTGAAATAGGGATTCCTGTAACTTTTCAGGGATTCCCGTAACTAGTAGGGATTCCGTAACTACTAATAGGGATTCCCGTAACCTATGCCCAGGGATATAGTTGTTTCTGGTGTTGCTATTATTATTATGTATAGTGGGGTAAAAAAGTATTTAGTCAACCACTAATGATCATTCTTCCAAAAGTGAGTTGCTTTAGTCGGCTTTATTGACAATTTCTTTACATGCACTGGTCACAAAAATAATTAAAATTACATTTCTTACTTTCCCACGCAAACATAGCCATACTTTAGGTATAGACATAGACAGTATAGACTTATAGGGTTTTCACACCTGGTCCCTTTCAACCCTTTAAGTGAACTCAGACCTGTGACTCAGCATTTTCTGTGCATATGTGAACGCTTCAAAGTGTACCCAGACCCCTTGGAATTGAACCGTACTGAGACCTTCATTGCTAGTTTTTAGTCTGTATGCTGTTGATGGAAGGTGAAAGAGTCATGACTTATGAGCTTGATTTACAAAAGTGTAATGCCTTACATTACAAATACCATGTAGTAATATTGTCACGTAACTGATTGATTTGAAAAGACAGCAACATGTAATCAGTCATGTACAGGTATTAAAGTTTCCGAGACCCTTACTACCCCAAACATCCAGGACAATCCAGGTCTGTGCTCATGTTTATGGACGGGAGGAGCGCAGCAACAAGGGGGTGAAGATGAGATGCCAACAGACGCTATGTCCATTCAATGGAGAAGAACATAAAAAGGTTATCAGGGAGGACAAGGAAATTATGGTTGGGACCATCTAAGGTGATCATGTGGTCGTTCCCCAGTTTGACCACAGAGAATACACAGTTGGCAGCTAACTGGAGAGGCCTAGGCCTTTGCCAAGCTATGGATCTTGTTAACCGTGGCTGTAAATTAGCAAATGTAAATTGACATTTTTGTATTGGGCATTTCATTGCATTGTATCGCAAAATGCATTTTATATAGCTTGTAAAAGTATGATCTCAAAATATTTGAATGGTACGCAAGTCATGTAAGTAACCTTTCTTCCCCATTATTATGCTGGGTTCGAAGTGCATCAGATCATCTTGACCATGTCCACATGCATAATACATTGAGTTGCCACCATGTGATTGGCTGATCAGAAATTTGCCTCAATAAAAAGTTGAGAAGGTGTTCCTATCACATAAAGTGGACGGTGAGTGTATATATCAGGCCCAGATTAAGGAGGATTTTACAGAAGAGATCCCCCCCCCCTTCTGCTCCAGGGACAGTAACCAATGTAAATACTCTATCTGTAAGTTGCTTTGGACAACAGCATCAACTACAGTATATGTAATGTAAAGTAATAAAATGTTGTATTGGTATTCTTGGTACTGCATTGAAGTTGAATAAATTAATCTTAAGTCAATCAATGAGGTTAATCAACTAACAATTATCGAATTAATAAATAATGTGCATCGCTTGCCCACACCATCTAATAATTAAAGGAAGAATTTTGTGTAACACTTTACAATAAGGTTACGTGAGTAATGACGGAATAATGTCTGAAGTAATGATTGATTAATAGTGAATAAATGATTCATGTATGCAGTAATGTCTACTCCATTAGTAGTCATGAATTACTCATGGTTGGAGTAATACTGATTCACTATGAAGTAAATGTGGTACATCAAGAGTTAATTAAGAGTGTGAGTTCCAAATGTTAGTAAATCATGTAATAACATTGCTGCAAAAGATCTCTCCGATCATATATAAATCAGATCAGATGCCATTTAATGTATGGAAAGCCATGTACCACCCTTCTACATGTTAATTACGCATCAATGTCTTTACTAACCAGGCTTCGCCCGCCGACTAAGTGAACTCAAAGCCAATATATCTTAGGGGGCAACTCAAGTATTCCAACATGTAGGTACCTATAACTATACATTTTCTGAAATCTCCTGATGTGTAGATGCCATTTAATGTATGCAAGGCCATGTACCACCGTTCTACATCTTAATTATTTGTCAATGTCTTTGCTAACCGGGCTTTGCATGCCGACTAAGTGAACTCAAAGCTAATATGTTTTAAGGGGCAACTCAAGTATTCCAACATCTAGGTACCTACAACTGAAGAGTTCAGATGCAAAACCCCCTAAGTGCCTTTTCAGAAAATAATCTTAATTTGTAGGCCTATTTAATACAAAGCTATCAACATTACATTTTTTATTTTTTATTATTTATGTCATATAATTATTTATATGTATTATCAAGTACATGAATGTAAACCAAACCAACAATTGGGTTCTCTAAAAATATAGAAGTGCAGGTCTTCAGAAATGGAGTTAGGGGATTTTGCATCTGAACTCTTCAACTACTGTATACATGTTCTGAAAGCCCTTGATGTGTAGATGCCATTTAATGTAGGCAAAACCATGTACCACCCTTCTACATGTTAATTACAATTCAATGTCTTTACTAACCGGGCTTCACACGCTGACAAAGTGAATTCAAGGCCAATATGTCTTAGGGAGAAACTCAAGTATTGCAACTAGGGATGTGCACGAATATTCGAAGGTTCGAATATTCGTTTTCCTTTCGAATTTAGAATAGTCCTGTCGAATAAAAAAAATCCAGCCAGTAAAAAAAAATCTGTGTTGGCCTCCCTTGCAGTGTTAAGTGACAAATGAAAAGTACTGCAGGGTTACATTAAATTAACCTAGTAGCTACCCTGTATTCTAATTTCTCTGGTAGGTCTAGATACGATGCTCATCTTTCATTTCCAACACGTAAGGCGAGTGTGTCTGAAAGCGTCCCGCCCCCCGCCGACACGACACACACAGCCAGGGAGAAGCCACGCATCTCGTGCATTTCAGGAATGGGCATTGGGCATTCATAAATAAATCGCTGACACTGTAAATCTGCTATTGGTGATGGTTTTTTAAACATGGACTGTCATCTGTAACTGTTCGGGAATAATGTCACATCAATTTGCGTCTGATTTGACCAGCGTAAACATCTGCAAGGTAAGCTGTTAGCCAACGTCAGTGTCAACAATGGCAGGTTATTTCAATACAGGTAAAACGCTAATAATGATAAGCTAACAAACGAAGTAAGCTAGCTGAGTACTCTTAGCTGAGGCGATTTTATTTGGCTCACTTCACTATAATCTGCAACTGTTTGGGGGTTGTTTCATATGGCGTTGCTTCGGATTTGTGAAACAAACTTTGTAAAAGCCACCCCTGTAGCCGTGTGAATCGGGATACTGTCTGTCAACAATGTCAATTGCTAACTAGTTCTAATGCAGCCCGACTAGCGAACAACTGTTCAGTGGGGTTTACTTTGCCGTGCCACGAGAATGGAAGGAGGGGAAGGGAATGATAAATATTTCTCGTCACGGACGCACAGACCCCTCTTCCAGTGAACGTGCTGCTGGACGTTCAGAGGTGTACACTCGACAGCATTTTCTAGCTATTGCTCCCCCCTGGTGCTGTAGATGGAAGGCCACTTTATGATACGGCGGCGGAATTTAGGCTACATGTTTCTGGAGTCCCTCAGTCAGCAAACGCACATCTTTCTTTTTTTTTTTTTTTCGAATTTCGAATTACATTCGAATAGTGGCCATCGAATTTCGAATAGTGTTTTTGGCAGAAATGCACATCCCTAATTCCAACATCTGGGTACCTAAAACTATACATTTTCCCAAAAGCTCCTGGTGTGTACATGCCATTTAATGTATGCAAAGCCATGTACCACCCTTCTACATGTCAATTAACCGTCAATGTCTTTACTAACCGTGCTTCACACGCCGACTAAGTGAACTCAAAGCCAATATGTTTTAGGAGGCAACTCAAGTATTCCAACATAAAAGTACCTAAAACTATACATTTTCTGAAAGCCCTTGGTGTGTAGATACCATTTCATGTAGGCAAAGCCATGTACCACCCTTCTCAATTAACTGTCAAGGTATTTGGTATCCGGGCTTCGCATGCTGACTAACTCAACTCAAATCCAAAATGTTTTAGGGGGCAACTCAAGTATTCCAACATCTAGGTACCTAAAACTATACATTTTCTGAAAGCTCCTGGTGTGTAGATACCTTTTAATGTATGCAAAGCCATGTGCCACCCTTCTACACGTTAATTACATGTCAATGTCTTTACCAACCGAGCTTTGCATGCCGACTAAGTGAACTCAAAGCCAATATGTTTTAGGAGGCAACTCAAGTATTCCAACATCTAGGTACCTACAACTATACATTTTCTTACAGCCCTTGATGTGTAGATGTCATTTAATGTATGGAAAGCCATGTACCACCCTTCTACATGTTAATTACGCATCAATGTCTTTACTAACCAGGCTTCGCCCGCCGACTAAGTGAACTCAAAGCCAATATATCTTAGGGGGCAACTCAAGTATTCCAACATCTAGGTACCTACAACTATACATGTTCTGAAAGCCCTTGATGTGTAGATGCCATTTAATGTAGGCAAAGCCATGTACCACCCTTCTACATGTTAATTACACGTCAATGTCTTTACTAACCGGACTTCACACGCCGACAAAGTGAATTCAAAGCCAATATGTCTTAGGGGGAAACTCAAGTATTCCAACATCTGGGTACCTAAAACTATACATTTTCCAAAAGCTCCTGGTGTGTAGATACCATTTAATGTATGCAAAGCCATGCACCACCCTTCTATATGTCAATTAATCGTCAATGTCTTTACTAACCGTGCTTCACACGCCGACTAAGTGAACTCAAAGCCAATAAGTTTTAGGAGGCAACTCAAGTATTCCAACATATAAGTACCTAAAACTATACATTTTCTGAAAGCCCTTGGTGTGTAGATGCCATTTCATGTAGGCAAAGCCATGTACCACCCTTGTATATGCCAATTAACCGTCAAGGTCTTCGGTATCCTGGCTTCGCATGCTGACTAACTCAACTCAAAGCCAAAATGTTTTAGGGGGCAACTCAAGTATTCCAACATCTAGGTACCTAAAACTATACATTTTCCGAAAGCTACTGGTGTGCAGATACCTTTTAATGTATGCAAAGCCTTGTGCCACCCTTCTACAGTCCCAGGAAAAAGTTTGTACACCCTTTGAAATTTCTTACCTTTCTGTCAAAATTGGTCATAAAACATGGTCTGATCTTCCCGGAAATCACAAGAAGGAACAACCAGAGTCTGCTTTAACTAATTCAACCCAAACATTTACAAGTTTTCATATTTTCATTGGCCATAAGATGTAAACATTCACAGGACAGCAAGGCATAAGTAAGCACACCCTTGCATGAAATAGGTTTTAACCCAAAGTTAGTCGCAATAACCTCAACCAGATGTTTCCTGTAGTTTCAGATCAGATTAACAAAACAATCTGGATGTATCTGGTCTCCCTCTTCTTTAGAAAACTGCCTCTCGTTAGCAAGGTTTGTGGGATGTCTGGAGTGCATAGCTTTCTTGACTTCATGCCATATAATCTCAATTGTTTTTTTGTCAGGGCTTTGACTGGGCTATTCCAGAATGTGTATTTCATTATTATTATAAGTCGATTTGCTTCTAAAGTATGGGTTGTTGTCACATTTCAGCACCCATCCTCTTGTGTGCGTTTTTTTCTGTAAAATATCTCAATAAACTTCTGAGTTACATTGTTACACTGATAATGGCAAACTGACAAGGGCCTGAGGCAGCAAGGTAGCCGCATATAATGATGCTCCCGCCACCATACTCAAAGGTGGAAATGATGTTTTGGTGAAGGTGTGGTTCTCCAGTTCTCCTCCAAACATGACATTGTGTGTTCCACCGAACAATTCAACTTTGGTTTCAACGTTGGTCTACAGAATATTTTGCAGTAATTCTATGAAGCATATAAATGCTTTTTCGCAAACCTCAAAGGTGCAGCAATATTTTTTTGGACAGAAACCCCATTAATTTTAGATTGGCAGAATGAATCCCATTTTTAGCTATTCTTGGTTACATCTCCTCTTCTGAGTATGGTGGCGGGAGCATCATTATATGCGGCTACCTTGCTGCCTCAGGCCCTTGACAGTTTGCCATTATCAGTGGAACAATGAACTCAAGTTTATTGTGATATTTTACAGAAAAAAACGTGAGGAAGTCTGTCACACAGTTGAAGTACACAAGAGGATGGGTCCTGAAATGTGACAACAACTCATACTTCAGAAGCAAATCGACTTTAGAATGGCTTCATAGTAATGAAATACACATTCTGAAATAGCCCAGTCAAAGCCCTGAAAAAAAACAATTGAGATTATATGGCATGAAGTCAAGAAAGCTATGCACTCCAGACATCCCACAAGCCTTGCTGACGAGAGGCAGTTCTCTAAAGAAGAGGGAGACAAGATACAAACAGATTGTTTTGTTAATCTGATCTGCAACTACAGGACAAGTCTGGTTGATGATATGGCAACTAACTGAGGGTTAAAACCTACTTAATGCAAGGGTGTACTTACTTATGCCCTGCTCTCCTGTGAATGTTATGGCCTTATGACCAATAAAAATATGATAAAATGTAAATGTTTGGGTGGAATTAATTAAAGAAGACTCTGATTGTTCCTTCTTGAGATTTCTGGGAAGATCAGACCATGTTTTATGATCAATTTTGACAGAAATGTAAGAAATTTCAAAGGGTGTACAAACTTTTTCCTGGGACTGTACATGTTAATTACGTGTCAATGTCTTTACCAACCGGACTTTGCATGCCGACTAAGTGAACTCAAAGCCAATATGTTTTAGGAGGCAACTCAAGTATTCCAACATCTAGGTACCTACAACTATACATTTTCGTAAAGCCCTTGATGTGTAGATGCCATTTAATGTAGGCAAAGCCATGTACCACCCTTCTACATGTCAGTTACGCGTCAATGTCTTTACTAACCGGGCTTCACATGCCGACAAAGTTAATTCAAAGCCAATATGTCTTAGGGGGCAACTCAAGTATTTCAACATCTAGGTACCTAAAACTATACATTTCCTGAAAGCTCTTGGTTAGTAGATGCATTTTAATGTATGCAAACTCATGTACCTCCCTTCTTCATGTTAATTACGCGTCAATGTCCTTACTAACCGTGCTTCACACGCCGACTAAGTGAATTCAAAGCCAATATGTCTTAGGGGGCAATTCAAGTATTCTAACTTCTAGGTACCTAAAACTATACTTTTCCTGAAAGCTCTTGGTTAGTAGCTGCCGCTTGATGTAGGCAAAGCCATGTACAACCCTTATACATGTCAATTATGCATCAAGATCTTCAGTAACCAGGCTTCAAACGCAAACAAAGTGAACTCCAAGCCAATATGTATTAGGGGTCAACTCAAGTATTCGAATATCTAGGTACCTAAAACTATATATTTTCTGAAATCTCCAGGTGCGTAGACGCCTTTTAATGTATGCAAAGCCATGTACCACCCTTCTACAGCCGTCTCCAAAAGAGGAAACAGGGAAACAGCTCTTATGAGGAGCTGCATGCATGCTGCAGGTGTTTGGGGGCTTTTATCATTGATTAAACCATGAAGTTAAACATTTATTGCTCTACGAATAGCAAATATGTTACCATCTCTCATTGATCTTCATTGTTTTTCATTGTGTTGCTTTCCACTATTACAATGACCCTAACATACACCTAAGGCCAAAGTTGTTGTTTTTTTTTTTTGAAGAGGTGAGAGTGACTCAGTGATTAAGTATGACACCCGATCTGCATATTTTAAGTGTTTTGAAGTGACTTATCTGCTCATTTTCACATTTATGTTCGATAGGCGACAAAACTTTTGTCTTGTGAAAATCTGCCCTGTCTGTGTTCATTAAAGGGTCAATCTTTCTTTGGTGCATGAAATTTATTTTTGTACATACATTTTCATTCGGGAGAGTTGTAGCTTTCATATGAGTGACTTCTGAAGTCAAGTGATTAATTGAAAGTCAGGTTATTAGCTGTTATTCCACAAAGATGGATAGGCGACAACTCTTTTGGGAGATGGCTGTACATGTCAATTATGCATCAAGATCTTCAGTAACCGGGCTTCGCATGCCGACTAAGTCAACTCAAAGCCAATATGTTTTAGGGGCCAACTCAAGTATTTCAACATCTAGGTACCTAAAACTATACATTTCCTGAAAGCTCTTGGTTAGTAGATGCATTTTAATGTATGCAAAGCCATGTCCCAGCCTTCTACATGTCAATTATCCGTCAAGGTCTTCAGTAGCCGGGCCTCGCATGCCGACTAACTCAACTCAAAGCCAATATGTTTAGGGGGCAACTCAAGTATTTCAACATCTAGGTACCTAAAACTATACATTTCCTGAAAGCTCTTGGTTAGTAGATGCATTTTAATGTATGCAAACTCATGTACCACCCTTCTACAAGTGAATCACGCATCAATGTATTTATTGTTAAGTGAAGTGAAGTGAAGTTTCCCAACTTCTACATGTCAATTATGCTACACTGTCTTTACTAACTGGGTGTCATATACATAGTTGTTTATTTCATATCCAGAATATTTTGGAGGGTACTTCAGGTATTCCTACACCCAAGCTTACGTCATTGGCATCCTTGGGTGGTTCATATCACCGCCTAGGCACCTGATAGTTGTTCTTGTGAAGTTTATTTCAGCACCACCTACCCATGTTTGCCATGCTGACTCTGAGGACGACATAAAAATGTCAAAAGGTAGTCTTGGTACTTGCTATAGAGCATAAATTACTTTCCATATCTGAAGATGTTCAGGTTAATTCCTTCACTAATTAGACTCTCCATCTCTTCACCCTGTGCATGCAGTGCATCAAACCTGCTGCAGAATGCACTTAGCAAACGCTACTTGTAAAGAGTTACCAGTACAGCAGTGAGTAGGGGGACAGTCACCTCCTCACAAGCTGGTTGACCACTGAAATGGAAGTTCTTTGAGAAATTACACTGAGGGCACCATAACATCCATCCTCTCTTTGAATTATATGTTTGCTAACTAGTGCTCGAACAATAATTAAAAGTTCATTCGACAAAATTGCCTTCCAAACATTTTTGCATCTTGTCTCCATTTGCTATCAAATAGGGATTCCTCGTAACCTCTAGGAAAAGTCAAATGAGAAAAGGTCAATTGAGAAAAAATGTGTCTCTGTATCGTCTTTATACATACCAATCCATCATATCATTGCCAGTGACAACATGATTTTGCAATGTTTTTTAGTCCAACTCTTCTGGTTTAGTAGATAGAAACCCTAGCTGAGGTTACGGGAATCCCTATTTTTTAGGAAAATAATTATTGAAACCTAATATATCAACTACAATCACTAATTGTATGCACATACAAGTGAAAGTGAGGTCATCTTTCAACTGTCTACTAAAAAAGAAACAATAAACTCTGCTTTAAGTGTTCCTTTTTGCATTGATAACAGTAAGTTACGAGGAATCCCTATTTCCACTTTTTTTGTAATTACAACAGGCAAAAGACATAATATGCCCATATGTCTCACATATATCCCATCTTTGATATTCATGCTATGTCTATGAAATGTTTTTCCTCGCATAACTTGCATTGAAAAGAAGTTTTAAGGGCAAATTTGAAAAAGTCAAAACGAGGATTCCCGTAACCTGACCACCAACACATGAAAAATTAATATCTCCAAATCTAACCACTGAAAAATGATGAAATTCATTTTCCTAAACCATAATGGCCCTAGAATAATACATGTAAAAAATTGGACTTCTGCAATGAAAGCAAAACAAGTTTCGTCCATGATATTTTTTTGCTGAGACTAACACAGTAGGCGGTCTTGGACTCATAAACCCTCACCTGACTTTTTCTTCCAAATTTGTCAATTTTTTTGATTTTTAGAGAGAATTCAAGGAGAACGGTTGTTAAATGTTTTATTCTGACGTTAGCTTTCCAAAGCTCCTGGAAGCGTGCTATTCTCTCTTACCAGTGAGGCTGCAAGCAATAGGGATTCCTCGTAACTTGGGCATTCTCTAAATGCTCCTCAATTCTCTGCCATGTGTTTTTTGCCATGTAAAATCAAATAATCTGAATGGGCATGGAGTGCAGTTGCCATGGGTTAGAGTGAAATTGCATTTTTTGAATGAGAATGGGCATAATGTCACTAAAATGACTTAGGTTACGAGGAATCCCTTTCTCTCCCATATAGAGAGAGAGAGAGAGAGAGAGAGAGAGAGAGAGAGAGAGAGAGAGAGAGAGAGAGAATGGATGACTAATGTTCGAGCTCTCTGCTAATGAGACAAATCTGATTCTGCACCCTCACTGGCAATAACCTTGCATACGCCCTGCACGGATGTGTGTGTGTTTATGTGTTTCTGTGTGTGTGTGTAGCACTGTGTGTGTGTGTGTGTGTTTCTTTCTGCATGGCTTTGCATGTGTGTGAATGAATGAATGTGTGTGTGTTTGTGTGTCTGTCTGTCTGTCTGTCTTTCTGCGTGACTGTGCCTGTATGTGAATGATATATGTGTGCATGTGCGTGTGTCAGAAGAACTGTGAAAAGAATCGGCTGTTTTGCCCAAAAAACAACCCCGGCATTGGCTTTCTGTCTGAGCGGTTGATGAAAAAGACTGGTAGGAGTTAGAAGAGTGGGGGGATGGAGAGTGGGCGGGCAAACTGACTGTGTGTGTGCACGCTCGTGTTTGTGTGCGCTCATATGTGTGTGAGCGCGCGCGTGTGTGTGTGTGTGTGTGTGTGTGTGTGTGTGTGTGTGTGTGTGTGTGTGTGTGTGTGTGTGTGTGTGTGAGTAGGGGGTTGCTTGGTGAATTGGGTAGGATGGAGGCGGGGGGTTGCTGTTTGGGGAGCGGAGAGGAAATAGAGAAAATAGGAAGAGAAAGGAAGAAGGATGAAAATAGAGGGGAGAGCAGGGGGTACGGGAAGAGACTCAGTGGACACCATGGAAATAATGCTGTCACTATTCTCTCCATTGTGTGTGTGTGTACGTGTGTACGTCTGTGTGTTTGTGTGTTTGTGTGGGTGTTTTTGTGTACGTTTGTGCAGAATCAAAGGGAAAATCCACGAGACCAACCTCAGCTATGAAGACTTTCCGACATCCAAATACATGGGACCTCTGCAGTACACCATTTGGAAGTCCCTTTTCCAGGACATATCGCCAGGTAAACACACATGTACACACACACACACACACACACACACGCAAACACACACACACACACACACACACACACACACACACACACACACACACACACACACACACACACGCAAACACACACACATACACTGAGACACTGTAAGGATCTGGCTATGAATGAGGTCAGAGGGCACACAAACATGCACAGCCTCCTCTCTCTCTCTCTCTCTCTCTCTCTCTCTCTCTCTCTCTCTCACGCACACACACACACACACACACACACACACACACACACACACACACACACACACACACACACACACACACACACACACACACACACACACACACACACACACACACACACACCACACACACACCTACAGGCAGACTCAATCGCACATTCCGTTTGAAACACCCACCTTCCCCAGGGCTGCAGCCATATTACGGTAATAATAACTCTGTGCTATACGAGGAGGAGGAGGCAGATGTTTCCTGGAATAATTGTCCTAATTATCTTGCCATACCAACCCCATAGCCCCCTTACTGCAGTAGTCTCCACCAGGACAGTATTAAGCCAATGTGGTGCCCCTGGGCACTGAACCTCACTGGTACCCCCTTTATAAACAATATTTGGTAAGTTTGTGTCTTGTGGTGCCCCCTCACTGGTCAAAAATGGTTGGTGCCCCTGGGCACTGTGCCACTGGCCCTTATGGATAATCCGGCCATGGTCTCCCCTCATTAGCATGACTGGCGGATGACATGATGGGTCTCGATGGGAGAATGCGATTGGCTGGGAGGGGGGAAGGCAGGCAGGCTAGATGGGATAGGCCACACGGGCAGTGGCACATGTCTCCTTATTTCACTCTGATTGCTTGCTTGCTTGCTTGCTTTTTTTCTTCTTTGCTTGCTTGTTTCCGGTGGCACAAAAAAGAAACAAGCGAGACGCAAGACGTCCGAGTTTGTGGGGCGCGCGCGCACACGCACACACGCACACACACACGCACACACACACACACACACACACACACACACACACACACACACACACACACACACACACACACACACACACACACACACAGACACACACAGACACACACAGACTCACAGACACACACACACACACACACACACACACAGACTCAGAAATAGACTGCAGTCACACCATCCCCTGACTGATCAGCGGTTGGTTCCGATGGGTTCTCTGTCTGTCTCCCTCCTCCAGCAGTGTTGGGCTGGGAGCAGAGGGAGGCTGTATGTGCTGCTGCTATATTTGGAGGCCAAGGCAAGGCAAGAGCAGTCAGCCTAATGGGCTGTGGTGTTCAGCCCGTTATAAATGCCCACGCCCACATTACTGCAGCTGCTGCTGCTGGTGGTGCTAGAGGTGCTGATGGTCGGCTGGTGTTTTGTCTTTCTTTTTATTAGATTTTTTGGCTTTTTACTTATTTGGACAGGAAAGGGAAAGCGCGTGATAGGAAATGTGTGGGAGAGAAATGCGGAAATGATCTTGTGTTGGAATGAACCCCGGTTCCCAGTGTAATTGCATTGCAGCTTAGCCCACTGGGTCACCCCTGATGTAGATGGTTTTCAGGTGCAATGCATGATGCGCAGAGGTAGAGGTGGTGGTGGTGGTGAGAGAGCAGGCCTCTGGCATCTGTCTCCAGATGCAGCACCACTGTCCAACCTCCCGGCAGTGAATGATGACAGGAAATGGGGGTGATTGTGGGGGTAGGAGAGAGCCTTGTTTGGCACAGATCTTATAGCATCACTGTCCCACCTCATTACAAGGTGTGATGCTGGGAGGAGGTTGAGATGGTGGTGGGTGGGGGATGAGCAAGACTTGTCTGGTATGGATGCATCATCAACCAGCCACCTCCTTGCAGTGCGTGATGTTGGGAGGCTGCGAGTGACGGAGATGGCGGGGTGAGCAGGTGGCTGGCAGGGATATAATGACACCCAGCCACCCACCTTTACAAGCTGAGATGCTGGGACATCCAGAGACTGGGTGTATATTAGTGCCATACATGCTGCTACATACCGTAGGCCACACTTACAGAATAGAAGGGGTGGTTAATATTCATGGCCATATGCACGGCTAAGAAAGAAAGAATATCTGTGTGTGTGTACACCAGAAAGAACTTAATCTACCCAAGTAGCTGATTTTCGCTATGAATTTGCTTTATTCGCTCTGGTCTGGATATGGCATTGACATGTTTGATTTAGCTTATCACTTAACGGCTCTGGTTCGTCAGCCTGGGACATTTGGAGATATACACATTAAAATTGTTTTTCACCAAAACGCGTCATCGCTCATTACCATAATATTAGCTGATTTTTAATCTGAGAAATTTGCCCTGGTCGCCCAGATCACTTTGCTCCAGGCGAATTCGTTTTGGTCACTTTATTCGACGACCCTCCATAAAGAAATAATGACTTCCGTTGCTCCGCTAGCGTAGGTCGCTCTTGGTGTAAACGCACCTTATGACGTGGCTCTTGTTGTGCTGATGGTGAGTAATGACTGAGTTAGCCTTGCCTGACAGCACATCACTGCTATCCATCCATCCACCTACCCTCATTTGCCCTATGCGTAGTTGACATATCCAGACATTGCGGCACAGGGCCAGGGCATACACATTGTAATGGCAGAGTTACTGTAGGGGAAAAAACTTTTTTATGTAAAAAAAGCAGAAAAGCCAAAGAAATAAATGAGTCACGCTTCCATGAGGCAAACAATTGTGCAAAAATGTTGAATAGCTGGCGGCGCATCAAAAAAAGTTTTTTGAATCATATATTCAAAGGAAAAAATCACTTTGAGCCGTTCAACTTGACAAAACTAAAAAGTATTGTGCTTAATGTTGGCACACCCATGTATTTCAACAACAGTAAGCTTTCAGCAAGGGCATGAGCTGTTTTTACTGCCTTTTTAAATTTCCCTGCTTTAGTTTTTCCACAACTTGTACTCTGAGTGCTACCTTTTCTTTTGAATCCTATCTCCTTCCCCAATCCATCCTCCCCCTCCTGGCTGCAGGAACACTCCTGGTTCCTGGTTTAAAACTGGGGTTTGGAATGGAGTCCCGTTGGCAACTGAAAGTCAAGCTGTTTTTCTACTGTAGAAAAGGGTCGTAGACAGTAGTGGTACCTGCAGTCTTGTTTTGATCCACTTCTTTTCCCCTTTTTGGAGAGTACTGGATGTGTCTTCAATGGGAGAAAATTGTTGAAGACTGATCTTGTTATTCAGTCAGTGTTGCTGCTGCTCCCTCCAGGTGGTGTGTGCATGTGCATGTGGGTGGGAGACGTGACGCCTTGTGTTTTCGTAACATTGGTTAAAAATCTACAAAACTGTTATTTTTCCTCTTAAAAACAAATGTCAATAAAGATGTGGTACATTATGTTTCATATTAGCCTTAGATGAGAAGAAACATTTTTGTTACGATTTATGTACATTGTTGGGAAAGTTACTCAAAAACTGTAATGCACTACTTATTACATGTTACTGTCATTTAAAAGTAATGCCTTACATTACAACATTACTTTTTTTTTTAAGTAAGGCATTACACTACTTTTGCATTACTTTTAGTTACTTTAGCCAAAATGACTGGAAATAAGGATTTGGCAATCTACAGACCTGCCATCCACAAGTCGTTTTGGAAGCCTGCAGACTGAAAACCAACATTTTCAGGAATTGCGTCATACCCACATACAATAAGGCCTAAGAAAAATAAAAGTTTGGTTCCCGTTGGTTGTCAGGTTTGGTCATCATCCGGTCAGATTTTTTTTTTTATTTCCATTTTTTTTTTCAATTTCTTTTTTTAATGTCTGACCCCCCAACCCCCCACATGGGCCAGTTTTTGTCATAAACGTTGTTGAACAATGCCAAGGACGATATTGGAGTTGAGGCTTGATAAGTACAGCTGAAGCTACAATGAAATATAATAAGCATTAATGAGCCAAGAGGCCTATAATATTTTATTTCAAATTGATTTATTTCAATTTTAGTGATGTTTAGTTGAACAAAAGTGAGGGGGGTGCAACGTACTCATCCCCCCCGTCGGATAACCTACCCTGCCGTGTCCCTGTCTCGTGCGAATGGGTTTCAAGTACAGTGTGCATTTAACTTTATGTTCTTGGCGTCCTTATTTTCAATGGAGTCAAAGTAGTGGGCATATACCCATCTTCTGGATCGGTCATCCTTTGTCAGCCTGCCATTTCTAGAGACGAAGCATGAAAGAGGAAGCAATGTTCTGCATGAAACTTTAAAATCTCTGCGCGGACGTAGGCTATCGTAGGCAATAGCTGATCTCGCGGTGATCCGCGAACATTGTATAAAGAAAACAAAATACTCACACAAAATTTAGATGAAAAAAATGCGTTGTAATGTGCAAGTTACTTGCATTGTAACGAGGACATATTACCGATTTTCCCCCCTGTAATCAGTTACATTACTGCGTTACTCAAAAAGGTAATGCATTACAGTAATTAGTTACTTTTGTAACGAGTTACTCCCAACACTGTTTATGTATAGGTTTATATGTCAAATATCCTGCGGTGTGACTGTAACATTAATGAAACCTGGAATATAATTTATATATAAATTAACCAACAGCATTTTGAATCATGTATGAAGCATTTGGCATGATTGCATAAATATTAACTTGATATTAAGATATGTGAATGTGAAAAAAAATCAAGACAGTAATATTAACTACAAGTTCCATTTAGTAACACAAATTGCGTCCTGTGGGGTGACATGTATGTCAATGTTGGTTAACGGGCAGCTGCAAGGCCAACTACAAGGGTCTTAAAGACAGGCTCCTAACCAGTCAGTACCTCAGCCATTGGAGAGTGGTCTGGAAGTTTAAGGTGACTCTTAACCTCTTAATATGTCTACATACTGCAATGTTTCTGTCACGCAATGCTTAGGTTCATTTTATGGTGTCCTATGGTGTGACTGCTCTTATAAAAGGGGAAAAAAAGTTTTTTATAAATGAAAACACATTTTAAGATTAAACACAATATCATTATCTAGTTAGCATGATCTCAGAGGTTAGTCATGTATACAAAAGGATTAAAATGGCCACAATGCAGTGAATTTCCTGTGGTGTGACTTCGTCATGCGGTGTGACATGCTTATGCAATGTGTTACTCAATCCTTACTTGTTTTTCATGTATCATGCAAGGATATAAGGATACCAAGAGATTTATTTGTCACATTCACACAATTATTACAAGTAATACAGTGAAACCATGCAGTGAAATCACAGTAATCTGCCTGTACAATGCATAGGCGTGTGTGGGTGGGGGTGCGGGTGGGTAGTAGTAGTGTGTGGGGGGTGGGGAACAATAGTACAAAGAGCATGGGGGATATGTTTGTGCAGAATATTAACAATTTTATTGTATCTTACAGAAATGTCACACCACAGGCCACACTTTCCCAAAAATGGCAAAAAATTAGGCAAAATTCCACGGACCACTATGAGCTTTATTTTTTTATTTTTTCCCCCCAATTTTTCCCATCAGTTTTTTTCAGGAATTGGGAAAACTTTTTTTTTGCGCTACGCCAACATCAAGCACCCATGTGCGTGCGTGCGCATGTGCGGGTGTCGCTACTGTCTCTTCCTCCTATTCTGTTTTTGTATGTGTATCTCTTATTTCTCCTCCTCTCCCTGCCCCACTCAAGTGAGTGTGTGTGTGTGTGTGTGTGTGTGTGTGTGTGTGTGTGTGTGTGTGTGTGTGTGTGTGTGTGTGTGTGTGTGTGTATGTGTATTTGTGTATGTGTGGGTGTGTGTGTGTGTGTGTGTGTGTGTGTGTGTGTGTGTGTGTGTGTGTGTGTGTGTGCAGTGAGCGTGCATGACCATGTGTGTGCGCGCTGCCATGTGGGTGTGCGCAAGTGTGCTTGTATGTGCCATGTGGCCGCTGAGTCAGCCCTGTGCAGCTTGCTCTTGTTGAAACCCAGCAGGCCTGTTCTCTCCTGACAGATGACACAGCAGCAACAGCTCACTGTTCAGAGAGGAGGAGGAGGAGGCAGAGAGGAGAAAGGAGAAAGGAGAGAGGAGAAAAGATATATCTTATGGATAGTCCTCTGTCCCTCTCACTTCACTAGTGTCTTCTCTTGTCTTCTCTCTTCTCTCTTCTCTCATCTTCTCTTCTCTCTTCTCTCATCTTCTCTTCTCTTCTACCATCTTCTCTTCTCTTCTCTTCTCTTCTCTTCTCTTCTCTTCTCTTCTCTTCTCTTCTCTTCTCTTCTCTTCTCTTCTCTTCTCTTCTCTTCTCTTCTCTTCACACACAGTACCTTCTTTTCTCCTCTAGGTTTCAATTAGTCCTCTTCTTTCTTTAACCCCTGTCCTTCCCACTTTCACATACTCCTCTCACGAAATTCCCCTTTTGACTGTGGCATATTTACTGCATGTTGTGGTTCATTGTGTTTCTTTATTTTTAGATGCGTCCCATCATCTCTATAAAAGGGTATGTCAGTTTGTCGGTCTGTCCGTCTGAAACACATTCTTTAAATTGGCCAAACACTATCTTTGCCCACCTGTCAGACTTGTTTACTCAAGTTAGGACTCGGACTTTGAGAGTTTCTGGATCCGATTTTTGCTGTGAGACACACTCCCCACATAGCCCTCCCTTCCACCCTTTTCAGTGCCGGTCCTTCTCCACTTCTGTCGTCTTTTCAGTCATCTTTCTCTCTTCTCCTCCAGTGTCATTGTGTATCTGTTGGCACAGGGCCTGTGCAGCAGAGAGCTTTGTTTGCCTGCTGTCTACATGTCAAATTGGCCAAGCGCATCACATCAAATCCATGTCCTCTAGCGGTGTCTAGTTACACAGCCATGTCCTCGCGTCTCATTTCTCTCTCTCTCTCTCTCTCTCTCTCTCTCTCTCTCTCTCTCTCTCTCTCTCTCTCTCTGCTAAAGCTCTTTCTTTCTCTACCACTCTTTCCCTGCTCTCACTTGCACTTGCCCTCCATCAGTCCCCCCCCCTCTCTCTCTTTTCTGTGTCTTCCTATATTATGTGTCTCTGTGTTCTCTTGTTTAGTCTCTCTGCTTCTGTATTTCTCTTAACTCAGGCTCCCAGTTCTGTTATTTCTGTTTTGTTTAGTCTCGCACTCGGCTCGTGTTTAGATTTGTTCAGCATTTTCCACACTTGCCATCTGTTTTTCTATCTGCCTCTCTCTCTCTCTCTCTCTCTCTCTCTCTCTCTCTGCCTCTCTCACTCTGCACACACGCGAGCACACACACACACACACAAATAGACACTTCTCTCTCTCTCTGCCTCTCTCACTCTGCACACACGCGCGTGCGCACACACACACACACACACACACACACACACACACACACACACACACACACAAATAGACACTTCTCTCTCTCTCTCTGCCTCTCTCTCTCTCTCTGCCTCTCTCTCTCTCTCTCTCTCTCTCTCTCTCTCTCAATCTCTTCTTTTTTCCCCCTCTCTCTCTTTGCCTCTCTCTCTCTCTCTCTCTCTCTCTCTCTCTCTCTGCGTCTCTCTCTCCTTCACTCTCTTTCCCCTCCTTCTGTCTCTCCTCTACGGTTTGGAGCCAGGCATTAGTGCCGTGTCGGAAGACTTTTTTATATGAGCTTCCAATTCAGCAGTGTGTCAATGATTTACTACGTCAATTAGTTCTAGACGCTGTAGTTATACAGACACACTGCACACCTGCATCCCACTGTTGGCGGTTAAAAATCCAACTATATTTTGTTAGCAAGAGACTTGAAAGACAATCCCTTTTAGATAAAGTGAATTAAGTATGCCTACTACTCTACTTTTCTTGCTGCTGGTTGTGAAGGAGGTGTTGTAGTCTGTCTTCATTGTGTGTCAGTGGCTTTATAAGCTATAAGAGAGAGTGGTGTGTGTTTCTTTAGTGTGATGTCGTGCTCAGCAGAAATAGCCATCTGGGAGAGTGTAACAACAGCTTATTGCCTCGTGTTGCTAATCTCAAAGTGGACTTCAGTAAAGAGGCGATTTAAAATGTCGCACTTACAAATTAACAAACTGTGTTGCAGCGTTTCCAAAGGGAGTTAGTAGAGGTGGGACTTTGAGCAGATGTACTGGTCTTTTATTATTTACATGCAAGGCACCGCATGGATTATGACTTTTTGTGTGAGAATGTAATACCTTAGGTTACAATTGGATGGCTTTACTGAAAGTTCTTGTACATGATGGGTATTCTAGTGCTTTCTGGGAATAGGGATTTACCGGTATAAACCTGAACTCTGTGAAGTTTCCATAAGCATTCAGTGCAGCTCTGTGTCTGTCCTTCACAGTTTCTGAATGTCAGTGTGTGCCATCAGATGTTTTGGTCTCCATTTCTGCTCTCTTTCTCTCTCTCTCTCTCTCTCTCTCTCTCTCTCTCTCTCTCTCTCTCTCTCTCTCTCTCTCTCTCTCTCTCTCTCTCTCTCTCTCTCTCTCTCTCTCTCTCTCTCTCCTTACCCTGCTGTTTAGCTGTATTGACAATACATGATCTTTTGTACTTTTGTTTGAACCTTGTAACTTTGTATGTCTTTTGGTGCATGTCGCTGTTTGTGTGGATGTGATTGTGTTTCTGCAGGTTGCACACACATTTTGATGCAAGCATGACATGTAATGTCTGATGCAAATACCAATGAGTTTTGTGCTGCTTTCAAATCACTCTGTGAATAAGTTATTCACTCATCTTCAGTCAATTCACATTCATTCAACAGAAACACCAATTTGCTGTACTGCAACAAGTTATGTAGCATCTGGACATGACGCTATGCAACACATACTGTAATTAAACAGTCTGTTTCCCAAATGAACCATTTTTAGCTGTTGAACAAGGGAGTGGTGAATATAAAGAAACAACATTGTTTCAAAAGTTTTAAGCTTTTACTTTTTTCATTTTGTTTTTGGGCAAGCAGCTGTATAATATGCGAGATGGCATTCTGTGAGGCAGTCAGTGTCAAAGAATAAGTCCCTTGAGAGTGATGTTCTGCTTCCCATCAGGGTCCCACTGCATCACTCTGTTGCTACTTATTCCAAGAGAATGGCCTGCTCACAGAACATTATCCCCTAAATATATGACTGCGTGCACAGCTTTCTGAATCACTTTTCTGATATTGTTTCTAACAGGGTGTGTGTTTGGGAGTGCATGTGCGTGTGTGTGTGTTGTGCATGTGCGTGTGTTGCGAGTGTGCGTGTGTTGTCAATGCGTGCGTGGTGAGTGCGTGCGTGCAATTGTGCATGTGTGGTTGAGCTTTGTTTGTGTTTGCGCGCGTGTTTGTACGTGTGTGTACGTGCGTGTATGTACGTGCGTGTGTGTGTACGTGGGCATGTTTAAGCTTCGTTTGTATGTGTGCGTGCATGAGTGTGCACGAGAGGGCTGTGTGTCCATCCGCGGTTGCATATTCATAGGTGTGTGGCGTGCCTCCGGTGCCTGGGGTAACGGCCACATAAATATTTCATCCCTGCCCTGCTCTAGCTGTCACATGCAGTGGCAGCACACACAGCTACAGCCACAGCCACCACTGTGTCCTCTAGTCCTCCCCTCCCCGCCACGTATGGCTCCGCTCCAGCACAGCACAGCTCACTCACGCTGCAGATCACGAACACAACTGACTGAGAACGTTACACACACACACACACACACACACACACACGAATATATATACACACACACACACACACACACACACACACACGAATATATATACACACACACACACACACACACACACTTTAAAAAAAACACATGCACACAAACCTTAACAAAAAAACGTACAGAGGCACAGCACTTAAAATCCACAAAAGGCAAACTGATGCACGCACGCACGCACACACACACACACACACACACACACACACACACCTCATGCACAACAACTCCTCTGACAGGCCGGTCTGGCTGTGAGGATCAGGGAACAAGCTGCCACGCTCGTCTGGAGTGTTTTCCTCCCTGATGCGCCACCAAGCGGCCCCGTCTGTGCTCCTGTCACTCTGAGGCAGCCTGGCGGCCGGACGGATCATCCCAGCCTCTCCACCTCCTCCATCTTCTACTTTACCTCCTCCATCTTCTACTACATCTCCCCATCTCTCCTCCATCTCCCCATCGCTCCTCCTACTACTCCATCTGAGACGTTCCATTAAATTATCCAAACCCCTTACTTGTGCTTCGCTGACACCTGCCTCCTTGTAGAAACCTATAAAGTTTCCCCGCTGTCAGCCTAGACGCAACAACTTTTGGGGGACTTTCCCCCCTTCAACATCCTAATTGCAAATGAGAAAAATGTCCTTTGAATTAAACGTCTATCGTCAATGACGTCTTGTAATGCCATCACAAGGCTGCAAACTCACAGGAGGGCGAGTCCTCCTTGCCTTCTCCTTCTACTCCATCTCCGCCTCTCAACATCCCCTCTCCTCATCCTCCCCTCTTTCTCCCATCACTCCTCCACTCCACCTTTCATCCTCTTACTCCACCTCCTAGGGCAGTCATGGGTAAGCGGTTAGAGCGTCAGACTTGTAGTCCAAAGGTTGCCCGTTCGACTCCCGACCCGCCAGGTTGGTGGGGGGAGTAATTGACCAGTGCTCTCCCCCATCCTCCTCCATGACTGAGGTACCTGAGCGTGGTACCGTCCCACCGCACTGCTCCCTTTGGGCGCCATTGGGGGCTGCCCCCATGCACGGGTGAGTCATAAATGATATTTCGTTGTGTGCCGTGTTCACAGAGAATCTCTGGTGTTCACTTGTGTGCTGTGGAGTGCTGTGTCACAATGGCAATGGGAGTTGGAGTTTCACAGTGGGCTTTGACTTTCACTTCACTAGGCTCTGCTCCGTGTCCCGGCCTCTCCTTCTCCCAGCCTGGCTGATCTTCTCCATAACCTTTCATGTAACTCCCAGCATCTCCCTCTCCACCACATCTTTCACTCCCCCTCCACCTCACCATCTCCATTTTCCAGCTTCTCTCTCCCTCCTCATGTCCATCGTCATCATCCTCTCCCACTCCAACTCCTTCAGCTCCTCCACCTCTTCACTACATCTCTGTCTCTCCTCCTTCATCTCTTTCATTCCATCGTCCCTTCTTCTCTTCTTCTTCATCCTCTGTCCTGCCCTTCTGGTAACTCCTAGCATCATTTCTCCCGACACTCATCTTGAATGAAATGGTAGAAGTGTACAATAAGTGGCAGAGAAGCAACATAACATTTCCTTGCTCTCTTTTTTTGGTCAATATTGCCGTACTCATCCAGCAGTTTAGTTGTATTGATTTAATGATTACGGACTGCGGAATGTCAAGCTATTGGGTTAACTGTCAGATTTCTGTCTTCAGTTGCTAGGCGACAGGACGAGCCCTGTGTGAAGGTTCTCTTCGTAGGTGAGATGGTCTCATTTCACGACCTGTTAACTCGCCCCCTGCAGCCACCTCAGGCCACAGCTCTGTACGCAGGACCCTTTGAAGCATGTTACAACTATTAATCAGGACACAGAACTTCCTTACCTGTCAACTTCTATACATACTTTTTTAGTAGATGTTGATGAACTTTGAGCTTTGTGAAACTTGCTGTGTAAAGCCCTGAGGCTAGCCTTGCCCCGTATGACTAAGGCACCTGTTCTATTATGCTAGGGACCGGATTCAAATTCAAGCCCTAGGTCATTTCCCCCATCTCTGTCCCCCATTGCTTTCCTGTCTCCTCTGAACCGGTCCTATACAACAAAGGCAAGAAATGCCAAAAAAATAAGTTACAATTATAAAATAATTACAAAAATAAATGCATCTAATAAAAAACCTGAGGCAGAGGTTGCCAGGCCACGATGCACTTGCTGTTAACTTTAGGAGCCCATTAATAAGTGTAAGACCAACACGTCTCCTCTGTCTGCTGGTGTTTTTAGTCGCAGCGCCATGTAAGACGTGCCAGGTGAAAGGGTCTTTTCCCGTGGTGGACTAGTGAGTCACTTTTGAAATTGCGGAGCATGGCTGTAAATGCCACAGAGATGGCATTGGCCTCTCCCAGACTCCTGCCCAGTCACGGCCATATCGGCATCGGCATCGGCATCAGGCCTGGAATAAGTTTGCTCCTGACATTTTCAGTGTTTTAATGTCTATGCTCTGACCTTGATGTATAAGGGCAGCTTATGTACACATGCATGCACACGCACATCCACACACAGAGGAATACAAAGTAAACTAACCTTTAGGCGTTATCTTATGGAGTTTACTTTAGCGCACACACATGCAGAAATGTATGTACAGCAAACAGTGTGTCCTCTGACAGTTCCATCACACAGTCATGCCTTAGTCTATACCTCCTCTGTCCAGCGTGCGTCTGTGCCTGCGTGTGAACATACCAGTGCCTGGAAGGCACCATGACTTTATCTGACATTTACTATGTTTGTATATCGTACATGTCCCTTTGCCTGCTACACACTGCCAATGCGAGTTTGTGTGAGTTTTTTAGCTGTTTGTATTTGTGATTGTGCGCGCGTGTGTGCGTGTGTCCGAGCGCATAGGCATACATTTGTCTTTGCGTGAGTGTGTGTGTGTGTATGCCAGCCAGAGTAGCAGGTGCCCGGTGGGCATTGGCATTGAGGGTGTGATCGTGTGTGTGTGTGCCTGATGGATGAGTCTCTGAGTTGGGCTCCGTCTCGCCAAGGCCCTCAGTCAGCAGCTTTGGGAGTGATACACATACCTCTTCCATGTCTCACACCCAAACACGGGTGCGTGAAGACACACTCATACACTTGTACGCAAACGTGTACACACACACA
>NC_085870.1:40489953-40494953 GCF_034702125.1 Engraulis encrasicolus
GTTCATTTCTCAGCAGCCACAGCTGACTGTAATTACTGCAGTGTCCTTAGGCAGTTAGCGTAGACAAGCTAATTAGCCAACCTGCCAGTTCTTGGGTGTGCATGGGGGAAGAGACAGACTTGGTCAGACATGGAGTCAGTTTGCCTGACTGCTCCTGACAGCAGTGTCATGACTGGGTCACTGACTGCTTTAGCTGGGCCCAGAACAGTGTCACCTGAAAGCCCCCCCTGCCCAATACATACAATAATGAGAACCCAATTCTGTGGCCCCCTTCTCTTTGGGCCAGGGACAGCTGACCCCTTTGTCCCCCCTGTCGGTTTCGCTGGTAGCAGCAGTTTGTGTCCCAGTGTCTTTGCTCCCCCAGCTCAGCTGCATCAGCGCCACTGATGGACATAGGCGAGCTGGAGGCGACACTCTCCTCTCTCCTACCACCTTCCACTCTTAGACCCTTCTACACTATCCCTCCTCTCCCAGTTTGCACTCCTGCATTCAAGTCTTCTTTTCTCCCCTCCCATTCCTCCCCCTCCTCTCCCAATCTGACCTGTATTCAGTCCTCTTTTTTCCTCCTCTCTCCTCCCTCTCCCATCTTCCTTTCTTCATTCCTCCTCCCATTCACGCCCCCCCTCTCTCTCTCCTTTCCTCTCCTCTTCTCTCCTCCCCTCCTCTCTCCACTCCACTCGACTCCTCTTTCTCCTTTCTTCCCCTACTTCTCTCCTCTCCTCTCCTCTCCTCTCCTCCTCTCTCCACTCATCTCCTCTTCTCTCCTCTCATCTTTCTCCTTTCTTCTCCTACTTCTTCCCCTACTCTGTGCCAGACTTGTAGCAAAGTCTCCTGTACCAGCATTAGCCCCAGCACCAGCACACGGGCAGAGGAGACACAAGTAGGGAGGTGGATATGTTCCATGTCTGCATCAGGCTCAACAACAGACCTTTTTTACCTGTTCCTTCCCCATGCCCAAGCCTTTCCCATCTTCACCCCCATGCCTTTCCCATCCCCATGCCTTCCCCATCCCCATGCCTTCCCCATCCCCATGCCTTCCCCATCCCCATGCCTTCCCCATCCCCATGCCTTCCCCATCCCCATGCCTTTCCCATCCCGATGCCTTTCCCATCCCCAGGCCTGTCTGCCAGACGTGTGCTGTAGTAGTTAAGTCTCATGTTCGTACCACCATTATCTTAAGCACCAATATGCTGCTAGCCAGGGGAGAGGAAGGCAGGCAGGAAGGGGGAGGGGGTATGCTCCATGTCTACATCAGGCTCATCAACAGCCCTTTTACCCGTTTTGTTCCCATCCCCACGCCTGTGTGTCAGGCATGTGGTAAAGCCTTTATGTTCAGTCATTAGCTCCAGCACCTGTAGACTGGCAGACGAGCAGAGTGGTGCAGGCAGGGAAGCTGACAGGGGGGGGGGGACAAAGGGGTAATTTGTCCCGGGCCCAGGGAGAGGGGTGGGGGGAGAATTGGTCCCTCATTATATTGTGTGTATTGGGTTTGGGCCCCTTTCAGATGTCTTTGTCCTGGGCCCAGCAAAAGCTGTCAACGGCCCTGGGTGTGGGGAGTGCATGTAGACGAGTAGTATTCGGATGAAAGGACTCTGTATTTTTTGTGCTGCTACCACCGCTGTTGTTGTTGCTGCTGGTTTATATCACTATCAGGTCTAATGTCCCGCTGATGACCAAAGGCCTGTTTTCCCTCCTTTCTTCCCAAGCAACACCGCACATCACACCAAAGGGCTTAGATGGTGCAGCAAAGCAAAGATCAGGACATAATCTCTGTTTTCCTTCATCTTTCAGCGTGATTTCTATACTTGTTTTTGTAGCTCCGCCAGCAGGTTATGTTTTCACAGTCGAGTTTGTTGGCTTTTTCATTATTTTATCTCTGCCACAGAGATCTTTGCCACACTGAAGAAAGAGTTGCATAGTTTTTTTTTTAACGTAACTCTATTGTGCAAGACACACTTCGCTTCTTTCTTCTCCTTTGTCATTGCCCTTTTGCCGGCCCATTAACTTCCAACTTTTCTTTTTAAAGTATTTTTTGTGCTTTTTAGCCTTTATATCGTGATACGAAAGTGAAGTGGGGCAGGAAATGAGTGGGAGAGAAAGATGAGGAAATGACCCAGCGCGGACTCGAACCTGGGTCCCCATGGGTGTGTACAGCTGTACGCTGTATTATTGCAGTGCGCCACAGCAGTCCCATAAGTTCTTTTCTTTTCTTTTCTAGCTCTCAAATCAACAGTGTCTGACAACCACCTCCCGTCTTTCTTTTCTCTGCTGGGTCACTCCATTTCCTTCATCCAAACATTTCCCTACTGCAGTGGTCTACAAATGGCGGCCCGCGGCCCAGATCTGGCCCGGGCACGGCACACATTTGGCCCACCATGAGAGTTGAACAAATTAAAACATAGCCTAGATGTATCTGTGCCCATACAGTCGGGTGATTTGTTTGGCTCTCTACTTCATATGCGGTACATAATTTGGCCCTTGGGGGGAAATTATTGGAGACCACTGTCCTACTGTATAACTTTCAATTTGAAACTCAAAGTATTGAATAACAGACATACCCACCTACAGTATAAACAGTATCACACACACACACACACACACACACACACACACACACACACACACACACACACACACACACACACATACACATACACATACACATACACATACACATACACATACACATACACAAACAAGCAAACAAGCAAACAAACACAAACAAGCAAACAAACACACACACCAGATCCAGTCTTGTCATTTTCACTCTTCATTCTATTCTCTTGGGTCCTCATTCTGACCATGGGATGTATTTGCCTGTTGCGTCCTCTCTTCTGTTCTGCTGTTCTTCACTTCACTTCACTTCACTTCTCTCGGCTCTCCTTTTTAGCTGCTCCCAGCCAGAGAGCCCAGAACAGTGACTAGCCTAGTGCCTCAGAAGCCTCGTTATAAAACACTCACACTCACAGCAGCAGCAGACACAAGGCTGATGAAAGCAGCTGCCACCACCAAAGACAGTAAATTATAATGAATAGAAATATATGAAACGGGACGTTAAAAAAGTTGGGGATCAGGCCTGTGCAATAATAATGGCTGCTCGTTGTTCGTGTCTTTGAGGTGAGATTAAAGTGTGCTTAAATGAACAGCTTCCATTATGGTGATTGACACATGCAAACTGCATATTTGATGTCAAGCTTCCTTTGTTTTTTATTTTTTTTAATGGCAGTCGTGTTAATGAGGATTCTGCATACCAAAGAGCACGTTTTAGCCATTTAGCATGTCATTATCATCATAGAGACTAATGTGTTAATGTGTTGGAGACTGACAACTCATACCGTGCCTATTTGTTTTCATTGGCAGTCATGCAGCAGAAGAACATGAAAAGGGAGACTATACATGTACATTTTTTGGTAGTTGAAGTACTAATAAAGTAAATTTAATATAGATGTGGTGAAATTTAAAATTAAATGTGCAAAACAAAAAATAAAGTTTAGTTTAAAGCAAAACGCGAAAGGTTGTCTGTACATAGACAGGTAACAATGCCCGCACGAGTTCTGAAAGTGGATTTCATTATTAGTTCAGGTTTGAAAACTAGTGTTACTGTCTCAACCTCGTGTAAGTCACTGTTCTAATGTTCCACCCACTCTCCCTCCCTCCTCATCTACTGTTCTTTTTCCTTCTCTCTCTGTCTTTTTCACCACGGCCAGAGGCACTGAACTTGGATCGCATTAAGAAATGATATAGTAGCTTAATAATAATAATAGTAGTATATCGCTCTAACGTGTATGATACTTGTAAACCATGTGCTTTAATATCTCTCTCTCTCTCTCTCTCTCTCTCTCTCTCTCTCTCTCTCTCTCTCTCTCTCTCTCTCTCTCTAGTTCCCGCGGCGTTGACCCTTGACCCCATCACGGCGCACCAGCGGCTCATCCTGTCAGATGACTGCACCATCGTAGCCTACGGCAACCTGCACCCGCAGCCGCTACAGGACTCTCCGCGACGCTTTGATGTGGAGGTGCCACCTTTTATTTCTATTTCTATTTATATTTCATATGCTTTCTATATCTGCCCCAACACTATCATGTTTTAGAACGCTTTGATGTGGAGGTGCCACCTTATATTTATATTTATATTTCATAGACTTTCTATATCTGCCCCAACACTATCATGTTTTAGAAAGATAAAAGCAGCTTTATATTCATCTGCCTTTGGTGATAGTTATTTACTATCTATAATACAATACAAGAAAAAAAAAATCTTTTCTCTTCTCTTCCTCATTCTATTCTCTTTAGCACATTGAAAAAATGTATGTATGACAATGTGTGCTATATGAATAATATTGACTGATTGATTGATAACATGGAGCTGGGTGTGATCATGTTGATAATGTTCATGTTAATCCTTGTGTTGATAATGTCGATGTTAATGCTTGAATGTCCTTCTCTCTCTCTTTGTTGAAGGTGTCTGTGCTGGGCGCTGAAGCCCTGGGCTCCGGCGTGCACTACTGGGAGGTCATGGTGTCGGAGAAGACCCAGTGGATGATCGGCGTGGCCAGCGAGGCGGTGAGCCGCAAGGGCAGCATCCAGATCCAGCCGGCGCGCGGCTTCTACTGCATCGTCATGCACGACGGCAACCAGTACAGTGCCTGCACCGAGCCCTGGACGCGCCTCAACGTCAAGAGCAAGCTGGAGAAAGTGGGGGTGTATCTGGACTACCCCAAGGGCCTCCTGGTGTTCTACAACGCCGACGACATGTCCTGGCTCTATACCTACCGAGAGAAGTTCCCGGGCAAGCTGTACCCTTACTTTAGTCCCGGCCAGAGCCACGCTAACGGGAAGAACGTGCAGCCGCTGCGCATCAACACCGTCCGCCTATAGACTCAAACGACGATTAACAGTGTCCGCAATGTCCGCCTACACAGACCCGACGATGACTAACCGAGCGTCCGCAATGTTCGCCTATACGTAGACCCAACGACGATGACTTAAGGTCCTATTCAT